>NW_026929180.1:0-380282 GCF_032062105.1 Saccostrea cuccullata | reverse complement strand
TGCAGTACAAGCGTCAGTCCATTTGGAGGAAGGGGTTACCGACTGTCATTTTCTTAATCATCTGTAATTTTTGATTTACTGTTCAATATTAACTGATTATTAACCTAGATAAGGTTGGCCATTTATTTGTATATTTTGCAGGCCTTTGTAATCAATTATTTGTCAATCATTTATAAGAAAAATTATATTATATTGGAAATCATCCCTCAAAACCTTGAATCGACAAGGTACGACCCCCCGACTGCTATTATTATTCCGCTCGACACGTTACACATATATATTAATACAGTGCAAGTTATTAGACGGAAACAAATCTTTAAAAACTACAGAAATAGCAGTCAATCATTATCACGCCATGAGAACTTTCATAGTTATTTTACACATTATGTCCAGAAATGTACTTAAAAATACATTACAGTAAAACACGTTTAGTACGAACACGGATATAGCGAATTCACGGTTATAGCGAAGTTTTTATGGGTCCCCGGAAAAATTCTTAACAAATCTTTGTAAAATATTACGGTTATAACGAACTCTGATATAGCGAAATTACGGATATAGCGAACTAATTTTGATTCCCGTGGAGGATAAATATAATGAAATTTACATCTTTTATAACGAACTTTCAAAGATCTAAAAAATTTGACAAATTGAACTGACTTTTATTTCCTTTTAGCATTTGTATATCAAATTCAATTCATAATAAAACATTAATTATTGAATTCACAAAAAAGACAAAATTCCCATAAGACATTGCTTTTAAAACACACTTTGGTTATCATTGTTTTCTATATGCTAATTCCTGAGAGACAACTGAAAACAAACTACCGTTTCAACATTTAACGTTAATAATAAGAATTGGTGGATGTTGGCCGCATTAACATTTTTTGTGGGGAAACTGGGGAGCCGGCCAGTGCACCAGTTTAACTTCACATGAAAGGGACACATGGGGGCCTGCGTGAACATCAGTGCCCAAACATGAACGATCACCAGCGTTCTAAGGAGGCAGGCATGACCTGCCTTCTCACCTGTCTCCTGCAGTGCTACCTGGTTTAACATTTGCATGAGGGAGGCATACACAAGCCTAAATGTTACATGCAACAGCCTGTAGCATCCCCTCACTCAGGTGAGGTGGATGCTGGCCCAGCCATACCCGGTGTGGGCCCCACTATGCCAAAAACATTACAAATACTGACAACAGTTAACTGTGTCCTGACTTTGTATATTTTGATTTAATTTAGACTTTGAATTAAATCCTGTATTTAAACCCCTTGCTTTGGAGCAAGTGGGAGACACCCAGGTTTTGGCGAGCAGAAAGTGTCAACACCTACCACTGCGGACTCCCCGAGCCCCACAGACATTGGAACAATGAACCCCACAAAAAACCCTTTTACATTATAAACTTTTCCATTTGTCAGAAAACAGAAATATTATCCCAGATATAGAATAAGGTTAAAAAATAAGCAACTCCTTTTCATACTTAATCAACTTCATTATTAAAGCCATTGAATGGACATTACACTTGGAGCTCGTAAACAAAGGTATGATACAAAAGGTATATCACATATATGAACAAAATATAACAGCCTGTCCTGTGCTAACAAACACAATGAATTAACATATGCACATGTTCCTAGAATGAAACAATGTTGGATTTAGTGGAAACAATGACATATAAGTATATACATCTATATCAAAATATGGAGCTGATAGCCTAATTAAAGGTCGAACGGTGGGTAGTGACTACCCCTTCCTCCGATAAAATGTTCTAAGGCAGCTTGCATATTATTTAAGTATATGGTGTTGCCTATGTCCGACAGGTGTGTACCGTCTGTTCGGAACAGCTCTATTTCTGAGGCTTTAATGTTGTGATCGTGGCCAATATACAAACCCTGCACTTGGTCAGCCATGAAATTCTTCATACATTTATTGATTCTGATACGTTTTTTGTTAATTTTATTTCCCATTCCCAAAGGTGCAAAGTGCCAATACCTTCTCGGTAGGATGGCAGACCAAATGAGGGTGGTACTTGGCCATAATGCATTAAATCTAAGTAATGTACATTGTGCATTTTCTGAGAGAGTTTTTGAAGTGATTTGTTCAGTGGTTAGGTCATTCGAACCTAAGTGTATGATAAGAAAGTGTGGTGGGCTTTGATTTTTTGTCATTTCATTTACAGTTTTTTGTAACTCTTCCCATTTAAGTCCATACTCCCATCCACAGGATTGACGCCTTTAAGTTGAGGTTGGTTCCACCAGGTCTGCTAGCTGCAGCCGGTTAAGACCCAAGTATGGGATTGATCGATCCTACTATCCATATTGTTTTATCTGAAATGCTTTGGTAAAATTACTTGAGAACATCTTTGTGTGTGTGGGTGTTGCTTGTATGGTATTTGTGGAGTATACATGGAATGTGTGTAATTTTTTTTTTTTTGTGGGGGGTGAACTAATATGCCGGACAATTTATTGCGGGCGGATGTAAGTCAAAAATGAGTTAGATTTCCATCTACCCATTTCTTTAATCTGCGTATCGGGAGTTCCGCGTTTTGCCAATTCGGTGGCCATGCCGATGCGGAAACTATGAGACCTATAGTGACCTTGCACTTGGAGAAATGAGAGGGACCTATCTAAAACTGCCTGAAATTGAAAACGGGTAATCGGTATATCATCTACATGAACAAACAATGTATCTGTATTTGGGGGCCAAAACTGCAAATAAGGCTCGATTGTTGCTGTTGGACAAAATTGTGTGTCTGGTAATTTTTATATTTGCAGAACTGAACTTTTGCCTATTTGATCTGTTTTGGATCTATTTATTTTTATGAAAAATTGACCAGCTTTGCTTTTGGAGATATCTGTAATGCACAAAGCTAGAATTTCATTCACTCTAAGCAGACCAAAAAAGGTAAGAGTGTAGGCTGCGGAAAAAAGTGCAGTCTCGAATGGTGAGCGGCATTCCGATTTTAAGGTCTCTATAATTTTACCAAACAGCTGAAATGATATGGGGAGTCGCATGTCTTTACTTAAACCACCAGACCTCTTAAAACCCTCGATAGATTTTGTAACACTGAAATTTTTTGTATTGTCCTGAAACCTGTTGATTGTGTGGTAATAAGATATTGCGCTAATGTATAGACATATAGTTCTGTAAGTGAAGTTATTGATTGAAAGGAATGCAACGAATTGTAACAGCTGATGAACTGGGACAGGCCAGCTTTGAGCCAACCCATAGTGAGCAATGAAATTTTTGAACTTTGTTAATGCAGTGTTATAATCCTGGTGAGTATTGGGTGCTAACGACCTATACAAAAGTCTTGAAGCTTCCTGTTCTAAATGTCCCAAATGTGGCGTGGTAGCGGTATGGGCCATAGGTCTGCCTCTGGTGCAAGTCGTCGAAATCTGGCCCACTGCGAACGAGATAAAGCATCAGCAATGCAATTTTCTTTTGTGTGTATGTATTTTGCTGTTATCTGAATATTATACTGTAGTAAAAGTAATACAAGCTTTCTGACAATATTCATAACTCTGTCTGATTTAGAAGATAGTGTGTTAAGGACATGTACTACTGCCATGTTGTCAATGAGGAATAGGATTTTTGTATTTTGTAAGCACCCATGCCATAATGTAATAGCTACCATAACTAGAAACATTTCAAGAGATGTCATGTCTCTGGTGATACCCAAATTAGCCCAAGACTGAGGCTAGGACCCAAATGCCCATTTCCCCCCAAAATAAATGCCGAATCCTCCGTTGCTTCCCTCTGCACTATCAGTGAAAAGTTGTATGGTTTGATTATCTAAAAATTGAGTTTTGATCACTGAAACACCGTTATATGATCGCAGAAATACTTGCCAAATAAGGAGGTCTTGCTTAATATTTTTAGTAAGCCTAATTTTGTGGTGAGGTTTTGAAACTCCAATTGTTGCATTAATGAGGCGCCTGCAAAAGGCACGACCAGGGGCAACCACCCTACAAGCAAAATTAAGTTGACCTATGAGCGATTGAAGTTCTTGCAAAGTAACTTTTTTTGAGGAGAGGAAGGAATTGATGACATGCCTTAACTTATCTAACTTTTCTGTTGGCAGAGCCATAGTCATGTTTTTGATGTCAAAAAGGATACCGAGAAACACAAGTTGAGTAAATGGTCCGACAGTTTTGTCTGCAGCTATTGGAACACCCAATTCTTCGCAAAGGGACTTAAACTTGTCAAGGGTATCGTGGCAAACCGAAGAAAATTTGGATCCACAAAAAAGAAAATCGTCTAAATAGTGCAAGATAAACTTATTGCCTGTATGCTGTTCAGTTAACCAATGCAAAAAATGTGCAAATTTCTCCCAAAGCGCACAGCTTATTGAGGAACCAAATGGGCCCATTTTGTCAGTATAAAAGAACCTTCTAACTTAAAGCCTAACAGATCAAAATCGGCTGGGGAAATAGGTAGAAGCCTAAAGGCAGATTTTATGTCTGACTTTGCCAAAAAAGTTCCCTTCCCTAGCTCTGCAATCATTTCTGCTGCCTCGTCAATACTTGAACATTTGACTGAACATTCTGTGGAATCTATGAAAAAATTTAATGAATCTTCATTAGCGTATGATAGGTGATGTATTATCCTCATGTCCCCATCTTTTTTAGGGACCAAACCCACTGGTGACACTTGATGGGTTTTAAAAGGGGGGTTGTGGGAATGGCCCAGCTACTCGGTTGAGTTGTAATTCTTTTTTTGATTTTTTGGTGTGCTGTGGGCAAATTTTTGTACAAACTTGGGAGGTTTTTACTTAACCGTGCTCTCCTAGGACCCAGGTTCTGCAGTCTAATCCCAAATTTAAAACCCTGGAGCAGAAATTGAGAATGTTCATAACCTTGGAAATGTTTTTTAAGTGAATCAAATTTAATATGAGTATGCCCTAATGTATGGAGATGTTTTTTTCCTTGCGCAGCTGACTCTGGGATGATTTCCTCTGCACTGACTGCAAGTGTGGCTGTAGCGGCATCTGGGGAAGGAAGTACAGAATTTACCCTGGTTGTATATATTACAGCTTAAAGGATATTTGGCACTTGTCTGTGTTGTTTTAGGGGGAAGTGTTGTGTTGTGTTCTTGGAATATTGACCTAAATTAGCATGTGCATATTCTTGTGGCTGTGATGTATAATTGAGATTTGATTGGTTGTTGACATACATAAGCCAGAATTCACTATGGATTTTCCCCCACGACATTGTTGGGTTTGATACTCTGCGTAGTCGAAATTGTTCGTCGTACTTATACCAATTATACGAACGACTAGCTGCCAGCCGGATGTCTCGCATATATTTTAGCATTTCTTGAGCTTTTGCCTCACAGTGTTCGAAAATGATACTCATGTAGATCATAAAAGCTGAAGTCCACTTTTCTATACTTAATTGCGAGTTCTGTATTCGCTTAACAACACATAAACGGCCATTTTTAAAATGGACTTCCCCTTGTGAATCCCATTCAACTAATTCCTTGGCCGACTTTAGCAAGAGAGAAAGATCTACAAATTGCCCCTTCCATATTTTTTTTATTTAAGTTTATGAGGTACATGAGCGGCTATACTGTCCGCTGAGCAAGTTTGCTGCTGTGGTAAACCTGCCATTTGAATGAGTGACTCACCCGGGGTGTCGGTTGTCGAGATGCTCACGTCTGCGGGGGGATGGCCTTGGGGCTCCTCAGGAACTGACACCTCCTCCGGGCACTGTGACTATGCCTCAGCGGGGCTTCGGGTGCGACGATTTTTTCTCCCCTTTACCCGAGCTGGCGAACCCATCGGCCTCTTCCGATTGTTACTTTTGTCTTTGGTTTTCACAGGCGGCATGCTTCTGCTTCAAAGATAAAAAAAAAGATATGTGGGGTTTTCAGCAAGGGTATACCGGATATCGAGTATAATTAACTCGTACGTAGTTCCAGCTTGCAAGATAACTCATACATAGTTTAAACAATCAATACAGGGTGTCTCAAAATTAATATTGACTATTTGATATAAAATCAAATAATCCTGATTATTTATCGAATGTATGTTTTGTAATATTTGCTTCCCAAACATATTTGGTACTTAATACTTGAGGGAAAACATGCATCTTGCGATTTCGCTACATATGGGTCTACGAATTCGTTATACGGATGTAACGAATTACGGATATAGCGAATCAAATTCACAGGTCCCCAGGACTTCGCTATAATCGAGTTTTACTGTAATAACTGACAATTGCTTACAGTCAGGTAATTATAAAGTCGAATCGGTCTCATCAGAGACACATATTAAACCCAAATATTAACAGTTATATGATTATTGTGTCTATTACTTTTAAGTAGACAATAACAGACGGACGGACATTCCGATCACTATATAACCTCCCACTTTCCAATGCTTCTGATTTTTTTCTGTCAGTACGATTTCCACCATCGAAAAACAATGTTCACCTAACCCTTAAGGCTCGAAAAATCTTTTACTCATCTAGATTTTGAATCATCGCATTGACCTTAAAATATTGCTATGATTGCACAAGAGGCCCACGGGCCTTATAGGCCAACCGAGTAACATGTAACAACTTTTCAACAACTGAATTTGGTTTGACTATTTTAAACCAAAAGCCTTGATATTCACAATTTTGAAAGAGGCTTATTTGGAAAATAAGCATGCTTATTTTAGTTACTTAATACCCAAAGGCAGATCAGAGTAAAAGAGAGAAAATGTATTTCCACTTTATAACCACCAGTTGTGCACACTAACCCAAAGGGAACCACTGACCCTGGGGCCACATATTTCACAATTTTCAAAAAGACATCATCATAAATGGTTGATTTATACCAAAGAGTAGATTTCAAAGTATTACTTTATTTTCAGACTATAATATAACCCCTCCAACCCCCAAACCCCCGTCTGTAGTACCCCTAACGCAGAGGCCCTGAAATTAACCATTTCATTTTGAAAGAGACATCTTTCTTCATCATAAATATATACTTAGATCAATGGCATTGTACCAAGGAGCAAAGGAAAAAATTTCCAAAGAATTCATGCGTTTTCACAATATAATCATTATAAAACCCCACCCTAACACCAGAACCCCTGACCCAGGGGTCATGAAATTCACAAATTGGGTAGATGCATCCTTCCTCATCATAACTATGTACATAGTTCATTAGTTTAGTACTCAGGAGCATAGGAGAAGATTTTTAAAGAATTTATACATATTCACTTTATAATCAATAGAGCCCCGCCCTAACACCAGAACCCCTGACCCTGGGGCCATGAAATTCACAATTTTGGAAGAAGCAATCTTATTCAACATAACTATGTACTTGGTTAGCTTATCTAATGCCCAGGAGCAGAGAAGAAGATTTACAAAGTATTAATGCATTTTCACTATACTGTCTATTTAGCCCCTCCCTAGCACTAGCACCCCTAGCCCTGGGGCCATGAATTTCACAAGTTTGGAAGAGGACTCAATGCTGATTACAATCATGCCAACAATTTGACTGCTTGATGTCCAGGAGCATAAAGAAGATTTTTAAAGATTTCATCAATTTTAGTGGTTTTGGCCCCACCCCTCAGGCCCCAGGGGGACAGGGACCATGAAATTTATAATTTTTGTTTCCCTTTACCTATAGATGCTTTGTGCCAAAATTGGTTGAAATCGGTTCAGCGGTTTCAGAGAAGAAGCTGAAAATGTTCAAATGTTAAGGCATGGCGCACGGCGCACGACGACGGACAACAACGGATAGCAATAAGTCACCTGAGTTTACTAAGGTGACCTAATAATGTTATGAGATCAACATATCATAATTTATTCCCAATTAGCTCAGGTGAGCATTTTGGCCAATGTGCTTCTTATCAACTTTTTTTTTGCCCCCTTAAAATTTCAGCTTTAATCCGCAGGGAGTCATTTTTCTTCACGTGGGTTCTACAAATTTTTAGGGTGGTGACACTTTTTCTACGGGCAAAAAGGTCATCGAATAATGACCGGGGTCATTTTTTGACGTAGAATATTGACCGGGGGTCATTTTTCTCTGTCGAAAATGACCCCCGATCATTATTCGATGGGGGTCATTATTCGTCTTTACACGGGACAACAGGGGATAGTTACCTTCTAGTATACCTTATCCCACCTCAGGAGTTTCCGTTCCTAAATCTGTTTACATCATAAATTTGTTTGTAGATTTTTTTGGGGATTGATCAGTTTTCCTGCTTTTCCCTTTTCATCTATTTTTATGAATTTTAATGACCTCTTTTTCAAGACCTTCCGTTTGTCATGACAACATTAACACTAAAAAATGACGTCAATCTTCTACCCTTCATTGATTTTCCTACAAATATTTCATTCGATAACAGAATAAACAGTCATCAATCTTAAAAATCTACAAACAATGCATATCTGTTAACACGGCATAAAACAAGGATCCGCTGTCAATTTTAGAGGAGGAAGTAGATGCGAAGGTGGAGTAGACATCATCTGTTGTCTGAGTTGAACAGATATACCTTCAATGAGCTATATTTAGTAAGCAAATAATATAAAAAACGATGGTCTAACAATTAATATGAAACAAGTCATATGTTTTTTTTATAATTGTTAACAAAGCAAAGCCATAAAATTTATGAAACACTGACTTTAAACGAAGTTGTAGGAAAATCATATGACATCATTGTATATCAGAAGCCTTCCATGGCTCGAAAAATAATTGTATTTAAGAAAAAAAGTTGCAAAAGTTATAAACCAAATGCAAATAATAAAAGGATATTACGGCATCTGATAAGAAAGGTGATAATACAAAGGCAAATCGAGTTTGTTATCAAATTATTTGTTTGTGCTAAATCTCCATAGAAGGTTAAGAATCCAAATATGATACAGCTGAGACTTGATGCTTCTATTTCAAGTTCACTGGGATAATTAAAAGAACAAAAACAGTGGCTCAAAAAAGGGGCACAATAAGTGCATATTGTTATTGTTTTTCCAGCAAATTATTGAAAATTTCAAAATATATTATTAAAGTTGTCAGTGAATTGAAACAAGGTTATCTTGTTGATGATCGATTACAAGATACCAACATATCCGACTTCTAATTTCGTTGTAAAAACAGTTGTCTTTGATATTACAAACCTAATTTTTATTTTTTCGTGAGGAATGGTTGAACATATAAAGTAAAGAGAAGACGTACGTTTTGATGTCAAAGTGACGAGTCTGTTTGAAATGTCAAAGCCCCTGTAAGTTCTATAGTGCAATACATTCTTCTTTCAACATATGTCCACATCCTTTCAAGAATATGTTGACCTGACTTCTAATTATCAACTGTAATGGGGCAGGAAATTTACTGTGGTTGATATTTTTGGCTTACATGTATTTAACATTCCATTTGAAATTACTTTTACACATATTAAGAATCCTCCATTTGTCGGGTAAGAGCTGCAACATTCAGCTTTTACTCGTTACTCAAGGCCATTGAGTATTAGAATGCATAATTTCATTTCTCTCTAGATGTACATTGTACAATTAAAAGTCTTGCATTGTCTATTATATTTTGCATATGTGGCACTAAACACTTTTATTAAACATACAAGTCATTTTAACGCAATTAAACGCATTTTAATTCAAAAAGGTTTGAATATTAAACTATTCACAATTGAAAACTCGTTGCAGTATTTTCAATTTCTTCCTGCAATTCTATATACATAAAAATATTTATATCTATAGGCGGACTGTTAATTGTAAACTGTGAACAGATCTCCAAGTTCCCCATCACAACTATCTATGACCATGGATATAAGTCTATTTGGAAATGTTTTACTTCTACTAGTCACTTTATCATTTCATAGAATCATTCCAGTCTATACCAGAGGTACGTATGTGATCAACAAAACATTCACATGTTTTTATGAATGTATAAATCGATTTTTCAGATATACCTGGTAGATAAGAAAATATCACATATTGATGAAAAAAGTACATGTATTCCACTTAAATCATGAAATTTAGAATGAAAATTAAAAGGCTGCGAATATGAATAACAAATTTTCGAATATGACTTACAAAATATTTAATACAAAATTACAAATCACTAGATTTATCATATTTAGGGAAATATTTTTTTCATATAAAGCAATTAGAATAATGCAACGACTCACTGCACATGACAATGCTATTATATATTTCTTTTCCTTTAATATTTATTAACATTATTCATTAAAAAAAAAAAAAAAAAAAAAAAACTTGTCATGTCTAGAGTTTTGGTACTTAGGAAATTATATTGTCCTATATAATTCTCTAGCGTAGATTGTGAACTTGATATAATTGTTCCTATAGTTCTTTTCTCAATATTTTTCCTTTGGCAATTGTTAAATAAATAATGTGTACAATATTTGGTCTAAATTATGCATGACATTGTGTATTACTACACAGTGAGATGAATTGCAGGTGAAACACAAAAAAGTCAAGCTGTCCGTTTAACAAACTTTCTCTTGCTTTAAACTCCTTTATCAACTCTCCTTATGAAATGTGTTGCTTTTTGCTAATTCTATAGATACAAGAAGGTTTTCAAGTTTTTATTCAAACATGTACATGTATAACCCTTAAATAATTTTATCGAAAATCATTCAAGTGCTATTATACATGTATACTCATAGTACATGTACTTATATATGAGATAGGAGAATTCAAACCATATATAAATGACTATTTACTTTTACTATAAACATATTTATTGTATAATACAATAAAGATTGGGCAACAGGCAAGGTCTATGTACACTCTCTTCTAGTATAATAGGTCAATATACATATATTAAATAACAATACTTGTACATAATTATCAATAAAGGTTCCAAATGTAAAAAAGAAATCACAATCAACTATTATTCATCAATATTATGTAATAGAAATGACAACTCCTAACTGTTTACAAATTATTTACATACTTTTCCAGCTTAAAAAAAAATTTAGAAAAAATTATGCATTTAATAAAGTATTTTATATTACAGTTTTCCTTATTTAGTCTCTTAGAAGATTTAATGAATTCATATACATATGAAATATTTTACAATTTGTTTGAAAAGATTATTGACATTTTCTTTTTAAAAGAGTTCAGAGTTCATAAACAACATCAATATCAGATAAATTTTTTACCAGTAAGTTTCTGTCAACAAAATATGATGGGACGTTGATAAGATAATGTTCAGTATCTTATGTATGAAATCCAGACTTTTGACATAATTGGATATCTGATAAAAATGATTTTTCCTAATGTGCATTACGATTGCCAGCATTGTTTTGCATCTAACAATGTAAGATATTCTCGTTTCTATTAGCAAAGTTAATGTACCTACAATGTTTGATATGTTTTTTTTTCATCATCACTAAGACTGTTCCAAAGATTTATGGTTGGGGGAATGAAACTATTCTACCACGACATTGTTTTACAAACTGGTATACATCAGTTATTACGTCCAGAACTTAGGTTGAACGCATGATGAACTGGAAAAAAGGTGGGATCAAATCATACAAATAATCAGGTGCAGAACCATTTATCATTTTTTACATCAATTAAAGTTTGTGTTTTCTCTCCTAAAACCCCTGTCACACCAGGGCTGCGTCCTCACGGCGACTGCATGGCGTCCTCAAAAAATGCAAAACGCCGAGGTGATCGCAGTGGAGTCTCCTACAGCGCCGTGACAACGCGGCGAGATCTCCACTGAACGCCCTAGGGTCGCGTAGGGTCTCCTAGAACGCCAGGAGGACGGCGATCACTTTGGGCATGCACAAAGTACGCGCCGTGTGATCGCGGTCTGATAAGAACGCCGTAGAAACGTAGTATGATCGCCGTAGCAGCGCGGTGAGATCTCCAACAACGTAGTGGAAGCTCCGTACGAGCGCCGTGAAGACGCACATGATCGCGGCACGAACGCAGTGATAGTAGACTGCGCTTCCACGGAGACCTCACGGAGATGTCGCGGAGTTCTTGGAGATGTCACTGCGTTTCTATCGCGTTTTTACGGCGCTTCTAATGAGATTTATCGTCTTGTGATTTTTTGGACTGCGATTACACGGCGACAACACGGAGTCGTCACTGCGATCATTGCGCTCCCATGACGTTTCTACAGCGTCCGTTGGCGATCACAATGCGCTTTCACGGCGTTGTTAGGGCGTTGTCAGCCAGCTCACAAAACAAGAGCGATGGGATCATATTTGTTCAGCAATTATTCCAACGTATTTGTTGCACTAGGAGCATCTGAGTGAAAACAAAAATGGAAGAGAAAATTACATCAGAACTTGTTCTGTTGTTTCACTTAAATTTTGTAGAAAACTTTTCAGTGTGTTTATTTTTTTTTTACATTCATAATAAAATCAAAGAAAATCTAACAACACATCTGAACCGATAAAATTTAAAAAAGGGAATTTAATCATAAAACTATTTATAATTAAGTACTAAATTATGTAAATAGAAAATTATTAATTAATAAGAATATTTCTTGGCATGATTAGAAGTTTTTTCATCGTGTAACTTGAATCTTTAAACAAAAATGTTTTACATTCCTTAAGAATTTAAATCAATGAGTATAGAACGCATTGTGAACGTATTGTGAACGCAGCCAGCGCAGTGAGAACGCCGTGAACACGAGGTGAAAACTCCTAACGCGCCGTGAAAACTCCGCGGAAGCGCAGTCAATCGCCGAGAGATCTCCGTGGGAACGCAGTAGAACGCCGTGAGGATCGCGTCCGTCGCCGTAGGGACGCCGTGACATCTTCATAATATGAAAATTTTACAGAAATTTGTGCAGTTTTCCTGCGATTCCACGACGATTTTAAAAATTTAACAACGCCGTAATGACTCCGTGTGAACGCAACTTGGTGTGACAGGGCCTTAAGATATTATGGTTCCCATCTTAGTTTACCATACAAACAAATTCTGGACTAATTATTTCTAAGCCAAGTAATGATTATTGCAGCCTCTATCTGAACATTTTCAAGCAATTCTGAACTACTTCAGGTACAATTATCCCACACAATGTCTACATGTTCTAAAATTGGTCTGATAAAAGCAAAATGATTTTTATTAGTAAATTTCTATCTATACTACAGTGGTATGTTTCAGTTACCTAAAGTATATTCAATCCTTGTTTATATCCTAGGCAGTGCTTAGGTGAGCGATGTGGCTCCTGGGCCTCTTGTATAAAGGTTAATATTTTTCTTCGCCAGGAACTTGGCACTTTGGAGTGAGAGTTTCGTGTCTTTCGAATAAGACCTAAAAACCCGCGTATGGTACAACTAAAATCCGAATCTCCATAAAGTGACTATGAGAGCTGAATAAAGATCTTAATGATTGATAGATTGTATATTGTTTAACGTCCCTCCCGAGAATTTTTCACTCATATGGAGACGCCACCACTTGCCGGTGGAGAGCTGCAAATTTTGTCCTATACTTTGCACTTAGGACCATTGAGCCTGGAGGGATCTTTTCCGTGCAAGCACCTACTCCGACACAGGACCTCTGTTTATACAGTCTCATCGAAGTACCGGCCGCCACGTCCCACAGTTGGATTCGAACCCGCGACGTAAGTATTGCCTCCTTACCTCGCGACTCTAGAGCAGACGCTCTAACCACTGCGCCACGCGGGCGACTCTTAATTTGAAGTTCGTTTTATGGGGGCATCGCTATGTGAGTAAAAATTCCGTCCGTCTGTACGTCCGTCTGATCCCACCTCTGTTGTTTTTGGAGGTCTGTGATTTCTCTGTTCCCGATTTTTATTGCTTGAATGAACATTGAGGTTGAATACTGGTCGTTATACAGTATCCATATTTAATTTATATTAAAATGAAAATTAACTTTGATATGAAAGACCTTAATAAATTAATTATAAATAATGCAAGTCCACAAGAAGCAAATATTAAGTATTGAAATGCGGCGATAACGATCTATAATGAAGCTGAAAATTCAAAAAATTGCGAACAGAGCAACATGGACTCTATAGCTAAAAAGACTGGATGTTGGATCATATGCGCCATGGAGGACAAAACTTCAAATAAATTAAAAACAACAACAACAACATCGTACTTTATCGTACTTTATCAGGAAAATAAATGATAAATACGTATTATTTTAATTATATTATTAAATAACAAATTCTTAAATAACAAAGAAACAAAATCTACTTCAAATGTATAACAAATGAAAGACACTAAAACATGATCTACGGCGTCCAAGAGTACTGCAGGAAAATGGCGGCATCAATATTGAGAGTTATCTTGCTTAGCACAATAAACTACCCGTTTTTTTTATTTTAATGTGGACAGGAATAAGCACTCTGGATCCAGGGATATTTATATTCTTCTTTCATAAATTAATCTTCATATAAACATTTACAATGTTTTCCGTATGAAAAACCTAAAATTTTATATTTTGAAAACGTTTTGCTATAAGCTCCATAAAAGTTGTTTTATTTGCATGTCCACTGTACGTTGTACGTAGCTGGAGAACTGTAGCTCTCTGTCCGAGAAAATTCGGACAGATAAAGCAGAGAGCTACAGATCCAAGCGTTGTAATATCCTTCGATTTACACCGCCGATCTTTGTCGCCGACTTCAGGCATTATTTCTTGTATTTTATGTTTTCCCTCGCTTTTGGAATGGTATCCGATAATTAACAATACATTATTTGATAAAGTAATTAAACAGGATTTTTTGATGAAGAACTTAGTACAACCGTTTTATTGTCACCTTCAAACTGGAGTTCCTCCATTCTGTAGGGCGTTTTTTGTAATCTCTTTTTTTCTAAATATCTAAAAGATGAACAAAAAATAAATATAAACCTTACAAAAATTAAATTTCCTGTAATCTAAAATTCCGGGGTACATAGTTTCTGTTTGTCCTCAAAGTCTTTACTCTTGTCCAACATTTTTGACTAGTTAGAGCTATGGCTTTTAAATTCACCTGTGTACTCCTAGTCGAAATATCTTACCTTTTCCAGGCTTTTTTACGATTTTGATATTACGTACCAGATAGATTTTCCTGGCAAGTAAAATATCAAATTCGAAAAAGATTGGAAAACGCCCATTAGTGCATTCTATGTAACAAGACCCCCCATTGGGTACCACAGTACCACTTAATTTGACCACTTAACCTTGACCTTGGAATTTGACCCACTTTAGCAAACTTTAACCTTGTCCATAAGTTTTGAAAAGATGGTGTTAGGGCTTTATATTTTACAAGTTGATTCATCGTTATATGACCTTTCCATTGATCAGAATATACTTTTTTTTTTACATTTTGACCTTAAGAGATTGAAAAAAAAAATTAAATCTATCTTGGCTATAACGTATGAACAGTTAGTACTGTGGCTTTCTTATTTGACATGTATATATTCCTTGTGACAAGACTTTCCTTTGGATCCCCAAAAATTGACTTATTTTACTTGACCATAGAGTTCAACCTACTTTTGAAAAACATCTAAAAATTTTTGTCATTACATTTGAAAAGTTGGTGCAGGGCTTTTATATTTTGCAAGTGTTTTTTCTTATGACAAGGTCTTCTCATGCGTACCATCCATATGGACCTATACATTTACATTGACCTTGGAGTTGATCCACATGAAAACTTACCTTATTCATAACTTGTGAATGATTGGTGCATGGGTTTTCATATTTACTAGGTACATGTGTAACCATTGACACAAGATCTTTCTTTTGGTAACAACATTTTTAATCTTTTGGCCTTGGAGTTTAAATTGCATTTGAGAGACTTTAACCTTCGCCATAAGCTGTCATACGGGGGAATCAGTATATTTCACAATTTTGTTTTATTCTGTTTTCACACTCAACGTATACCCGTTCATACGCCGAAAAATTGCTTATGTGTGTAAATCTTCACATATTATTATTATTGGCATAATTTTTACGCATGTGATAATTTTATTATGTATATACATGAAACCTGATTTTTAAAAATACTCCCACAGGTGTGTACCAGAACAAAAAAGGTGTGTATTTTCACACGTTTCTCTCATTCAGAAGCAAAAATTTACAAGAAAAAGAACAAGGAAATTTATATAATTCAAAATTGTGAATTACAACTTTCGGTGTCTTAGTGGTCAGGGTGCAATTATTTATGGTATATGTTTAACCGTCTCTCTTGTCTGTCCTTCTGAATGCTAGGTAAAGGTTATGACGTCGAACATAAAATGCCCTACCGAAAGGTGTTGTTATAGGTAATGTTCATGTAAAATCGTTAAATATAAATGTCCTATATTCTCTCATTCAAAAGATTTAAGCAATGTTTGTTTTTGTTTGGAAATCGGGGGAACTTGGTGTGTAAGGAAACAACATGCCACAATTAATGCACATGTTAATACATGTAGAACTATGCACGCCCTATCTCATCTCCTTCGAAAGTTCGCAACATCATATTCAATATGTGAATTGGGTATTTAAATTAACTTCTCATTATTAAAATTTATGAAATTATGAGAAAAATAACTTTTCTAATAGAAAAAAAAATCTCGTAAAAAATATTCTTTTATAAAAATATTGTCAAAGCACATTCGAAACTTCTTGTCACAGTTTGTCATATATTTGTTAAAAATGAACGTCCTATTTTTTCCACTAAAAAGGTATCATCAATTTTTTAAGTTAAATTTTGAAGAATAAGTAATGGGATCAACAAATATAATGATAGAACGTTTGTAAATACGTTGTCACATGTATGAAATATATGAATGTTCATTAAAAAGTTTGAGCTAATGTTAAAATTTTAAATAAATTGTTAAAGCGGTCAAACTAAAAGGTCGGGAATAGAGGTTCATAAAACATTTGGAAAAGGATAGTCGCAGATGATGTGAAATACGGAAGTCATATCTCCTCTCAGTCAAAAGTATTGACCACAATGAAAGTAATGATAATTTTTTTAATAAGGTCAAATTTCATGGATAAGATTTTCTTAAAGTCATAGTATATTGAGAAAGGTTTTGTCATGAGAAATGTACATTACTGTTAATGTTAAATATTTAATTAAGGACATTGCCAAGGTTTCTGGTTTTCGTATAGATTTTTCAATAACTTTTGAACAGGTTTAATGGCAACAAACATGTTTAATTCTGGTTCGATTAATCCTACAAGCCAGCCTTCCTTTTTAGATTTTGTCGAATCAATGTTTTCACAAATCTCAATGCATTTCCTATGTAAAATGTTGATAAAAAGAACCTACATTATTTTTAACCATACGATTTCTCTAAAACACGTTTATTTCATTGACATTTTGCATAAAGTAAATATATTGTCGTATCCTTATTTCCGATGACATGAATATATTTTGGCTGAAATGTAAATATAAAAATAAGACACAGAAATTCCATCACTGTTCTTTAATTTTGAGTTACTTCCCTTAACATCTAATTATTATTCATAATGATAAAGAGTTACTATCATGTAAATTACGTTATTGGAAACAAATTGTCATAATATATTTGCATGGATTTTATTTGTAGTTACTAAACGGTGCCTCCTTCACATGACCTATAGAACTGTTCACATCCGGTTACCCAGCTTTCACCACTTTCAGAGTCACAGGAAGAGATCGCATCTACAATTTTAAGATCATAGAGCGGGCGTTCTACTGACTGAGATATCGTGACGGTTGAAGAAGTAGCAATATACCCTGCAATATCACCTGCAAATGGGCTTTGTGTCTCCCAGTTGATTCAATTTGCAATAATATCCTACACCTACGAACGTGTTTTAAAATAAAGAAAGCTATTGACAAACAAGGATATCAACAGTCCCATTTAAAGTTACCATCTCGCAAGTTTAACTGTCAACAAATAAAATCTATCATTAAGTTAAATATTGACTGAATTTTTTCATCAAAATCGTGAAGACATCAATAACAGGCAAGCTCATCACTTGTAGTCAATAATCCAGAGGTAAAAAAAATTAGGTAGATTACATGATCAATTCGAACTGGTCCCTGCTGACAAAGCAAGTAACAACATTGTCTTCCTTTGCAAGGCTCATTATATAAATTATTTTTTGAAGAACTTGGATTTAAGTCTACAAGTGGTAATCTAATTTGTACATAAAGTTCTCTTTCTAAGGAAGATATTCATCAAAATCATATGTCACTTTTAAATATTTTTAGTATTCCAAACAATCAAAATTAATTTAAATGACCATATCTAAACTGGATTCCGAAAATTCATAAAGATACATAGCGGGTTCCAGTAAATGTTCAACGAATACTCTTTCTTTACTCCTCACTAAGATATTAACAGTTGTGAAGATGAAACGTCAAGAGTGCTGTGAAACAATATATTCCAGAAGTAGTGTAAATCAGATGTTCTAAGGAACACTTGGAAAACTTGAAATCACAAGATTTTACCAAGTCCAACAGCTAAAGAACTTGCAACTTTTCAGCTTTAAACACAAACATTTCCCACAATAAACTAAAACCCAGGCTTTTTGATATTAAACACTGACAATTTTTCAATAAAAATGGAACTTTTAAATTTACTTATTATGTAATGTGCAAAATTGTTTTGTTAAACATCTTTCTGAGTGAACACATAAGTACTCTAAAGTTGACATTAAAAAAATGCTTGAGTTTTTGATTGACCACATCTTTGTGGTTTTTGGAGACCAGGACTTCCAACTATCTCTGAATCAGAATCTGTCCAAAATTGTTTACGTGAAAAGAAAAAAAAACAGTTACTGTGGCAATCAACTCGACATTTAGATGTATCGACGACGTATTGTCAATTAACAATGGATATTTCCAATCTTATGTCGATACGATATATCCAAGTGGGCTTGAGATAAAAGATACCAAAGAGTCCGACACATCTGTTTCATATTTGAATATTTTACTTTAAAAGACGTTAATGGTAATCTAACGACCAAGTTCTATGATAAACGTGATCACTTTAACTTTTCAATTGTCAACTTCCCTTACTTATGCAGCAATATACTAGTACAGTACAAACCAGACCCAACCTGGCACTAAGCGGTCCCAGACAGCCCCATAGCAGTCTCAGCAGTCCCAGAAAGAGGTTCCAGCAGTCCTAGAAATCAGTCCCAGTGGGTTGGGTTTATTAATTTACTGGGTAGAGCTTACCCCGAAATGAAATTACCAGTAAACAATGTTGATTTTCAGTAGTGTCATCAAATTTGTACAATTCAATGCGACAGCCATTTCAAAACAGTGCAGTTTAAAATAATCATTATTGAAGGAAGAATTTCACACCTACTAATAACATGTCGTATTGAATATTTAAACACAATCATGTGATATAGTTATCTTTCATTTAAAAAATATATTTTTTTAAATTTTCTGTGATTGAATTTGTTTCCATTTTCCATTGTTTCCATATTTAACTTTTGCTATTTTAAACTTGAATCGCTTATTTTTTTATCTACCAGAATCGACTTTGAATAGATCTTATAATTATAGCGCAAGGCTGATTTCAATGCTATGGTACTCTAAAGGCATTTTTCTTAAGTAATGTGCTTTTGAAAGAAATATCAAGTTTCTTAATTTTGCTTAGATTTATTTTTCAGTCATGATTATTGTCACTGACGTATCAATTTAAAATACATTCGCTTAATAAGCGTGAGGGTATATAGTGTTCGGGATGTCCGTCCGTCTGTCTGTATGTCTGTCTAGCTGTATGTCAGTCTGTCCCACTTGGTTTTCCACACTTTTTTTTTTAAAACGACTGTAAATATTGTGCTGATGTTTGGTATTTGTGTGTATCTTAAACAGTAACAGATCAAATTTGAATTTCTTTTTATTGATTGTAGACGGGAAAAGATTTTGTATTTTTTTATAATATAGTTTAAGATCGGGTTCGTGCGGAGCATTGCACTAAATTAATATTCTAAACGATATTATCGAGTTAAAGAAAATTTTGATTGAAACACACTGGATAGCTTAATATTTAGAAACAAAAAAATATGTCGTTAAAATGATGATTATATCCTGTTGACCCGATTTAAGGACAGAATACGTTCATTGTAATGACAATGCCTGACTTCGATCATGAACTTGAGTAACTGTTGTTGAACTAGAGTAACATCGAACCCGATATAGTTTAACTGGAGTGACGTAATTTTTCTACCATAGTTCTACCCTCGTATTTCCGTTGATTGAACTATGGTAGAAAAACAAGTAGAGCTTTTCAAAAAAGCTTACCGTCTTTAGCAACAATTTTAAACAGTTAACAGATCTACATTTAACAGGCCGTATAATTCTTTTGAATTTCTTGATTTTGTATTTCTAAATTAGCTTTTCACGGGCATTAGCCCTACCACAGTTGTCGCTCGGTCATCTCCGTAAACTTTGACTGGCCGAGAGCTTTCGGCAAACCTCGGCTGATTCCCATTCATTCTTCAAACAAGAAAGGGGAAAAGAATAATAACAAATTGTAAAGCCTGCAAGCAATAACTATCAAATTTTATTTATAATGAAATTAAAGAGACCTTTTTATTTATTGCTATAAAAAATATCATGTTATTAAGAAATAATTACTGCTGAATTTGTTGTTCGTTTTGTCATTTTTTTAAGATTGGAAATCTTGCGAAATTGTTAAGTCGTACGAAAAATAGATCATCAGAAAGTTATCTCCCTTGCCTTGAACAGCATTTCAACCAATGAAATAATTGTAAATTTTCTCATCATGCAATTTCTACCAATCACAAAAGAGAGGAAGTGCATAGTCCGAAGACTGTAAAAAAACTTCAACTATACAATACCGTCTTCCAAGGAAGACGGTAATTACGTCACTCCAGTTAAACGATATCGGGTTCGATGTTACTCTAGTTCAACAACAGTTACTCAAGTTCACCTGATCGAAGTCAGCCTATATAGCAAAGAGAACAAACGGGGGATAACTCTAATTCAGTGCATACTAATTCCGAATCGAATGTCAACATGGCAAACATGAAGCGAGAAAAAGACGTCGAAATAATTAGTAAAACTGAATTTCGTCTTTATATGAACATTTTTTGTAGTTTAAAGGTTGCACAACCTCGAGAAGGTTTGTTTTCATTTATTTGGTATTTATTTTAATATAAATACTTTTGTATTCTTCAAAAGTCGTCGAAAATATTTCGAAGCAATTCTCATTGGGTAATTTGTTTTTTGCTACATTACGACAGAGACATTATTCATACATGTCACTGATAACATTCAAGTGTATGGGAGGTATTCTAACAGTTAGATTATTTTAAGTGACAAACAATAGATCATGTTTGGATTCTTTTTTAAACCTAGTAAAATGAGGTGTTTTGACCAAAGCATGAATGCATGTGTAATGTCATTCATAGACACCTCTCTTTGTAAGACAGATCGACTTAATTCAAAACATTTCATTCATAAACAGGTCATTACCAAATGTCCACATTTGGGGGACACTTTTTCATAAACAGGATATTATAAAATGACACCTTATAGAAAAAGGAGGAACCCGATAGTGGACAAGTAATGCTTGTTAACTTGCATCAAGACTGTATTGAAGTATTTTATTGTTTTACTTGAGTCCAGGTGTGGAAAAGATTCTAAAACCAACGCAGTCAAAATATGCTTACCCATCGCACATTACAGGAGGTTTTAGGAATGCACGGGTATAATTCATGCCGTTGTTATGATTCTACATCTAAACCTATTTCTAACTGCATTTCGTTCCCATCAAATAAAATGATGCCTGCATAAAAGCAAAAGTCAACGTCATTCAAACTATTTATAATGACTCTTCTTGATTTCGTTTTCAAATATTTTGCAATTTTTTAATATTAATTTAATGGTTGACATATAAGATGAATGCGTGTGACGGGGAAACATTTCCAAATATTAGAACAGGTCTATGAGGTATATATAAAAGCATTCCATATTTCGCTTAAGTGATCAGTCAGAAATGAATGATATGTGTCTCATGTTTTTATCCACGTCTTTTACCACTGCAAGTGAATCCTTTAGAGTAAGTTATATTTGATCATGATAACACTTCCTTTCCTTAAACCATAGAAAAGGAGATTTCCATTTTATCTTATAAATTTTTGATTTGTATTTGATTTTGTTAAGTTAGTTTGGCCAAAGTTTAGTCAATTGGCCATCGTTGCTTTGATATGCGGTATGACCCCCTGGGCACATCTTCTAACATACAAGAGGGAGCGTTATTATTTTTTGAAAACTAACTTCAGAATCTGTATATCTACAGGCTTTCGTTTTTGCCTACCTACTTTAAGGTATTTACCACCCTTTGGCCTGCATTTTGGGGAAATCTGTATTAGTTTCTCCATCCGATGAGGACATCTTCACTCATGAAGTTTTACATGGGAAGTAGTCAGAAATCAAGTGTGAGCTATCATTTAAATCTAAATTTACCTGGCACTGTCCATTAAGTTAAACAATACAGCTATTGTTTTCACCCCTCACTCTCTGGACAATCAAGTGTGTTACGTAATCATAGCAGATACATAACCATCACTTAGGACAGTTTATTAAGGTCTTCCGTTTCCAACGGAAGGCCTTCTACTGATTCTGATGGTTAAGATTATTAAGGTCTTCCGTTTCCAACGGAAGACCTTTTACTGATTCTGATGATTAAGATTATTCTTATTATTCTTTTTTTTTCTCCTAGACGCCAACTTTGAAGCTTCATATCTTCCTCATTCCTGAACAGACTTTGTTCAAATTTTCAGAGCTTTTAGACTTCCCCAAACCCTTTTCGAATATTGTTAAACAATTCGGAAATTACCTTCTATTCAAGAGTTATTCCCCTTTGATTGAATTTTTCATACCTCTGTATTCCAGACAAAGGCTCAGAAAAGGTAATAACTGGAGCACAAAACCCTTTGAAATTGAAAAGAGGAAGCATTGAAGTTGTGCACATCGATTTTTGTTTTTTGATTTTTGCATTTAAAATGGCGCTAGAGAGGGGTCAAAAGTTAGAACGCGGAAAACAGCAAAAAATTTGACATATTTTCCTTTATACCTTGAAAACTAAAAATATTTTGTTAAGACATGTAGAAAAAAGCTGTGCATAATTGCAAGAGCTTTCATTTGATACTATAGAAAAGGGGCTGGCCCCTAAAATTAGGGATCTATGAAGCTTGGAAGTTTTTGCTTTATAACTCAAAAACGGTAAATATTTCGATCTGGATCTTTCGAGCAAAATTGTTCTTTAACACCTTTTTGATCTGATGAGAATGTTTATTTGTTCGAATATACCGGGGTTATTGCATAATATGCAGTCCAAAGCAGGTCAGGTAAACATGTAACGTTTTTATTCGGCAAGTAAAAACGACCTCTTTTTGTGTACATGTATAACTTGCTGTAAATAATATACCCTACGGTATTTTATGTTGATTTTCTTCAAAATAAGGTTTTTATCGTGTTTTATGATTAACTATAAAATTATTTATTACAACTAGTTTTTCTATTTTTCTTTATTTAATTAGTTTTATAGTGAACACGTCTTTAAAAGCGGAAGATATGAAATCTATCTTTTTACGTTTATCATTGTAACAAACTATATAATTAATCTTAAACTTTATGCATCGAATAATTCACGATCATTAGTTGTATACATTTTACGATCCCCATGTTAAAGTTATGTAACCCAAGCCGCGAATCCCACGCTGCCTATCGAGGTCACCAGTGTAGAAGCCACCTGTGGACATAAACAAAGCAAGTGTTTGTGATTGTATTAGACCATTGTGTACAAAGACCTATCAATTAATAGAAAACTGTGTTTTTAATTACATCGCGATTCAATAAGATTATTTCACCCATCTTTTATATTTAATCGTAATTCCAAACACTTGTGCATAAAATCATTTTGAATTGTGTTCGCTTTCTTTGGCCGCTTCGCGCAAAATTAAAAAAAAATATTTCTCTATTCTGTGTTAATGTATTTTATTTCAATTGTAATTGAGAAGGGGCTTCGACATATAATTATAATTAGTAATGGATGGTGATAGGTAATATTATGTACGTTTCATTTTTTACCATCACTCTTTTGTTTCCTCCATTTACCGGGGTATCATTTTTTTTTAAGATTAAATAAACATTGAACATAAAAATACTTTATAATATACTATTATTCACGTATTTGTAATACAGCAAACAGTTTATATCCGGTGTTGCCCTATCCTCGTTTACAAGCCGTGGTCGCAGAGAACAGTGGGCATATGTGAAAATCCATTGTGTACTTCGATAGTTACAGATGGAAAATTGGGTTTGAAATCATGTCGTTTCTTTCATATCATTTAATTTCACTCTATTTCAGCTTGTTTAAATCTATCGTAATCGCTTGTACATTTATTCATTGCAAGTTTTATGTATTTTGATGGCCGAATAAACACTAGCTGGGTTTGCAATATTTTTTTTTCAGTTTTTATCGAGGTGGATATTGTTTTATGAATTTTAAACTTACATGCACGCATGCATGGTAGTTGTAAGTGGAGGTGACGTTTCTAATTCACGGGAAAACATCCAACATTAAATTAAGCACTTTTGAGTAAGCAGTTATTTGCTACTAAACTTTAAATGTTATTGTACAAAATAATATACTTTTTCGCTGAATAAACAGAATATCTCAACATTGCTTGTATATGTACAGCCAATGTAAGTATAAATATACATGTATGCACTTTTGCGTAGAATAACGGCCAAAATATATACATCCAGAGTTTCAGAATACGATTTTTAAAAAAATTGAAAATTCGTTAATACTATTTATCATCAACCAGTATATATCTCGACAATAAAATATCAATTTAAATTCTTTCCCAAACGTCCTTCCGGTCAGTCATTGTTAATGTTGGTGACATCAAATGTAGATACTAGGGTGTCAGTAAATAGTTTCACCTTAATTGTCTTCATCGTCATTCGGTTTTTTTCATCATTAGAAATAAATTGCTTGAGGACAACTTGTTTTCTCTTCTCACATTGGTCCCGCGTATGAACAAGGTTTTAAACAAAGCAAACGGCATTTTACAAAAAAAAGGAAAACGAGAAGAAAAAAAAGTGTCTATTTAGATGAAAAACACAATCGCATTAATTTGTATTTGAACAATCCACATACGGTTTTTTAGCTCTACTGGTCAGAGACCAGAAGAGCTTATGCGATAGTAATGCGTCCGGTGTAAAGACGAATAATGACTCCCATCGAATAATGACCGGGGGTCATTTTTCGACAGCGAAAAATGACCCCCGGTCATTATTCGACGTAGAAAAATGACCCTTTTACCCGTAGAAAAAGTGTCACCACCATAAAAATTTGCAGAACCCACGTGAAGTGAATGACCCCCGTAGAAAAATGACTCCCTGTGGATTTAAGCTGAAATTTTTAGGGGGCAAAAAAAATAAAATTAGATAAAAAAAGCATGTTGGCCAAATTGCTCACCTGAGCTTATTTGGAATAAATTGATGATATGTTGATCTCATAACATACGATTATAGCTATATTTTAAGGCCAAGGCGATGATTCAGAATCTAAAGAAGTAAAGATTTCGATGGTGGAAATCATCGTACTGACAGAAAAAAATCGGCAGTATCATATATTATTATATCCTCCGCTTGAAGAGCGGGAGGGTATATAGTGATCGGGATGTCCCTCCCTCCGTCTGTTACGCTTTGGGGTATCCATCTGTTATCTGCAACTCCTCTTATGTAAAAAGATGTGTTTATGAAACAGCTTTGCCCCTGTATGGCAACAAAGCGAGGATTAAACTTTTCTTAATTGTAATTTAAATATAATGGTACCCAAAGTAGGGTCTTCTCACAAGAAATACAATTGCAAAATAGGAAAGCCCTTGCGCCACTTGTTCAAAATCAACGGCTAAGGATAAGTGTTTGAAAGGTAGGTCAAACTCAGAGGTCAAAGGGTCAAAGTGGATGGTTTCTTAAGAAAGGTTTAATGTCACAAGGATTACATTTGTGAAGTATGAGAGTACTAGTATCTACCGTTTAAAGTTATAGCCAAAGTAAATTAAAAATTTGGCATTTTTGTGTAAAATGGGACAAACCCCAAGGTAAAGGTCAAAAGGTCAAATTTGGAGGTACCCAAAGTAAGGTCTTGTCACAAGGAATATACACATATTGAATATGAAAGACATAGCTACAATAAATGAAAAGTTATGGTCAAGATTAAAGTTTTTGCGGAGAAACAGACCGCCAGATAGACAGACAGACATACAGACGGACACGATAAAACTATATACCCCCGAATCTTCGATTACAGAGACATAAAAAGAAATGGTCTTCAATTAACTTTTCATATTATGATACAGTATAAAGAAGACGGTACAAAAATGAAAATGTTTGTTCTGATTTTCATATTCTCTGAAAAGTATACTGAGAAATGGGTAAAAGGGTGGAGTAAAACAAGAATTAAGAAATGTAATGAATACTGTGTGCTAAATCAAAAGGTTATGTCTACATGTATAGTTTTTGCATTAGAATGTGTATTTTACACTAGTCCATAGCTTTACAGAGCATATTTTTAGCCGCTATACCCACACCACCTCCTAACTTATTTAGGAGGAAGTCGATTATCAACAAAAGCAACAAAAATGCTACCCTACCTTTATTTTTCTATAAGGAGGGACTTAAAATAAGCTTAAATTAATCTACTATTCTACTAATTTTCAACTGTTACTTTGCCACAATACTTTCAAGGATACACCCATCAAAATTTAAAGTATTCTTTAATCATGGCGAAGTAAATTATGATATGATAGAACTTGTGTGAAGGCTTAACTTCATTTCAATATTTTATCTAGAGCCTCTTTCAGTATTATTGAAAGGTATAGAGTTTTATTGATATTTTTGCTTTTCATTTTTTTTTTTTTTTTGCTTTGTTTTAAAGTTATTGGGGGGGATAAAAATTTCCTCCTCTTTCATAGTCAAATAGGATTTGCCAAATTTATACAAGCTAAACGTTGAAATGAAGGAAAAATTAATTTTTCTATTAAAGAGTATTGGAACCTGATTGTTGCATGGTTTGATTTCTAAAAACAAGTGGAATATCATTCTTTAAGCAAACACTATAAGGAGGAATATCAAAAAGAAATTTTATTTACTTGACAATTAAAGAATCTCTTTTCACTATAAAGGGGGTCATTTTTCAATGGGGGTCAATTTTTTTTTATAGGACTAACATATAAAATAATGACCCCTAGGACACTTTTTCTACAAAAAATGATTTTTTTCTACGGGTAGGGGGTCATTTTTTGTCGTTGAAAAATGACCCCCGGTCATTATTCGATGGGGGTCATTATTCGTCTTTACACCGGCGTCCGTCCGTCTGTCCGTCTGTCTGTAAACAATTTTTCAAAATGCTACTCCTCCTACAGTTTTGGTTTAATTTCAATATAACTTGGCACACAAGTAGAATACACTAAGGTACATAATTCTGTATATCGGTTTTTGATTTCGTTGAACGGCGTTGCCGTGGTTACTAAAAATAGAAATTTCTGTGAAATTCTTTCAAAATGCTACTCCTCCTACAGTTTTGGTCTGATTTCAGTATATCTTGGCACACAAGTAGAATACACTAAGATACATAATTCTGTGTATCGGTTTTTGATTTCGATGAACGGTGTTGCCATGGTTACTAAAAATAGAAATATCTGTGAAATTCTTTCAAAATGCTACTCCTCCTACAGTTTTGGTCTGATTTCAGTATAACTTGGCACACAAGTAGACTACATTAAGATACATAATTCTGTGTATCAGTTTTTGATTTCGATGAACGGTGTTGCCGTGGTTACTAAAAATAGAAATTTCTGTGAAATTCTTTCAAAATGCTACTCCTCCTACAGTTTTGGTCTGATTTCAGTATAACTTGGCACACAAGTAGACTACACTAAAATACATAAATCTGTGTATCGGTTTTTGATTTCGATGAACGGTGTTGCCGTGGTTACTAAAAATAGAAATATCTGTAAAATTGTTTCAAAATGCTACTCTCCTACAGTTTTGGTCTGATTTCAATATAACTTGGCACACAAGTAGACTACACTAATATACATAAATCTGTTTATCGGTTTTTGATTTCAATCAACGGTGTTGCCGTGGTTACTAAAAATAGAAATATCTGTAAAATTGTTTCAAAATGCTACTCCTCCTACAGTTTTGATCTGATTTCAATATAACTTGGCACACAAGTAGACTACACTAAGAACAGAAAGAGACTTTATCAACGATCATTATTCTATTTATTCCTGTTGTAAAGTTTCAAATCCCAGCTGCTTAAGTACTTTTCTCTTCCTTTGCTATAATTTCAAACCAGTAGAGCTTCAGTCTCGACAGAGACTTCTGGTTCCTTCTCCCATGCATTTCGACTATACGGAAATAAAGGATCAGCAAATCCTTTGGTAATATTAAAAGAAAGGTGTTGTACCTTCAAAAGACACTATATCCGAACAGTTATTACACAGACTGCCAAAAATATCACGGCATCCCTAAAAGAATTATTTAAATATTTCAATAAATTCTAATTTAGTTCACAGAAAGCCACGCAATTGTATACAAACATTCCAAAAATAATCTTTCATGTTTCATGGACCGACACGTGGTTAAATTTCTCTTCATCACTATAAGTACCCCCCCCCCCTTTTAACATGTTTAAAATGAATACAATGTCTTCCTTCTGAGCCGAGAATGTAAGTTGGTTGATTTGTTTTTGTACATGCGTATACATGTAAACATGTAGGTTAAGTCTGGTGTTGAATTCGGAAAGAAAATCACAACCTATTTTTTATGTAAACCATAATCATACACGACATTTCTATGCCCCGCCATGAATATGGCTTGGGATATAGTGTTTGTCATGTCGGACGTCTTCCATCCTGCCGTATCTCCTTCCGTCACACTTTGCCTTTAGCTAAATTCAAAGCTCAGTTTCAAACAAACTATCCAAGATATTTTAATCAAACTTCATATACAGTATAGCTGCAGATCTGTAGCTCTACCGAAAAAAAAATGACAGACCGGAGAGTTGTACAGAGCCACCCATTGAAAAAACAGGTCCGACTAAACAGAGTAAGCTAGAACGATAGAGTACTTTAGAGTAAGCTAGTAATAACTGTATAATTATTGCGCAAAAATAATTTTTGAAATATTTCTACAAACTGAAAGTCTTTTACTGCCTGACGCCACAACTACTAAGGATCAATATTTCCTGGGTTCGAAGCTAAGAGGTCACAGTTAGCCAGCAAAATTTTGTGCATGCTGATTATCATCGGATTTTGTTACATGCATTTCAGCAACAACAGTTATCTATTCTGTTAGCAGAAAAAAAAACATATTGCTAATACAATACATTGATGTATTTATTTCCTTTAGCTTTTTGCTAGCATCTATTAATTTCATGCGAGTTCTTATTCGGATATGTTCGTTTGACCTTTTTTCTGCGTTTCTATACTACTGGATTAGTCCATTTGTCTTCTAGGTAAGGGGTGACACTATTATTTCGCGCCAAACTGTCACGTGTAGGTTTTTGCGCCCTTTTCCTGGAATATTCTATTGAATGAAAATGGAAACTGCATGAATTATGTTCTTTTCTGTCTGAATCCTGGTCGAGCTTTGGAAAATAAAACAAATCGGTGACATTGTGAAGTGAGTTAGAAGTTACATCATTTAAAGTAATAAAACATCTGATCATAACCCCCCCCCCCCCCTCCAGGGGTTTCCTCCACAGAGTAAGACTTATGAAAGTGTCCTCTCACAAATTTCAGGATTGAGAAAACATGAATTGACAAATATTTTTGATGTTGACCCCTCATCCCTAGGAAAAAACTTCCTAAATTCGCACCATTCATATATCGCCGTCAAGTTTGTTGGGTCATTTAATTAAAGCTTTAATTATTTTTCCCACGTTTCCAACAATCTTTGATGCTTTGGCATACCCAAGAAACTAATAAACATATTCTGCACGTCAGTTATAATTGTTACGATTCTCAATTTCTTGTAGTTATCATATTTTCAGCTGTCACCTTTATATGTAGCCATGCTTTCAAGCATTAATCAAGTGTTTTCCCTTATTTACGTCATCCTCTAAAACCATTTTTAGACTCGCGGAGGGAGGTGTTCATCTTTACGTCCCGGGTTCGAATCTACAGCGGGACATGATCATGATTTCATTTTTTATTTGAGATACAAACAATATATATGGTTTATATAAAATGTGTTCTTTTTCCATTGCTCTGATGAGTATCTTACAACTTAAAATGAACGCATGATGTTTTGTGCAACATCTCCATAATTTACTCTAGTGAAATAATTTCCCTCCCACCTCCCCAAATGTAAACGTTTATAGCTTATCATGCATATAGATTCTATAGATATTGATGACATTAGTCAGGCAAGCTTTTTAAAAAGCTGTTACTTGTGTTATTATTTATTTATTTATTCGCGCAAAGGACATTGGGTAGTAAAGGAGTTCTGGGAATGTTGCACAACAAAATTTGCTTGACGTGTGTACAATTCCGAACTTCTTTTCTTACACGTTATTCTATTGAGCTCGCTGCACTCACTATTATACGGTACTTGAAAATGAAAGAAACGTAGTTTTTATGAAAAGTAACCGATTTTCTTGATTGTACAAACATTTTCTAAGAAAGTAGGGCTTTTTTAAAGTTATAATAAGGAAGAGAATCAATATATGTCATTTTAGATTGCCGACGTGCAATGATCTGATACATGTGTACCGTATTTATGAGAGGTTCATATCTCTTCCCTCGTCTGAAGTGTCACATCAATTGATATTTTCTTTTTTGCTACGATTTAATGCTTTTAAAATGATGTCTTTATTTAATTTAGTTATTCTCGAGTTGTAGAGTGCATCCTGGTAATCATGAAGTGACGATAAACTACAGTATATCGATGATGCAATGCATCCAATATATAAATATCTGTCCCACCTGTCTGTTTACGCGGCAACAAAACTCCCCTCCTCAACGTTAGAGTGCAACAAGGGAGATAATCTCTAAACTTGCGCATACCATTCAAAATGGTGTTTAATATCAAATTTCACATGTTGATGCATACTGATGAGAACTATTTAATTGCATATCGCCCTTTTTTATCTTGACTTTTCTTTTGACATTGAACTTTCTTTTGACCTTGACCTCACTCCTTTTAAATAAGTGTTTAACTCATATTTTCCTCGGAAGAGCTTATGCGATAGTAAAGTATCCGCCGTCCGCGATAATAAAGTGTCCGCCGTCCGTTCGTCTGTTTAGCTGTCCGTCTGTCTGTAAACATTTTTTTCAAAATGCTACTCTTCCTACCGTTTTGGTCTGATTTCAATATAACCTGGCACACAAGTACACTTCTCTAAGATACATCATATATTTCATCGGTTTTAGAATGCTTTAAAATGCTACTCCTTCAACAGTTTTTGTCTGAATTTAATATTACTTGGCACTTAAGTAGCCTTCACTAAGATACAAAATATTATGCATCCGTTTTTGATTTCGATGAACGGTGTTGCCATGGTTACTAAAAATATAAATTTCTGTATAATTCCTTAAAAATGCTACTCCTCCTACAGTTTTAGTTTGATTTCAATGTAACTGAGCACACAAGTAGACTGCACCGTGATACACAATTAAGTGCATCGTTTTTTGATTTCGATGAACGATGTTGTCATGATTACTAAAAATAGAAATTTCTGTGAAATTCCTTTAAAACGCTACTCCTTCTACAGTTTTGGTCTGATGGCAATGGCTAGTTTTCTCTTCCTTTGTTATAAGTACAAACAAGTAGAGATATAGTCACGACATTGTGTTGAACCCAATGAATTGTTTTGCCTCGATTATGGTCAGAAAAAAAACACATGGCTGAACATATCCAGTCATTTGGACGAGTCAAGGTTAGTGACAGTGAAACTGTAAATTCGCTACCATTTTTCTACTAGTGAAACATTGCTGATATAATGCAGGGTGGGATGTGACCTTAACTCAAGTTCAAAGTCACCAAGGATAAGATGTTTTTGGTTGGATGCATGGACAGAAAGAATATCTAAGGAAATTTGTTTGAAATTTTCCAGACGGTAACACATGGATAATATTTTTATAACGAAATTTAGTCATTGCTTAGATCAAGGTCATTTGGAGAGTTCAAGGTCACTTGGAAAGTTCAAGGTCACATATATTCCTTTACAGTCTTTTTCCTAGCTAAACATTGCAAGTTGCTTCTCTTACAAGGTTTAAATTTTCACTTGTATAACTTTAGAATGTGGCTTTTGACCTAGACTCAAGGTTACGTCTTCTTATCCGTAGCTCCAACGGAAGACCTATTCGTTGCTTTGCAACGGGCTTGGTTCTAGTTCCCTATTATTTTTTTTTTTCCTAGACGCCAACTTTGAGACCTCGTAACTCGCTCATTTCTAAACGGATTTCGCTCAAATTTTCAGAGATTATAGACGTTTATTAACTCTATCAGAATGCTGGCATAAATTTCAAAAAGTCACTTCCGATTTTGAGCTATTTCCCTTTTAACGAAAATTTATAGGCTTTCGTTTCCAGACAAAGGCTCAGAGACGGCTAAAGCTGGAGCAGGAATTCTACTGATTTTAGATAATAGAAGGATTGAAGTTGTGCACATCGGTTTTTGTTTTTCGATTTCTCTATTCAAAATGGCACTATATAGGGGTCAAAAATTAGAACGCTTAAAAGAACCAAAAATTACTCATATTTTGCTTCTTATCTTCTAAACTAAAAATATTTTGTTAAGACATGATGAACAAATAATGTGCATAATTTTAAGATCTATCATTTGACATCATTAAAAAGGGGCTGGCCCCTCAAATTAGGGATCGAGGGAGCTTGAAAGTTTTTGCTCTATAACTCAAAATCGGTAAATATTTCGATATGATTATCGATATGAAATGGGTATTTTAACATCTTATTGATCTCATGAAAACGTTATTTTTTTGAAATCATGTGTTATTAGATGAGCAGAAAACTTTATAGTCCTTGTACAGGTAAGTGATTTTATACGGCATGTGAAAAGAATTCTATATACTGTAAAAGCACAAATATTCGTGGGGGATTAAATTTCGTTTATTTCGTTGTTAACAAAATTCAACGAAATTAAATCCCAAACGAAATTTTATATGACTATATATTGAATAGGGTTAGTTTTTAAAACAACGCAATTAAATGCACACGAAATTATTTTTCATGAAAAACAACGAAATTTTATGCCCACGAAAATTTGTGCTTCTACAGTATGCGTATGCGTATAACACGTATAACTGAAATAAACTGGATAAGAATGATATCCCTAGCTAAATTGAATGTTAAACTTAAGATAATTCACTGTCATTCAATTCATGCATCGTGGAATTTTCCTCGGACCCTGATTGTTTTGTGTGTACAATTTGCGTGTTTTGTGTATACAGTTATCGCATGGTTATGAAACCCGTTTATCGATCGCGCATTGACCTGTATACATTCGTGAGGTCAACATTACCGCTCTTTGATTTTTACTAGAGTCCTAGATTTAAAATCAAGAAAATATGTCATTTGCGCTAATCGTAAGAATATTTCTATACACGAATATAAAGGTTTTCTTGAACATGATTTAAAAGTGTTGAATGTCGGATTCTATTCTTTGACGATTACGCGCGCTTTTCTCATCTGCTGAGGTATCTATGGACGAGTTCATCGATTACACTGAAAGGTGACACAGGATGACCTATCGATAAGTCTGCCAAATTTGAAAGTGATTTTAATTGCACATGTACATAAATTAATGTTAAATCCTACCCTTGTGAAGTCCATTATAGTTTATTTAAAAAATTGGGGATATCAATACTGCAACTTGTTTTTGATTTGTACGGATGGTCTATTATTGGAGTATGTAGTACGAGGATTTTTTTAGGCCCCGTCTCCCCCTCCACTTTGAAGTACATGTGTAATTGCAATCGTTACATGTATACGGGCCTATATCAAGTTATTCTAATTGCTTTATGTCAGAAAAATTTGCGATGTTGTTTAAATTAGAAAATACAAATAAACATGTAAGTGGAAGTGACGTTTCCAATTCTCATGAAAATCGAAAATTAAATGAAGCAACTTTGAGTTTTGCATTAATTGCTACATAACTTATAATTGTATTGTACCGAATGTATTTCTTTTATTTCCTCGAATAAAAAGAATATCACTATGACACGATTTTACGGGTACATAATTGTAACTAAATACATTCCGAGCTTTCAGAATACGAGAGAAAAAAATGAATAATTAGAAATTTTTTAACAAATGCAAAATTGTTTCTGAGAAAGCCATGTAGTTGCATACAAATATTCCAGGCCATTCTTTCGTGTTTATTGGACTAAAAGAGATTATTAAATTTCCTCTCATCGCGGTGGATACGTAACCCCCTTCCCTCAAATGATACAATGAATGTCAATTGTTTAGTTTGTTCACGTACTACAGGTCAGGACTGGTGTTGAATTATAATGTTAACCAATAATCATATGCGACATTTTTTTAATCGCAGGTCGTCAATTAAATGAAAAAAAGATTGATATGCGACACTAAACTTTCCTATATATAAAACGTTTTAATTTCTAAAAGTTATGCCGATTAGAGTGTTCAATCGAGCATCGAAGTGTGTACATGTACTACATATATTAGTTTCTTTGGGTAAGGGGAAGTACCAGTTTTTGCTGCATTTGATTTCCGGAATTCTGCATTGCATTTGCGACAATTAATAATTTCATTTCTAACATTCTTTATTTTCATTATGGATATTTCTGGATTTCTATATTTCTGGCAATTTAAAGATTACAAAGAAGATGGAATCATTATTTTAATAGAATATATTTGGTTAAAGTAACACAAGTGAACTTGTGATGAAAATTTATTAAACGAAAGTCAAGCAATAAAAAGTTAAAGTTTGTATTTTGAAAAATAAATCAAATTAAGTCACAGAAAACAAAGACATGTTGTAAAGCTCACACACAGACACACACAAACGTTTTGGTAACTCGGAATAGTTCAGAGTAAAACTATATTTTTTTGATGACGGAATGTCCAGTACATCTAATGTTCACGTCCGGGATAGTCCACGGCGGATCTAAAAACTGACTCTCTCACACAACATACGGGATTCACTCAAATTTCAATTAACACATTTACGCAATTTGTATCATACATACAAGTCAGACGCTCTTTGATGTAGAGGATTAACATTAATTTCTTAGATAAATACTGAGTGACAAATTTCTTTTTACTATTTAAACTCAAATTGATACTGTAGGTAAATAATTTAAGCATATGTCAAAAATAAGCATTAAAAATAATTCTTTTCACAAAATTAAATTCTGTTTAAACAATATAAATCACTAGCAGCGCAAAGACAGACTTTTAAAAAAAATCAGAGGTGGTACCTTGAAGGCGAATTTAATCCTTTTATGACACCACCTACCCCGTAATGAGACAGTTGTGTATATGTTCTCATCGAAATGACCGGTCTCCGCGTCTTGAAACTCCAACGTACATGTATTGCATGTACTTGAATAATATGTATTAATAAGTCTTTAAGGAAATCTCATGTAGGAAACCTGATTTATATTCTAATATTTTCTAATTAGGGTCTTCCGTCTTCAGCGGAAGACCCTTCTATTATTCTTCGGTTTCTTTTTTACCTTTATTATTTTTATTCTTTTTTCTTCTTACAAAATTTGTGCAGAAGATTTCTCGGAGATGGCTCGTTCGATTTGCTTCAAATTTTCACAGTCGATGCGTTGTCATCTGAAGTTAATTCCGGCAAATTATTTTTTGGAAATTCACTTCCGGTCGGGAGTTATCGCCCTTTGATCAAAATTTGGAGGACCTCCTTGTCTGTGATGGAACTCAAAAACGGCTCAAGTTAGAAAGCTGAAATTTTTAGTGATGATAGAGGACATGTTGCCACGTTGCAACATGGTCAGGATATTTTCCGGAAGTGCTTAGTATGGAAGCTCGGTAGGGGTCAAAATTTAGGACACGTTTTATGAGCGGTTTTTTGAGACATTTTGTATCATATCTTTTAAAATATGAATATTTTGTTAAAAGATACTGAACAACATTTATGCAAAATATCAAGATCTTTAATATGATATCAAGAAAATTTGCTGACTCATCAAATTAAGGGCTGAAAGGGGCCAACAGTTTTTATTCAATAACTCTTTTAAAGTCAATATTTTGTTATACATTACTGAAGCAAAGATGTTAATATCAACCATCTACAACTTTATATAATGATTCTTATGTCATATGGTACATAATTAGGGGCCACAAGGGGCCAGAATGCTAAATCTTTGATGCTTTATATCTCGAAATGGAGAAATATTTTGATAAGCAATATTGAACAAAAGATGTTTAAAATAATGTTCTGAACAATAAGCTACCTTTCATTTTTTGCTAAACGGCCCCATTAAGGAGTTAAAGGGTTGGCCCCTAAATATTTCTTTTGCTTATAGCTCAAAAACAAAAAGGAATTTCTAAACAGTTGTTGAACACAAAATGTTCAAAATCTTAAGAGCTTTAAGATGAGATCCTGAAAAAGGGGCTGGGCACTCAAATAAGGGGCCAAGAGGGGCCAAAAGTCTTCAATCGATAACTCTTTATCAGTTAATATTTTGTAATACATTACTGAAGCAAAGATGTTCATGTCAACCATCTACATCTAAATATTATGATTGTTATGTCGTATGGTACATATTTAGGGGCCACAAAGGGCCAGAATGCTAAATCTTAGATGCTTTATATCTCGAAATCGAGAAATATTTTGATAAGCAATATTGAACAAAAGATGTTCGAAATAATGTTTTGAACAATATGCTACCTTTCATTTTTTGCTAAACGGCCCCATGAGGGAGTTGAAGGGTTGGCCCTTAAATATTTCTTTTGCTTATAGCTCAAAAACAAAAAGGAATTTCTAAACAGTTGTTGAACACAAAATGTTCAAAATCTTAAGAGCTTTAAGATGAGATCCTAAAAAAGGGGCTGAGCACTCAAATTAGGGACCAAGAGGGGCCAAAAGTCTTCAATCGATAACTCTTTATCAGTTAATATTTTGTTATACATTACTGAAGCAAAGATGTTCATGTCAACCATCTACATCTAAATATTATGCTTGTTATGTCGTATGGTACATATTTAGGGGCCACAAGGGGCCAGAATGCTAAATCTTAGATGCTTTATATCTCGAAATGGAGAAATATTTTGATAAGCAATATTGAACAAAAGATGTTCAAAATCATGTTCTGAACAATATGCTATCTTTCATTTTTTGCTAAACGGTCCCATTAAGGAGTTGAATGGTTGGCCTCTAAATATTTCTTTTGCTTATAGCTCAAAAACAAAAAGGAATTTCTAAACAGTTGTTGAACACAAAATGTTCAAAATCTTAAGAGCTTTAAGATGAGATCCTGAAAAAGGGGCTGGGCACTCAAATTAGGGGCCAAGAGGGGCCAAAAGTCTTCAATCGATAACTCTTTATCAGTTAATATTTTGTAATACATTACTAAAGCAAAAATGTTCATCTTAACCATCTACATCTAAATATGATAAATTTTATGTCGTATGGTTCATAATTAGGGGCCACAAGGGGCCAGAATGCTAAATCTTTGATGCTTTATATCTCCAAAGGGAGAAATATTTTGATAAGCAATATTGAACAAAAGATGTTTAAAATAATGTTCTGAACAATATCCTACCTTTCATATTTTGCTAAACGGCCCCATTAAGGAGTTAAAGGGTTGGCCCCTAAATATTTCTTTTGCTTATAGCTCAAAAACGAAAAGGAATTTCTAAACAGTTGTTGAACACAAAATGTTCAAAATCTTAAGAGCTTTAAGATGAGTTCCTGAAAAGGGGGCTGTGCACTCAAATTAGGGGCCAAGAGGGGCCAAAAGTCTTCAATCGATAACTCTTTATCAGTTAATATTTTGTAATACATTACTAAAGCAAAAATGTTTATCTTAACCATCTACATCTAAATATTATAAATTTTATGTCGTATGGGTCATAATTAGGGGCCACAAGGGGCCAGACTGCTAAATCTTTGATGCTTTATATCTCCAAAGGGAGAAATATTTTGATAAGCAATATTGAACAAAATATGTTCAAAATAATATTCTGAACAATATGCTACCTTTCATGTTTTGCTAAACGGCCCCATTAGGGAGTTAAAGGGTTGGCCCTTAAATATTTCTTTTGCTAATAGCTCAAAAATGAAAAGGAATTTCTTAACAGTTGTTGAACACATAATGTTCAAAATCTTAAGAACTTTAAGATGAGATCCTGAAAAAGGGGCTACGCACTCAAATAAGGGGCCAAGAGGGGCCAAAAGTCTTCAATCGATAACTCTTTATCAGTTAATATTTTGTTATACATTACTGAAGCAAAGATGTTCATGTCAACCATCTACATCTAAATATTATGACTGTTATGTCGTATGGTACATATTTAGGGGCCAAAAGGGGCCAGAATCCTAAATCTTAGATGCTTTATATCTCGAAATGGAGAAATATTTTGTTAAGCAATATTGAACAAAAGATGTTCAAAATAATGTTCTGAACAATATGCTACCTTTCATTTTTTGCTAAATAGCCCCATTAGGGAGTTGAAGGGTTGGCCCCTAAATATTTCTTTTCCTAATAGCTCAAAAACAAAAAGGAATTTCTAAACAGTTGCTGAACAAAAAATGTTCAAAATCTTAAGATCTTTATGATGAGATCCTGAAAAAGGGGCTACGCACTCAAATTAGGGGCCAAGAGGGGCCAAAAGTCTTCGATCCATAATTCTTTATCAGTTTATATTTTGTTATACATTACTGAAGCAAAGATGTTCATGTCAACCATCTACAACTATATATTATGATTTTCATGTCGCATGGTACATAATTAGGGGCCATAAGGGGCCAGAATGCTAAATCTTTGATGCTTTGATGATATCTTGAAAGGGAGAAATATTTTGATAAGCAATATTGAACAAAAGATGTTCAAAATAATGTTCTGAACAATATGCAACCTTACATTTTTTGCTTAACGTCCCCATTAGGGTGTTGAAGGGTTGGCCCCTTAAATATTTCTTTTGCTAATACTAGTATCTCAAAAACGAAAAATAATTTCTGAATAGTTATTGAACAAAAAATCTTCAAAATCTTAAGAGCTTTAAGATGATATGAATAAAGAGGGCTGATTCCTAAAATCAGTGGCCGATAGGGGCAAAAGGCCGATTTTTAAAAGTCTTTAATGTTCAATGTCTTTTTACAGATTGTGGTAAATCATTATTTTAGAATGAAAATCGCAATCAAAATGTTATCTCATCTCATCAAGAATTGGACGGAAGACCCACTCGTTGCTCGCAACGAGATCTCATCTAGTTTCTTTTTATTATTCGTATTTCTCAATTTATCATGTTCAAATTTCATGTATTTATTTTTTAGGGAACATTAAACCTTATTTGTCAGCCAGTCTGTCCATCTGTCACGAGAACTTTAAACTTGATAATAACTATTGAATGAGTTGAAATAGGACTTTGATATTTCACAAGTGCATCATTTGTGACATCTGATTTTCAAATATACTGTCACAGTGATTTTTGACCCTGTGACCTTGATCTTGGAGCTTGACCTACTTAAAAAAATAACATTACTTTAAATTGACCAGAACTTTTGAAAGCTTCCATTTTATAAAAATGTAATAACTGTGACAATGCCTTTCAAACTTCACTGATTTTTTTACCCTTTGACCTTTTCAAAAACATTAACAATACTCATACCTTTTGAATGAGAAGAGATAGGGCTTTTATTTTACCCCGGTGTATTACCTAAGACAACTCTTTTCTAAATACACTGACTTTTGACAACTTGACCTTGAGGCTCGATCATAACTTTTTAATGAGAGGAGATAGAACTTTCATATTACACAAATATCACATGTACGTAACCTGTGATAAAATCATTTCAAATACTTGTATATCATGAACTTTGACCTTGAAGTTTATCCGGCTTTTCCAAAATTTAAACATTGCTTAAAATTTACCATAACTTTTTACACATGCATATTAGCTGTGACAAAGCCTATCTAAAAAAAAAAAGGTATGGCTTAAATCATGCAGAGTGTGTTATGGCCTTGAATCAAGGTCATTTAGGATAAGATATTTTGGCTGGATGCATTGTTTGAAAAAACATGTGTGAATTTGTCAATACGGTAGCACACAAATGGGATATGCTCATCATCAGCGTGTGTCATGGTGTCCTTCTTTTAATAGTAAAACATAATAAGATGATATCTACCCTTAAAAGATTGCTTTAACATTAGAACGTGGCATGACCTTGACTCAAGGTCATTTCTCTGTCCGCAGCTCCGACGGAAGACCTACTCGTTTCTTTGCAACGAGCTCGGCTCTAGTTAAGTTAACAATAGAAAAAAATGTCTAAGTAGGATAACGTCCTCAAATTGTTCATTCTGTGAGAGAAAAAACTTCGGGCCTCGAACAGTTCTTTCTCTCAAAGTTTTCGGACTTCCACCCTTAAATAAACACAAAATGAGTAAATCAATTTCCATGATTTTGCATTTCTTTTATGCTCTGTCTTTTTAAATTTATGGATCAGGTTCTCGCAGAAACTTTTCACTTGGACTTTATGAAGTCATTTGAGCATCTAAAAACAAAAAAATAATGATTGAATAAAATTATAGATATAAAATTTGTCTCTTTATCATAAAATTAGCCCTTTGTCGAACATTTTCAACTTTTTCAACTTACTTATCATTTGCAGGCCTCTTTGATTTTCTTGGTGGGGCTGTTGGGGTTTCCCTATCTTCAGCGGTTGTTCGTACTTGTTCAGCTACTCTAAAATCGAGCCAATTGAATGAATAAATTAGTATGTCGAGATATTTTGACTTTCAAAGTAAATATCAATAAACATTAAAGTTCCATAATTTTTAAACCAGATACAAAATGGATACAAACAAGATTTGTCAAACGCCACAAAATTATTCATTAAAAAACGTCTACAATATATACAATATATAGTCATGCAGGAGAGGGAGTGTTGCCAAAGTCTATCTTAATTATATTGTATTATATACTACAGCTATTATTGATGTCGAGCAACGTACAACCACGAATATTGGTGGATCTTTATGAAGTTTGTCCATTTTTTGTAATGTTAAATGCCTGTATTCTTTGTAAACCCCTCACAACGATGTTCGAGGGGATAAAATAAATTTTAACTGTGTGTGTTTGTTTGGGAGTTAATTATGTTCGAAATGGAAGTGACTTAATTTCCATCGGAATTGATGTCTAATGCTGCCTTGATTTATACGAGGACTGTTCAATAAATAGTGTCCTCAGTGCTCGGAAAGAAACAAAGAACGCTTTTCAATGATTTACGAGGGGGTATCAAAAAGTTCGTAGACTAGCGCCATAAAATTAAAACCGCTTTAGGCACATCAATGAATTCTTAAATATCTAGTAAGCATGATATTTTCTGTCTATAGAATAAACCTCAAATCATAAATTTTATTTTGTAATAAATTAGTTATGTTTTTGTTAGCAATGTTATGTCCAGTTGGCGTAACCTCGAACTCTACGTTTTTTTCGACCTAAGTGTAACTGAGGAAAACTCTTTTGATATGAACATTTGACATCCAAAATCCCGTTAATTCAGACATGTGTTAGGATACTATTGTTCCATAAAATATGAATTTTTTCCTCATCCTAGAAGTTCTATGAAAATTTATCATAAATTTTACATGGAGTGTTCAAACAAATATGTCCTTGAAAATGACGTCAAAAAGGGGGAGAGGTTTACTTTTTCAACATTCTATAAATTTTTGCCAATGAAAAAACTGGTTTCGACCTAGGAAATGTTTTAACTGGCTACGGAGAAATAAAATGCATTTAGAGTACTTGTTTTTTAATGCCAAGAGAATGAGAGAGAAAAGGGATGCACACGTAATGCCGATGTGTAATCAAGGTGCAAAAAATCAATCACGAAATGACGTAGATCATGTATAAATTAATCTCCAAGAAGCAAAATATGTTTGTACATTCAAGCGAGGATCTTTCCCAAAGTATAAATCAATTTGCAAAATTATATGTATTGAAAGCCACTGTTAATGACATTGTAAAATCATATTAATAAGATGAATTTAAGTCCTTATTTAACTCCAGGGAATCTCATGAAAATAAGTGTGTGAAGTAGAGAAAGCGGACATTGAAAAACAATGACGTAGTGGGACGTCACGAAACTAAACGGCGACGGCGCCAGGTGATCATATAATATCGTTTTTATTCTATGATAATTCGGCAGTTAATGAACGCATCAAGCTAAAATTTTCAAGATGTTTTCATTTTTTGTTGTTTTATGTTCCTTATAAATTCTGAAAGCACAGACTACATAGTATTAATTTTATAGCCTCAGCCCACGAACTTTTTGATAACCCCTCGTAGTCTTAATGGTTCACTTAAATGTTCTCTTTTAATCAAAACACATGTCCGTAACATTTTCATCCAATTTCGAATTGTTTTTAAAACACGTTTTTAATTGTGCCCCTTCGTATACTGGAATATTGCAGATCCTTTTATTTCCTTGACTTGTTTCTTTTTGAAAGGTGTTTTTTCTCAAGTTTGGAAAATGAAACATGTGAAAAGGTTACAGATCTGGTGAAAATTGCTGATGTGACAAAACATTAACTTTCCTATTATCCCTCTACTCTGTGTGGCGTGTGGGTTTGGACGCTGTCATTAAGAAATTTAATGTAGTTTTTTCTCAGACCTTTGCTGCTTTGTCAAGTGCATCTTATTGTAAATTTGTTAAGCGGGTTTAAAGCAATGGATTCAACTTTCATTATCTGTTCGAATTTCAAACAAACGCGGAGACTACAATTTTTGATTTTTTGAAAGTAATTGTTTAGATATTCTTACACGCTTTCGTTCTCACTCATTTTTCAAAACATAGGGTGACTATTGAGTACTAAGCTCATTTACTGTCCAATGTTTCTTTAAAACAGTGTGAACCTCCCCGAAAATGATTCCTATCAAATTTCCTATTTGTTTTAAAGTCAATTAAACGTCATCAGTGATAACATTTTAAATTTTGGCAAACAGTACATTGGTTGTTGAAAAGCATTTTTGATGCTCATTAAACCATTTATGTTCGAATTCATTGAAATCCACCTACACATGTGTCTATAAAAACAGACATTGATTGCTGTAAATTTCACATATTTCAGTGAAAATTTCTTTGGTATTCTTAGTATTTATACAGAAGCTTTAATGAAGAGTTTATTTTCAGTCTAGTACTGATTCTAATGCAGTGTCCTGAAAAGCCCTTGTTTTCCAGCTTCTCATATTGAAACTCTGTAATAAAAAGTGGTCAAATAAACTGTTATCAATTCATTAAAGATTCAATCAATAGAGAAACTCAAGCTTAATGTCAAATGATTTCTATGTTGTATGTCATAGAGTTCAGTACATTATTTATTGAACAACCCTCGTAGATATCCACTTTGCAAATTTATCCTCCGCCTTGCAGTGTCCTTGTTTTAACACCCTGTGAAGAAACCATTTCATCTCAGTGTTCAAAACTTTGAAATTATATAATACTCTTGTTTAACCAAGTCTAAAAACATAGGTATAATATGTGTTTGAAACAGAAAACAAAAAGTTATCACCTGAATTTCGTAAGATGTTCCATAATACATGTACTCACTTTGTTTCATCATTCTTGTAAGGAGCATTTTTTGGCATTTCCGGTGCTCGCTTTGTCTTTGAAGATGGTCTTTCTACAATATCAAACATTTTGATTTTGAAGCAAATCCATTCATTATATTTTTCCTCTCAATACGTTTTAGACAAAAGCTGAAATATGTTTGCTATATTGTAAAGATCTTTTATTTCTTTATCATCCTCATTTTTATGGTCTCCTTTTTTTCTTAAAAACATTCTGATTATCTAAATTCCCCATATTGCGCTTTAATTAGGGAATAACTATCTTGTAATTTGGTATTTGCGACCGTTAATGCTGATTTAACGGTCGCAAACTGAGATTTACCGTCGACGCGTAAGCGGAGCCGGTAAAACGGATGTTTGCGACCGTTAAATCAGCCTTAACGGTCGCAAATACCAAATTAGAAGATTAGTTATTCCCATTCTAATGCAATCCATGCATTTTGTTTGTTGTTTACGTCTTATTTTGATGAATTCTGTTACATGAAATACGTCACGGAGCATTGTGTTTTTGCGTCGCTCTATTATGACGTCACAATGAAAAAGCTTTCACGCTCGTTAATGCTCGTTTTACTGCTTCAAACATCAGTGCATTAGCCAATGAAAAAGTGTTTTACAAAACAATTGCATTAGAATATCCTTTTTTTTATTTGAGCAACGTTGTATTGAATCTGTTTGACATTTTTAATTAAATGTTTAAAACATTTTATAACCACTGATTTGTCCACGGATTTTTCCGCTTGCTCGATCATGACGGCGAGTATGACCGTTATGCAAGGGATGCGTGCTCCTCCATGGTACCTGATCACATCTCTGATGGAGGTTCGTCCGCTCACGGCGTGTATTGTTTTAATGGACCTTTGAGCTTGGATTTCGTTTGTTGCTATATTTCTTGTAAAACTTTGACCCCCTTCTATGGCCCAATTCCCTCCCTCACCTCCCCCGCTAGGTTTGGGGTTGATGTGTTAAATAATTTTGAATCTTTGCTATCTGAAAATGCTTCCATATTAATTAAGACTAATCAGGGTTGTCCGGTTTTTTGGGAAAATATTTTTGAATGATTTTTGTTACTGTATACCTGTATTCTCAAGTACTGAATGGTCATCCTTAATTGTAATTCCAATTTACCCCGAGAAAATATTGTTTTAACAATCAAATCAACATTTTATAGTTGCTTTTTTAAGTGTCATCTTTCCTAGACCAGAATCGAATTTTAAAAACTGACTTCAAATTATGTCAATTTGATTATCATTTCTCTATAAAAAGAGTTCGAGGGCCTCAAAATTAAACGTAAAAGATCAGTAGCTTTCAGCTCAGGTGACCCAAAAAGCAAAGAAAATTCCTTTTTGTTTAGATTGACTTTATGACATTTTGTTTTGTAAATTAATGTTCATGTTTCCATAAAAATTGAAATAAATTGGTGTTCTTTTAAACGTACGAAGAATATTTACCATTACTATTAAGCAGGGCTGTTAAAATGTGGTTAAAATATCTTATTTGACTTAATTTTCGTATACATATGTATATTCGTGTCACTAAGTAGAGGTATGGGTTTTATAATTCTTTATGATGAAAGTTTATGAAAAGAAAATGATCGGTTACTCAAATGCTTACGTTTGATGTTTCTGTCTGCTGTAAGAAGATCAGTTTCCTCTTCAGTTTCATCTATTTAAAGCATAGACAACTTAAAAGTATGCTTATAAGTCTGCAATTCATATAACACTTATAAGCATTTTTTATTCTTCTTAGATATACATGTAACTAGAATTCTATATCAATGTCGCATAAATTTTGGTAGAAGCCACTCGTTCTTAATTGATGTACACACCTTACATTTTATTATTCTTTAGTATTTTTGGAAAATTTTCGTTTTTTTTTTCTCTGACAGATCTAGAGGAATAAGAATTATATTCCTGAAAACAATAAGCAAAAATAAAGTGCAATAAAGGCTCAATATCGGGGCTAAATTCATGAAAATATATATATATATATATATATATATATATATATATATATATATATATATATATATATATATATATATATATATATATATATATATATATATAAGAGTTGTTGTAATTTGTGCTTTATAAATAAAATTAATTTCATCACAACATGTATTGGTAACAATCCTCTAAAAACTAATGTCCAAATAACTGTATCTCACTTCCATTCTCAATGACCGTGTAGTGTAGGGCAGCGTTGTGAGAATTCCATCGGCATCGAAAGCAAGTTTTTTAACTTGCCTAGATAGCCGAGCGGTCTAACGCGCTGTTCTGCACTGCTAGGAGACAGATTCCGTAGGTCGAGAGTTCAACCCCGGGCTGGGGCGGAAGTGAGTATCCTTGTAAAAGTGAATTTCTCTGTGCTTTCTATATTAATATTTCTTCACTTAGGGCAGTTATATTAGTTTAAGAGTTGTTGTAATTTGTGCTTTATAAATAAAATTAATTTCATCACAACATGTATTGGTAACAATCCTCTAAAAACTAATGTCCAAATAACTGTATCTCACTTCCATTCTCAATGACCGTGTAGTGTAGGGCAGCGTTGTGAGAATTCCATCGGCATCGAAAGCAAGTTTTTTAACTTGCCTAGATAGCCGAGCGGTCTAACGCGCTGTTCTGCACTGCTAGGAGACAGATTCCGTAGGTCGAGAGTTCAACCCCGGGCTGGGGCGGAAGTGAGTATCCTTGTAAAAGTGAATTTCTCTGTGCTTTCTATATTAATATTTCTTCACTTAGGGCAGTTATATTAGTTTAAGAGTTGTTGTAATTTGTGCTTTATAAATAAAATTAATTTCATCACAACATGTATTGGTAACAATCCTCTAAAAACTAATGTCCAAATAACTGTATCTCACTTCCATTCTCAATGACCGTGTAGTGTAGGGCAGCGTTGTGAGAATTCCATCGGCATCGAAAGCAAGTTTTTTAACTTGCCTAGATAGCCGAGCGGTCTAACGCGCTGTTCTGCACTGCTAGGAGACAGATTCCGTAGGTCGAGAGTTCAACCCCGGGCTGGGGCGGAAGTGAGTATCCTTGTAAAAGTGAATTTCTCTGTGCTTTCTATATTAATATTTCTTCACTTAGGGCAGTTATATTAGTTTAAGAGTTGTTGTAATTTGTGCTTTATAAATAAAATTAATTTCATCACAACATGTATTGGTAACAATCCTCTAAAAATTAATGTCCAAATAACTGTATCTCACTTCCATTCTCAATGACCGTGTAGTGTAGGGCAGCGTTGTGAGAATTCCATCGGCATCGAAAGCAAGTTTTTTAACTTGCCTAGATAGCCGAGCGGTCTAACGCGCTGTTCTGCACTGCTAGGAGACAGATTCCGTAGGTCGAGAGTTCAACCCCGGGCTGGGGCGGAAGTGAGTATCCTTGTAAAAGTGAATTTCTCTGTGCTTTCTATATATATATATATATATATATATATATATATATATATATATATATGAGCAAAAAAACTTTGAGATCTTCTTAAAGCTCCATCCGTAGACCTACAGGATATATGTTAAGTAGATGTAGAGAAATATTGCTTATTGACCGCAACACTTATACCTGTCCCATAAATCCATCTGGGTATAATTTTAACTTTTTTATTCATATGAAATTTTCAAGCTCCCATTGTGATTCCACAATATCCTTTGAATATTATAACATTATTTGATTGATTGATTGGTTATTGCTGAACGTCCATCTCGAGAATGTTTTACTCATATGGAGACGCCACCGTTTGCGGTGGAGAGCTGCAAATTTTGTCATATACTCGGCACTCAGGGCCATTGAGCAGACAAGTATTTTGTTCGTGCCAGGACCTACTGCAAACTTTTTGAATGAATTGAAAACTAATCAGGTTGTTACTTTTTTTTTTCAGAAAAAAATATTCATGATTTTTTCTGTTTATATCTAGGTAAAACTTTGATCTTTATAATTAAATTTAACCCTATCTTAATTACCACACGAGATCACTTTGAAATATAGTTTGTTTTCTTAAGTTTCGTCTTTCCTGGACCAGTGTATTTTTACAAGAAGATTCTAAAAAGTTGAGTCAGATTATCACAAATCTCTACTTGAAAGAAGGCGGGGATCGACATTTGAATAGATTTGATTTGACCTGTGAGAAGTTAAGCTGGCCCAGTGGTTCTGGAGAAGATACCAACATATGAAGATCTTATGAAAAGACGGTCAGAAAAACGGAAGACAGGAAGGAGACATACGCCATATGATAAAAATACAATGAACTCTCAGCTTAGGTGACCCAAAAGACGAATGCCCCCGTAAACGAAGTTTCGGGGGTATATATTTTTTGTCGTTTCCGTCCGTCTGTCTAGCTGTCTGTCTGTGTGTCTGTATAGCTGTTTAGCTGTTTGTTTGTCCGCAAAAACTTAATCCTTGCCCAAAACTTTTGATTTAGTGGAGCTATGATATTCATATTTCACATGTGTTTTCCTTGTGACAAGACCTTTCTTTGGGTACCATCCAATTTGACCTTTTGACCTTGACGTTTGATCCACTTTTGCACAAAGACTTTTAACTAATTTCTAAACGGTAGATACTAGGAATTTCATATTTTAAATATCAATTTTTTTGCATGTCCTTTCAATTGAAACCAACGATTTTGACCTTTTGACCTTGACCTTGAATATTTCCCTAATTACGAAAAAAACTTTAACCTTAGCTATGACGTTTGAACGTTAAGGACAAGGGCTTTTATACTTCAAATATGTAATCTTTGTGAGAAGACCTTTCATTGGATACCAACAACTTTAATTGGAGTTTGACCTACTTTTTAATAACTTTAACCTTGGTCAAACGGTAAGGGCCAGCGCTTTCATACTTCCCATCTGTAATCTTTGAGACAAGGCGTTTCTTTAGGAACCAACAACCATGACCCTTTGACCTTGACCCCGGAGTTTATCCTACCTTTACAAATGTAAACTTGGTCACAACCCTTGAACAGGTGGTGCTAGGGTTTTATATTTCACATTTGTATTTCTTGTGAAAAGGCCTTATATTAGGTACTAACATATCTGATCTGCATTTGAGAAAGCTTAACCTTCGCTATGTTGCCATACGGGGGCATCAGTGTTTCACAAACACATCTTGTTTCTAGATTGACTTTACGGCACTTTGTATAATTTTCTTGTTTCAGTAGGTCAAAATACATTGGTGTTCATGCCAACGTATGTGTTGAAAATTTTACCACTTTTTTCTACAGGATTTCCGTATCAAAATGTAGTAAACAGTATCTTTTGTAAAAAAGATAATTTTCAGAATGCTTAAATCTTCCTTTTCTATTACTGAGTGGTGATATAGGGTTCTTAATTATTCTTCATAGTTCAAGTACTTGAAATGTTTTAAAAAAGAATACGAATTTCTGAAATTTTTACCTTTGGCACTTCCGTCCGTTGTAGGAAGATTAGTAAGATCTTCAGTGTTTTCTGTTTAAATATTGAAATACAAAGACAACTTATATCAAGGTTCATTCAAAAGTTTGTAAATTCATAACACCAATAAGTTAAGTTGTTTTTTTTTTCTTCTTAGATATATGAATACCAACAACTGGAAATATACACCTTTATTTCATAAATTTCACACTTTTAGCAGAAGCCTTTCGTTTGTTCATCGAAGCGTTGGCTGTTAAGTATACACAGTTCATATACTATACATATGTAATTTTATAAAAATTTTTTTAGAAATGTTCATTTTTTTCTCTTTGCAATAGATTAGTTGATTGTATATTGTTTAGCGTCCCTCTCGAGAATTTTCACTCATGGAGACGCCACCACTTGCCGGTGGAGAGCTGCAAATTTTGTCCTATACTCGGCACTTAGGGCCATTGAGCAGGAACGGATCTTTTTTTGGCCAGCACTTATTGCTACACGGGACCTCAGTCTATACGATCTCATCTGAAGGTCCGGTCTCCACGTCCCATAGCGGGATTTGAACCCACAACGTAAGGATCAACTCCTTACTTAGCGACTCTAGACGCTCTTACCACTGCGCTACACGGGCGACTCTATACAGAAATACAAATTATATTCGTGAAAATAATGCTTATCATACTCTAGGTTTATTGGCAGCAACGCTCAAACATGTCCCCTTAACCTATTTGTAAATCAACAGAATTTTTAAAAATGATTTCATTGTTTAATAATATCATTTATTGAACCCTATAGGTGAATTCTTTTCCCTGATTTGGGCAATACTTTTACACAAGGATTTATTACTTTAAAAAAATATCTACACAACTTTTGCATATTCAGAATGGAAGCCTAGAATTAAGTGACACTGCTTAATAAAGTCCTTGTTAGTTTCCATTTCAATATACCCTTATATCCTCCTCACATCATTTGTCAACTATACACATTTGGATTAGTACTTCTTCACACAAGGTCGTAATTTAAAAAAACGAATCTGCATCACTGAGTACGTTAGAATGATTGCAGACTTGCTGTTCTTGAGAACAAATTTAAAGGCAATTCTTTTTTCTAAATTTTCAAGCATATTCTTTAATACCCCATTGTGACATCAACCTAACTATGGGATTTGAATGAAATAATATTTTTACAACTTGAGGATGTTTAAATCATTTAGGAAATCAATAATCATGACCTCCTTGATTCTAATAGACTTTAATACATCTATCTCTTCTATATTTTCTAGTTGAATTTCGACCTTCTCTTGTAGCCCAGTCTTTATCTTTACGCTAATAGTTATACAAACTTTATTCATACGTCAAAAATATATTTTATATTATATGAACAATATAAACCAAGCATTCATTTTCTTGATTATTCTTCCACAGTTTTGAAGAAAGCAAATTGCTTACTTACATTTTGAATGCTATTTTATTATTAGTTTTAAAATATCATAATTTTAATTGAATATTAAGGCTAAGTGCTGAGAACAGTGGAATGTGTTCTATAGTCCAAAGCCAATTATCTCGGAAAGTAGAACAGATTCATTTAACATCTCTTCAACACTACGGGAAAAAGACTGATAAGACATAATAATAAGGCAAAAAAGCTGTTCATTGTTTTTAAATATTTTCGAGTGTTTTGTGTTTTAATATGCATCTTAATACATACTGAGAAAATATCTCACCCTTTTAAAATCATAAAATTAAATATATCATTCCGGAAATATAGTGACTTACCAAGTTTTTTCTGTTCCGAATTCTTATTAGGCCGTTGAAACCCTGAAGAAAAACTGCCAGCCTCTGAAATGCTTTCCTTTGGCATTTCCGACTGATAAACATGTACGGGAATTTGTCCTTCTTCGGTGTCATCTGTTTAAATCAAGAGGCAATAAGGGAAAAAGCTGTTCATTGATGATAAAAATTTTTGAGTGTTTTGTTTTTAATATAAATGCACAGAATACGGAGTTCATAATCCTAATGTATGTTGACAGAATATCCAAACTTTCAAAATCATCAAATTAAATACCGGTATACAGCGTTGTAACATTTGGAAATAGTGACTTACCAAGTTTATTCTGTTCCGCATTCTTATTAGGTTTTTGACACTCTACTGAAATGTTTTCCATTGTCATTTCCGTCCGCTGTAAGAGAATTCGTCCTTCTTCAGAGTCATCTGTTTGAATGAAGAGACAATTCTTATAAAAGTACAAATATACGTTTGTCAATTCATAACACTTATTAATATATTTTTTGTTCTTCTTAGATACCTTAAGTCTTCCAACAATCTATTGAAATATCCATGGGTACCAACTGCGCCCCGTTCTTAGCAGAATAGTTTTTGTATTTATATGAAACAGAATTTGTATTAAATCTTATACGTGAAAGGAAAAAAAACTTGCTGTGGTCCTCAAATCGACATTTAGATATATCGACGACGTGCTGGCAGTTAACAATAACGAACAGTATTCAATATCAAAGTCCATAAAACAATACAAAATAGGAGCAAAGCAAACACGGACCTCCGAAGCATCAGAGGTTGGATTAGGTGCCATGGAGGAGTGAGCATTCCCCGTTGACTGGTCGTAACCGCCGTGTGCTCCTTGTCATGAATAACGGAAAAATCCTTCTTCAATTCAATGTATAAATAATGGACTAACAATTAGTATGAAAAACGTCAGTCAGCATTTGTCTCAATGATAAATTGTATTTGATGACAAGGTCATTGTATCGATACTATATATTCCAGGTGAGCTTGAGATAAAAGATACCATGAAGTCTGACACATCTGTTTCATATCTGGATATTTACTTGAAAGCGAGGGATGCTTATTCTTCATTTGTAAGGAATCTTATGAAGTTTCAGATTCCAATATAGTAGTTCAAATTGGTTCTTTTGGACATTAAAAATATTCAATACTGACTGTAAAAACTGACTGACGTTTTTCATACTAATTGTTAGTCCATTTTGGAACACTGAATTGACAACAGATTTTCCATTATCTCCCAGTCATGACAAGGAGCACACAGTGGGTGTGACCGGTCTGCAAGGGATGCTTACTCCTCCATGAAATTTGATATCACCTTTGATGTTTTTTGAGGTCCGTGTTTGCTTTGCTCCTATTTTGCATTGTTTAATGCAGTTTTAAGCTTGGATACTGTTCATTATCTCCATATATTTCACTGCAACTCAGAAATGTAGATCGTTGTCACATAAAGAAAGAGGACGTACTGGGCGAGGGCATGTTTCCCACATCCCCCGCTCAGAGATAATCAGATTTATCCCTAAAAGATAAATAAAGTTATTGAGAATGACGTATATATTGCTTTCTATTGTGAAATTATAAATAGCTATTAAGTGTAACCCGTTTTCCGGAATTATACGGTTTTATCATTATGATTCTACGATTAATAATACATGAGTATTCATGAGCATGCGCCAGGTCTTTTCATCTTCCATCTTGTTTTTGAGCAGACGGAAAAATCATTGCTGAGAATACAAATCCAGTATCATCGACATTGTATTGTATTAATCAAAGGAATTTATGTATGTAAATAGCTTAATGCAAGCATATTAATTCACATTTAATGAATTTGTTTAGAATTTATTGACTAATTTTCAAAAAATAGTATTGTAAAACAAGAGCATTTTATTTCCGATACTTGATTGAATATAATGCACATTTAAATATCAACAACTAGTAGTAAACAAATCTCTGACGGTTTATTAATTATTTGCAAGAAAATGAGCACTGGATTGTTAAGAGCGAGGACATCGCGGAGATCCAAGACAAAATCGCCTTATGTCAGACCCCCTGCAAGTACAACGGGGCCTTCGGCGCAACCAGCACGAGAGCCTGCACTTATCCAGCATGCCGGAAGTGGTAGCCAAGATTTATCGGCTAACTCCAGTGGCCTACAAGTCTCATCCGAGGTCAATTCCATGGATAGCACACTGCCTCAGCTGCAACAGACATCTACGGCTCCAGCAACCACAAATGTTGCTTATCAGCCAGGTACATGTATACCTGTTAATCCCCTTGTTAGTATTACAGCAGATCTTGGGGCTAACATACCCTTGACAACACAAGAAAAAATCTGGAATAATGAGTATATAGATCTTGCTAAGTTATTGCATTTAGATCCAGCTGCTGAAATTCAGCAACTGCTTGTGTTTGAGGATGGTGAAATTAAAATCAAGAACAAATCAAAGGATAGGAAAATTGTCAATATTTCAGAATGGACTGATTCCTTTTTGATTTATGCTGCCATCTATTTAAAAAAGTTTCCTCAGCATGTTCAAGGCATTTTAAAGTATATCAGTTCTATAAGGCTAGGGGCTTCACGGTCTACCACTTTGGGGTGGAGGGATTATGACATTCAATTTAGGCTTAGGCGCTCCAAAAATAGCTTGATCAGTTGGGAAAACATAGATGCAGAATTATGGTTGATTTACATGGGTCAGGCAACAGTCGCTGAACGCAAGCCCACTTCTACTTTGCATCAGCACAGGCGTTGTTATGATTTCAACTTGAAGGGTTCATGTCTTAAGAAAGATTGTAGATATTTACACTCTTGTCTAAAGTGCGGACAAAACCACCCCTCTATCAAATGTTACAGTAATCAAACCAGCCATAATACACCAAAAGGGGCTTCGCACATGGTCGGTCGTCAAAACATTAATCCTAATGTGACCCAATCTAGATTCTCAAGGCCATTTCAGCAATGAAGATCCATGCCTTTGGGATTTAGGTTTTACGCCAATCAATGTTACCAATTTAAACAACTTGTTACAAGATTATCCAGATAAAACAGTGGCAAATCAACTTTTACATGGGTTTACATTTGGTTTCTCATTGAATTATGAGGGTCCCAGGGGTTCAGTATCTTGTAAAAATATGGTTTCAGCCTTGGAGCACAAAGATGAATTATTAGCTAAACTGAACAAAGAAATTGACTTAGGTCGTATAATGGGTCCATTTGATGCCCCACCATTTAAAAATTTTCATTGCAGCCCAATAGGACTGTTACCCAAAAAACAGGGGGGTTGGAGGTTAATCACCAACTTATCTGCTCCTCATGGAAACAGTATTAACGATTTCATTAATCCTGAAATTTGCTCAGTTAATTATTCATCTTTTGATCAAGCTGTTAGCATGGTTCAAAAACTAGGTAAAAATGCACAATTAGGGAAAATGGATATTTCTAATGCATTCAGGTTGTTACCAATTAGACCCCAAGACTTCAGTCTTCTTGGTTTTAAGTTTCTTGATAAATATTACATAGACAAATGTTTACCGATGGGTTGTGCCATATCGTGTGCTTTATTTGAAAAATTTTCCGGTTTTTTACAATGGGTGGTAGAGTATAACACCAACTTGAAAAATGTTCTTCATTACTTGGATGACTTTCTATTTGCTGGAGCTCATGGTACAAACAATTGCAAAATTTTGATGGATTCATTTCAAAATATCTGTAATGGGTTAGGTGTTCCTGTTTCAGAAGAAAAAACTGAAGGTCCAACAACATACATAGTGTTCTTAGGTTTAGGTATAGACTCAGTTAATCAGACAATTTTCATTCCAAAGGATAAAGTAGAATCTTTACAAAAAGAAATACTGGAAATTCAGGGGAAATCTAAGATAACATTAAAGCAGCTTCAGTCTTTAGCTGGCTCATTAGCTTTTATTACTAAGGCCTTGCCAGCAGGTAGAGCATTCACATGTCGTTTATATGGGTTAATGTCTGGTGTTACTAAGCCACATCATTTTGTACGGCTTTCCAAAGAAATACATAGTGATCTTCAAATGTGGTTAACATTTCTTAATGATTTTAATGGTACTACAAGTTTTCCAGAATTGGAATGGGAATCTGACAAAAGTGTGCAATTTTATTCAGACAGCTCAGGCTCAATAGGTTGTGGTGTGGTTTTTGGAACTTCCTGGTCCTATCTCTGTTTGCCACAGGAGTGGAATGTTGATATAAGAAAAGACATAACCTTTCTAGAGTTTGTTCCTATAGTTTTAGGATTTTACCTGTGGTCAGACAAATTGCAAAACAAGAAATTAATATTGCATGTTGACAATATAGCTTTGGTTGAAATCTTGAATCGCAAAACATCTAAGAATAAACGAGTCATGATTTTGATGAGGGAATTAGTATTGCTTTCTTTGAAGTTTAATATTCAATTTAAAGCAGTTCATGTAAGAGGTTGTATAAATGAGATTGCAGATTCAGTTTCTCGATTGCAGTGGAACAGATTCAGGAAGCTGGCACCATGGGCAGATTGCCATCCTTATCAAGTACCTATTCCATTTTGGAACCTTTTAAAGGACATGTCAATAATTTAATTGAAGCTAGCCTCTCTGACAACACAAAAATTGCATATGACAAAGCCATAGTTGTTTTTAATGACTTCAGATTACAGTTTCAATTGCCTTCATTTTGGCCACCCCCAGTAGATCATATAATAAATTTTGTAGCATTTCTAGCATCAAAAAATCTTTCTCATTCTACGGCTAATGTATATTTATCAGCTCTGAGTCACAGTTTGCAAGTACATGGCCTAGACAATCCAGTCAAATCATTTATTGTGCAAAAAATGTTGACAGGTTTAAAAAGATCTAAGCCTTCAAAAGACATCAGAAGCCCGGTAACATATCAGCTTTTGCTAAAAATTTTGGATGTTTTGCCAATGGTTACAAAATCCAAGTATGAGCACTTATTATTTGGGTCCACATTTGCAACTGCATTTTTTGGTCTTTTTAGAATAAGCGAAATAGCTGTAGCATCAAAAAAGAGTTTAAGAAATGTACTTCAGCTTTCAGATTTACAGTTAAGTAATGAAAATATCAAATTGAAGTTGCGTTTTTCGAAAACCGATCAGAATGGAAAAGGTTTAGTTATTACTATCAGCAAATCAGTTGAGTCTACAGTGTGTTTTAGTTTACTGGAAACTTTCTTGCAATTCAGATCTCAAGAGGATGGCCCTTTATTTTGTCATATCAATGGTACACCCTTATCAACATACCAGTTTTCAAGTGTTTTGCACAAAGCATTAAGATTTTTAGGTATTGAAACAAACACTTTCAAAACACACTCTTTTAGAATAGGGGCTGCTACACATATGTATTTGTCTGGCATATCTGAACATGAAATTCAAAGAAAGGGAAGATGGGTATCTGATGCATACAAGCTTTATCTCAGACCTGAATTGATTACATTTTAGATGTAAATGATACTATTAATAAGATGGTTACACATGACCATATTGTTGTCATCTGGGTATCAAAATTAGAGTTGGGTTATAATTTTGTGCTGTTTTTCATGATTATGTAGACTGTTATGATTGCTTCATGTATTGTTTCTAAATCTTGTAGATTCAATCTGGATTGTGGGTTCATCCCTTATTAAAAGAGCAGAACAATTTGCATTGAATTCTCCAGAATTTGGCACAGACCTTTCTTTGACAGGGGTAAAAGTTTTGTGGAAGGGATTACCAGGGTTGAGTTTTTCCAAATTCAACGAGGTTATTTCGGACCTATACTCTACAAAGCCACATCCAAGGTTTCTTGTTATTCATGTAGGTGGTAATGACATTGCCAAACATAATAATCCTTTAAGAAGACAACAAAAATTTATGAAAACTGTTATCAACAAGTTGCGTTTGGTTATGCCTTTGACTTGCATTGTTTGGTCACATATTTTGCCCAGGGTATATTGGCGTCATTCATTTTCAAATGTTGCTGCAGAGAAATCAAGATCTAGGATTAATAGTTCTATTGCTAGCTTTGTTTTAAGGTCAAATGGTGCTTCAATTAAGTATCCTGATATCAGAATTGATCAAAGAAAACTCTTTCTTAATGATGGAGTTCACTTATCTCCCTTAGGTAATCAAATTTTCTTGTCAACAATGCAGGCTGCTCTTAGGCAATTCAGCTCTGGTAATAACTTTGTTTATCCATCAAAGTGACTGTGCATGAATTTTGGGAATAGGAATTGTTGTGGCTTTATGATGTGATGTGATTTGTGAATGATGAATGTTAACTGTGGTCAAAATTCGGCCGCTATGATGGCGGTTGGATTTCATTATGATTGAAATCCAATTGGCGCAATTTTGACAAGTAACCATTTGCTGAGGGATACTGTTTTCTCCAGGTCCCCCAGCTATGATATGGTTTGTTTGATATTTGTGAATGCTATGCTGCCAAAAGCTTACCAGTTGTAAGATCGGCGCATAGGTTATGAACATGCCAGTTGCATGTTAAATGTGAATGTTGATTTGTATGAACATGCCAGTTGCATGTTAAATGTGAATGTTGATTTTTAATATAAAGCCATGACAGTTCCGCCAAAACAATTTGTGTTATTCTTCCAGTTTCTATCAGGTACATTTATGGGGTGTTTGCATAAGGAAATTTTGAAGTTTTGATTATCAACCTTTATTAAACAGTTATTGTTAGTATTAGGAATTTCGAAATAATCAGATTTATCCCTAAAAGATAAATAAAGTTATTGAGAATGACGTATATATTGCTTTCTATTGTGAAATTATAAATAGCTATTAAGTGTAACCCGTTTTCCGGAATTATACGGTTCTATCATTATGATTCTACGATTAATAATACATGAGTATTCATGAGCATGCGCCAGGTCTTTTCATCTTCCATCTTGTTTTTGAGCAGACGGAAAAATCCCCTCCCTTCCCTCCCTTAAATTTTATGGTTGGTTTGAATATTTTAAATGTAGTTCATGAATTATTTTGGTTCCCGTTTTCTGCGGTGTGTTTTCTTTCAATTTCAGAAATCGTAATGGCTTTTATGCTGATGAAGATTGCTAAGGACTTTGCTGTGTGAATGTGACAATTTCAGAAATCGTCATGGCTTACATACTGATGAAGAATGCTATGGACTTTGCTGTTTAAACGTGATAATACTGACAGTTAGTGTTTACGCAATTTTGACAAGTAACCATTTGCTGAGGGATACTGTTTTCTCCAGGTCCCCCAGCTATGATATGGTTTGTTTGATATTTGTGAATGCTATGCTGCCAAAAGCTTACCAGTTGTAAGATCGGCGCATAGGTTATGAACATGCCAGTTGCATGTTAAATGTGAATGTTGATTTGTATGAACATGCCAGTTGCATGTTAAATGTGAATGTTGATTTTTAATATAAAGCCATGACAGTTCCGCCAATACAATTTGTGTTATTCTTCCAGTTTCTATCAGGTACATTTATGGGGTGTTTGCATAAGGAAATTTTGAAGTTTTGATTATCAACCTTTATTAAACAGTTATTGTTAGTATTAGGAATTTCGAAATAATATACGTATTATATTTCTCAATTTTAAATGTTCACGTACAAGTTTATTTTTTTCCTAAAAGTTTATTTTCATTTATGTTCTCATCAATACATTTGATTCACTTACTGTGAAATCACTGATTTTCGTTGGGGGGGGGGGGGGGGCTAATTTTCGTGATTTTCAAGGTATAAAGAGACCCAGAAATTTATGTCCACAACGAAATGCAATTTTTCACATATATTACTAGTGAACAATTCTTCAGAAATCAAATCCCCATGAACCAATATATTTTCTTCAAACCACGAAAATTTGACCCCTCTAAAATATGCTATTTTACAGTATTTTATTGAACTACTTGTTAATTGATAATCTTATTTTAATGTGACGTCGACAGTCATCAGCATATTAAGTGGGAAACGGGTATATTAAAGCCGTTACAATGATTTTTAACTTGAATGGTTAAAGTACGAAAGCCCAGAAGGTTCATTCGAGATTCAAGTTTCGAAATACGAGATTCGAAATTCGAGATTCAAAATTCGAGTTTCGAAATTCAAGATTCAAACTAACCAATCAAAAGCGGGTTCAGCGTTTGATTACTCCCCTTTATTATGTTTTTATTATCAAGAAATTGTTGAATACATTTTTTAAAAATGGGTCATTTGCTAAAATAATACTGCAAGAAAAAATGTTTTATGTATTAAAACGAAATGAAAATAAAATCTGGATTACAATTTGAAAAATACATGTATAATTTTATTTTTCTCATTAAACAAAATAGTAAATACGTATATATGGAATATTACATGGTCTTATCGTTGACTTGCGGTCTAAGTAGGTCAACTATTTTTTTTATCAAATCATTGCTGAGGGAGAATATTGTATTGATTATAATTAGATATGAAATACTAGTATATTATGAATCATCTCTACCCTGCACAGTAATTCAAGGGCATATATTTCATTACATTTGTAAAGGGTACATTTGTGCAGTGAGACTTGACTGCTGAATCGAACTGTAGCGTTATAAGGTTTCACGAGTATATTTTAGTCTTTGGTCATAACGGTATAGTCAGAGACTAAAATTTAAAACCATAACGCTATAGTTCTGCATCTAATTTAGACTCATCTACTATTGATATTAGATAAAATAAATGCCGCATTTATTTTAATTCATATCGGCAACCTGTATTGTACATGTATATATTCGAGGGTTGATCCAAAAGTAATGTCACTGTGTCCATATCTTTAATATTTGGCGTCATAGTATCAAATATAATGCACCAAAAGATGCATAAACATAAATCTAATCAAAATAAAAAATTTCATTTAATAATGTTGAATTGAATTCATTTTATGGATGTTTAAAACATTAAACATAGAGGGTGTCGCCGCGTCACAACTAAACGTCACGTTTTAAAGTTAATTTTGTTGAATGAAAAAAGACAAACACATTTAAAAAAGCATCTAAAAATCGTCTAATCGTCCAATATTTTTAAAGACAAAATTTATGACATTTTCTAATCTTTAGTTAAAAATTCAATGACAGCATTTTTTTTTTCATCATAAACAGTATTATTAATATCTGATGTATTGCAGAAAGGAAATGTCGAAATGGAATAAAACACCGAAACGAGTTGTAATGTATTTTTCCTTCAAAATCGGGAAATCACAAGTAAAAACGGTTATGATGGTAAATAAAACTCACAGAGGAAAGGATGTTAACGAGAGACTTGTTCATGGATGGTTTCAGAGATTTTGGGCGGGTAAAAGGTAAATAAATGATCATTTGGGGACAGAAATACCGAAAGATAGGAGGTCGGGTGGAAACGTTCAATGGCGTCGACGTTGTCGTAAAAGAGATTAGTGGCAGTTTGAGTGATATGAGACACTTTTAAGTATGTCTTATGGTATTGTTCAAAGAATTTTGATGAAGGATTAAATTATAGATAAAGTGTACAACTGGTGCCAATTGTTCTTAAAGAAAATAAAATATGTGAATGTTTTGTGAATATCAATCTTTTTTTAATAAAACGATGTGAAGGCGTTTTTAAAAGTGTGTGACGGCGCATATCCGTTTTATGACGTTATTTAGGTGCGGCGACTACCATATTCGCACTTTGTGTTTAATACGATATTTTGAAAAGTATAAATGATTTTAATTTGAATTTTTCAGGACTGATTTAAAATAAATATAGCTTCCATCATGTAAAATTTTGTTAATTTACGTCGACTAGGAGAAATTTTATCGAAGTTGTGACATTACTTTTGGATCAACCCTCGTAATTTTTTATTAATTCAAGAAATCAAAGCCATGTATGAAGATAAGTAATTGAATACTTAATTTTTATGTATTTCCTCTATCAGGAAAACGATCCTACGAATATTTAAGAAGCCATAATATAAATTGAAGTATATCTTGCTGATCAAAATTCAAATAATCATTTAAATTTCCTTCTAATATATTTAACACTCTTTCTTGCATTGTGATTTAAATCAAATGACTCATTTGTTATAAATATATTAAACGATTTCTTGAGAGTAAAATCATAATAAAGGGGAGTAATCAAATGTTGAACCCGCTTTTTATTGGTTAATCTGGATCTTGAATCTCGGAACTCGGATTTCGCATCTCGAATTTCGAATCTCGTATTTCGAATCTCGAATTTCGTATTTCGAACCTCGAATCTCGAATGAGCCTTCTGGGCTTTCGTACTAAAGTCTCCATCTTCATTTACATTCAAATTGTGAAAAATAATGTTAAGGAAGCTCTAAACAGTGCATTTCAAAATGTTCTAATTGTAGGTTATATTCGTGCTGTTATAGTGATCTGCCTTTAGAAGTGAGATAGAAAACATGTTATTAACAGTTAATTACACAATATGTAATAGACTAAAATATGCTTAATTTTACATTTAACAAAGAATAAGCAATTGATTTGATTATTTTAATTAATATTACCAATGTAAGTAAACAACAGTGTTTCTGTTCACGCATAGTCTATTGTCTTTGAACATATTTTTTGCAGAATTACGGCACGTACCTTATGCATGTTGAAAATGAACAAATTAGTCTCAATTTGCACCGGTTTATATGATACATTTTTCTACAAATTCAAAAAGCACATTTTGTTAGTGTTTAGAGCTTCTTTAAATATATCTCATGTTTTTTTTAAATGGAGACTGAACCCAAACTATATGAAAATCAAATTTTCTGGGGGAAAAAATTAGCATCAATAAGCTCATTTACTGTAATCGAACGTACACACAACGAATATTCATAGATTTCGTAACGTGGTGGTTAAAGCGATCAATCTTTTTTTCAGCCCCAATGTGACCCCACTATATCCTTAGAATGTCATAACATAACCTCACTTGAATCCATATTTCCTGGAAATGAATAATTTTAATTACGACTATTATAGCCTTACTGTTTCATAAAGAGATTTTCATGCACTAGGTGAATACTATTCCCTGATTTGAGCAATACTTTTAGACAAGGGTCTATTACTTGTTTAAAAAAGAAGATAAACGTATTTTTACATTTCTATTAGATTATGGTTAGAATTAAGTGAAATAAACTTGATATATCCTATCCTTTCACAAACATAAAATTAAATATGCCATTCGGAAAACAGTTATGAAGTTTTTTTTTCTTTTCCGAATTTTATTGATCTATTGACATACCTGCCATTGAGACAAGTGAGGCAAATGCCACACTAAGTTTTTAGAGTTTAATATTGAACAAAAGGTCCACAAGCCTTATAGGTCACCTGCGTATCTCGTAACAACTTTCCAACAATTGAATTTGATTAATGTTTTAAACCTGAGGTGATGAAATTCACAATTTTGAAAGAGGAACCATTGCTCATCATAATTATACACTTAGAATTCTTACTTTGGCTACTTAATATCCAGAGGAAGATCACAGTAAGAAAGATAAAATGCATTTTCAACTTGTAACCAGTTCTGCAACCCATCCTACAGGAACCACGGACCCTGGGGCTACATATTTCAAAATTTTGAAAATTGTATCATTTATGCCAAATTTCAAAGCATTAATTTATTTTGCAGACTATGTACCCCCCCTCTTCCAACTACCTCTGATCCAGGGACCCGGAAATTAACTATTATGTAAAAGGTAACTTTCTTCATCATAAATATGTACTTAGTTCATTGGCATAATACCCAAGAGCAAAGGAAAAGATTTTCAAAAGAGTTCACGCATTTCCATTATATAAACATTAGAGCCCCGACCTAACACAAGAAGCCCTGGCCAAGGTGCCCAGAAATTTACAAATCTCAAAGAGGCATCCTTCCTCCTCATAACTATGCACATAGTTCATTGGTTTAATACCCAGGCGCAGAAAAGAAGTTTTTCAAAGAAATAATTTATTTACACTATATAATGTATATAGCCCCGCCCTAGCACTAGAACCCCTGACCCTGGGGCCATGAATTTCAAAATTTGGTAGAGGCAGTCTTATTCAACATAACAATGCACTTGTTTAGTTTGTTTAATGCCCATGAGCAGAGAAGAAGAATTTCAAAGAATTTATGCATTTTCACGATATTATGTATATAGCCCCGCCCTAGCACTAGAATCCCTGACCCTGGGGCCATGAAATTCGCAATTTTAAAAGAGGCAGCCTTATTCAACATTACTATGCACTTGGTTAGTTGATTTAATGCCCATGAGCAGAGAAGAAGAATTTTAAAGAATTTATGCATTTTCACGATATAATGTAAATAACCTCGCCCTTGCACTAGAACCCCTGACCCTGGGGCCATGAATTTACCAATTTTGGAAGAGGCAGTCTTATTCAACATAACTATGCACTTGGTAAATTTATTAAATGCCCATGAGTAGAGAGGAATTTCAAAGAATTTAAGCATTTTCATTATATAATGTTTAAAGCCCCGCCCTAGCACTAGAACCCCTGACCCTGGGGCCATGAAATTCAAAATTTTGGAAGAGGCAGCCTTATTCAACATTACTATGCACTTGGTTAGTTGATTTAATGCCCATGAGCAGAGAAGAAGAATTTTAAAGAATTTATGCATTTTCACGATATAATGTAAATAGCCCCGCCCTAGCCCTAGAACCCCTGGCCCTATGGCCATGAATTTACCAATTTTGGTAGAGGCAGTCTTATTCAACATAACTATGCACTTGGTAAATTTATTTAATGGCCATGAGTAGAGAAGAATTTCAGAGAATTTATGCATTTTCACGATATAATGTAAATAGCCCCGCCCTTGCACTGAAACCCCTGACCCTTGGGCAATGAATTTACCAATTTTGGTAGAGGCAGTCTTATTCAACATTACTATGCACTTGGTTAGTGTATTTAATGCCCATGAGCAGAGAAGAAGAATTTTAAAGAATTTATGCATTTTCACTATATAAGTAAATAGCCCCGCCCTAGCCCTAGAACCCCTGGCCCTATGGCCATGAATTTACCAATTTTGGTAGAGGCAGTCTTATTCAACATAATTATGCACTTGGTAAATTTATTCAATGCCCATGAGTGGAGAAGAATTTCAAAGAATTTATGCATTTTCATTATATAATGTTTATTCACAATTTTGGTAGAGGCAGTCTTATTCAATATTACTATGCACTTGGTTAGTTTATTTAATGCCCATGAGCAGAGAAGAAGAATTTTAAAGAATGTATGCATTTTCACTATATAATGCATATAGCCCCGCCTTAACACTAGAACCCCTAAACCTTTGGCCATGAATTTCACAATTTTGGTAGAGGACTAAATGCTGATTACAATCATACCAACAGTTTGACTGCTTGATGTCCAAGAGTAAAGAAGATTTTTAAATATTGCACTAATTTTAGTGTTTTTGGCCCCGCCCCCAAGGCTCCGGCCCAGGGGGACAGGGACAAATTTGGTTGAAATTGGTTCAGCGGTTTCAGAGAAGAAGCTGAAAATGTTCAAATGTTTACGCACGACGAACGACGCACGACGGACGACGTACTACGGATAGCAATAGGTCACCTCAGTTAACTCAGGTGACCTAAAGGATTTAAATCTGTAATGGACTTTCAGAGTCACCGAAGATGATTGAACAGTGAGAGATGTTTTTTGTGCCATCACTTACTGTAACATAGGATCTCGGTTTTTATGTCTCCTCCGAAGGACCGGTCTCTACATCCCGCAGAGGGATTTGAACCTGCGATGTAAGTGCGACTCTAGAGCATACGCTCTAACCACTGTGCCATGCAAGCGATAATTTAAAACTTAAAAACTTTCTAAGATTAAATCTTTTATTTTCTAATACCCAGATCTAAGGATCTAAGGATCCCCTCCCCATGTAAACCCCCATGTCTGCCCATCAGGTACTATCTTTGTCCCGTCTAGGACTAGGAATGCCCAGCACCCTTGCCTCACTAAAAACTTGAGCCTAGTTACGGCTTTGATGGAGATAAAATTATGTTAATCTTATATTTTGTACCTCTTTCGCTTGTGTCTCCTTTACTGTCAACAATTTTAAACTTTTCTTATAATACTGTTTTGTTCTAACTTAGAGTAATTTGAACCATTTGATTTAAAGTAGAAGTAAAAATATTTCTAATCCATCTCTTTGTAAAGAAACAATGATAAAAAAAACAAAAAGTAAAAGAAATTACTCATGAAATGTGATGTAGATATGTCCAGTTATTGAGTAAACAAGACAAAAAATTGTCAAGATCCCATACGTTAGGAAAATTATGGACAGGGAAGGACATTGACCATGAGCTATTGAAGAAGTTTATGATCAAATTTTCCACCATTTTAGCCACGCTGTCTTCAGTGTATTTTGATAACCAACATCTTTTTATTTTATATAAACTAGATTGTTTTACTTTTGTTTACCTTTGCTGAGTTTATTACAAATTCCTTTTCTCATCATCACAACGACGAAGGCAAGGATTCCAATTAGGAGTGAAACGATGATAATAAACACAAGTGCTATCCAACTGTTGTCTTTGTACATGTCTTTTGAACTGTAAATAAAAATACTACCTCTATGCCTCTCTCTCTTTCTCATTTGACTTTGGAATAAAGTAAATTGATATTACTTACACCCCCTTCTATAACACACATGCATATGTACGTATATCAATTATATTTCAAAAGTTTAAGTCAGATTAATTGTTTACCTTAATTTTTCCGTACAGATATATGTAGATATATTCTTGTATCTATAGCATCGTTGATCTAAAGAAAAAATGTTTTAAATGAATATAATTATGTGATGTATTGATAGTTCTTAATTTGTAGATACACGTCTTACAAATGTACTTGACATTACATTTATATGCCTCGATGGACGGGTATCTTCGTGGACATTTGTGTGTGCCATTAAACTTCAGACATTCGAATCCTTCGTCGTAAATTTCTGCCACTTGTTTCATCTGAATGTTAAATTCTGCACAATAGCCTGAAAATTGCATTATGTTTAATGTGTTATCTTAACTATAAAAGCTTGCTTTGTCTTCACTCTTCCATGTTTATCTCTTTACATTTATTCATATAATGATAAAGGCATATAAAACATAATATCAGATTTGTAAAGACTTACCTTGTAAGTAGAAAATAGGTGCACAAACTTCTAGTGTTGCGTTTTTCCAGTGATTCATTAAACAATGATATTGAAATTTACTCCGATCAGTGCAGTTCTGAATAGCAGCAATGCTCTCACAATTCTTCCGTTCAGCTGCCTTTTCCCATTCTTCTTGACTTGTCGGACAAAAAGATACGTACGTTATAGTCGGCGTTGATGCAGGACAGCTTAAAACGGTATCAAAGATCTGAAATAATAAACGAGTTCTCCGTTATTTTCAGATCATGATAAGGAACACATGGCAGATGTGACCGATGCTGACGTCTCCATGGCACCGGATCCAACCACTTATGTTAAAGAGATCCCTGTTTGCTCTGCTCCAGAAATTTGTTGTTTAATGGACTTTAAACTAGTAACCTATTGCTAATTCATAATGTGTGACACTTAAAATTCAATTACAAAAAAAGATAACTTTGAATTCATAATATTTCATGCATTAAACGTCAAGAAGGTGACAACAAATAAAAAAAAACTTATGACTTCTCATTCACTGAAAATGGTCAAGAGTGTTCTTAGAGAAGCTAAGAGTAAAAATAGATATTCAAGATTTGTTATTTAGCTGTTTAAAAGTCCGTATAACAACACCAAATTGATATTCTCTCTATCTCTCTCTCTTTTAAAGATTTTAAAGTATATTTCTAGGTTTGCATTTTTCATTACTGATGTCAGATGCAAAAATATACTGAAAAAATTTATGAGGTTTTACCAAATTTTTTTAAGTATATCCAATAGAAAATCACTGTAGGGTACATGTCCTTACCTGAATGATTACTACTAGGAAATGTAAGCACACGTGTTTTCCCTTTCCTCTTCTCATGTTTTGAAAGTATGACGAAGCTGAAGACCAAAAAAAGATACACAGCAAAAGTCATATTTAGGAGTAACGAGAATTATTCTATCTCATATATCTCTATATAAAGTGCTTAAACCAAAATTATGGTAAGGTTTTGGGCCAATCACATACAAATGTAATTCAATACTTTAAAATACATCGATATGTTTGTCAATTACTCACAATTCATTTACTAGACGTATATGTATATACAAATGTCATTAATTACTATCAGTTACTTTGAAGGATATAATCAAATACATGTTTATTTTTATTTTCAAATAATTTGAACATATACGATAATATTTTTAAGTTGCAGCAATAGTATTTATGTTGATCTTATCAACTGCATTGAGGAGTGTGTTATGCTGCATAAACATTTTAGAATTTTACAAGTATTAAAACACAATCTTATTTTCGAAATAGTAGTGGTATGCATCAATATAAAACACCTTCGTTAATATTTACTTGAAAAAAAGTCTTTGAAATGTACAACGGCGTAGAACTATAGCAATGATGATATAAATAATGATTGAGACAATTCTAGTAATGGAATTTTCACACGTGTGTGTACAATGTTTTATATCAAGCATTTCGATCGAGAGCAAAAGGTGTTTTTTTAGCTTAGACAAAAGATCTAAGTAAAAATCTTGAAGTTGTATTGCAAATTTTCAAAATTGCTTTTTAGGTTTAAGAAAGGGTTTAAACATGTCATCGGACGAACTTTTACCCTTCAGTCAACAGAACTCTAAAATTTAGTCAACATTCAGCATACTTTCAGTCACCTTTAAGTGAAATGAATGGTTGAGTTTCATCTTATGTGCGACTTTTCATCCTCAGAAAGGATACATTCCTTTTGCTAAATTAAATTTTACTTTCCAAAATTGTTATTTGGACTAAGGGCACGGAAAGAGGCACATGAATGTATTTTTTTTAGATATAGCTACATATATTATTAATTAAAGCACATTTTGGTTCCATAAAATGCAAAGCAGGAAATAGGCAAAAATAGGTTTTCGCAGCGACATTACAGTATATATCTCTTCCTTGTCAAAATGCCTTATATCAAAAATGGACGGCAGAAAAATCTTTCTAGTGATTTTATTTAATGTTTTAGCAACTGTTGAGTCAACTTGCTCAAGGTAATTATAATTTGACATCGTCTCTAACAATAATTAAATGATAGAATAAATGTTACGCACTATGCTGTTAATTATATACAATTTATGCTGCTACTTAAACTTTTTAGTAACGATATGAAATGCTGTCTCCCCGGCCTCTCTTGGAATTATGATTTAAATACATGTACAGGTATTTTTTAACTTTAACTTTTATTTGCTTGATAAATTTCAGATAAAAGCATAAATACGTACAAAAGTCTCTTTATTAGCTTGTAAAATAGGTTTTTCCGGTCCCAATTGTGAAAATACCTGCAGATACCCGAGCTATGGGAAAAGATGTCAACATGAATGCAACTGCACCCAGGAATTTTGTGACTTTGTCAGTGGATGTCAAAATAGTTCAGGTCTGTACACATACAGAAGTTAAAAAAAATTGCAAATCATAATTACGGAGTTTTTTTTATTAGAAATTAGATACCATTCATGAGACATTTTGCTTAAAACTGAAATATGTATGTGCATCTTTACTGTCATGTTTTCATTCAATTCATTTATGATTCTAAATTTGCTAAAGAAAAACCATTATTTTCAAGAAGTTGATAATGTATCTTATTATTATTATTATTATTATTATTTGACGCCTAACTCACTGATTGACTGAAATTCAATATTATTTCAGACAGCTTTTAAAGAATTAATAATCGAATACATCTGACCTTTCAATAAACATGGAATTTTATTTTCAAACAGTTGACCTACAATTTAAGTATTATATCAGGTCTGGACCTCTTACATTTATAATATTGAAGAAAAAAAATTTCGGTAATTTATGATGCACAATAAACAATAAACTCTCATGTATCTAAAGACCTTCCATTTCAAGATTGATTGATAAGAAAAATTGTCATGCAAGAAAAGAATGTTAATCTGAAAAGGCGCGATGTCCTGCAGGATTGAACCACAGCAATAAAAAAATGAGCGGTTGTCATCTGAGCTGACTTTGAGCCGAAAATTATTCGTAAATATGAACCATGTTGTCTGAGACAGGGTTTCATTCTTTTTATAGGATTTTGTGTCGTCAATCCTATAACTTACAGCAGTACTGTTCCCAACAAAATCTTACTAAATTATTCCATAGATCACATCTATTTAAAAATCATAATTTTGCTTAGGTGCTCTCCTATCCTAATGACCTAAAGGCCAAAAGCCATGCAATAACCTGTTATATAACTATTCCAATTTGAAAAACCTTTAGTCTCCTCTGTTTTCACTTTTAGTAGACTCAAAACGTAGACATATACCCTGTGACAAATAACTAATGATCATTGATTTAAAATGCGACTTTTTCCGAGAAGTTCTTTTCTTCTTAAGGCAATTTTTTTAAATTTTGAATGCAAAGTATATCCTTTGTGTATTTAGCAATGTCTCTGACCTTAAAGACCCATTATTTGCTTCAGTAAAATCCAAACTTGGGAAAAATATATATTCTTTTCATTAGCTTGTAAAATTGGTTTTTACGGCAAAAAATGTGAAAATCCCTGCAGATACCCGAGCTATGGGAAAAGATGTCAACATGAATGCAACTGCACCCAGGAATTTTGTGACTTTGTCGGTGGATGTCGAAATAGTTCAGGTTTGTGTACAGAAGTTAAAACAATAGCGAATCATAATTACGGAGTTTTTTTTTTAATTCATACATGTATGTAGTTTAAAAATAGAATATATTCACGAGACATTTAAATATGTCATGCGTATTTGCACTATTTTTACTATCATATTTATATTCAATGAAATCATATAATTTTCTTTTGTTGGAAATAAACTATTTTCAAGAAGTCGATCATTTTAAAATGGAATCTATTCATAACACAAATAAGATTCGGCTTCATTTGGTTTTTTTTTACGCGTAATAAACTCTCTTGTTCCTCAATGCAATTTCGTAAGTAGGAAAACGTAATGTAATGTAAGGAAATAATATAAGACTAAAAAGGTCTGAATTCCTGTGAAATTGAATCACAAGTCAACAATAACATTAGTGCGGTAACAAGACCTGGTGATCTACCAATCTGAGCTGATAATGAGGATAAACTGTGTAAACATGATTATTATTGTCTGGAACAGGTTCCTACTTTTTTCGTAGGCTTTTTGTTACATGTAAATTCGACCTTAGAGCAAGGGATGTTCCCTCCAAAAATCTTATCTCAAATTATTCTTTAGATCACATATATCAGAATATCATACTTTTATTTAGGTGCTAACCTGTCCTAATGACATAAAGGCCAAAGCCCATGAAATAATCTATGCCATACAGCTGTAAGGGATAAAATGCATTTTTGACAACTTTTAGAATTCAATTAAACTATTTACAACTTACTGAACTGTGACGCAACATACATTTAATGTTCACGAGAAATACGAAGTTACATGTACCTTTTCCCCGCAAGCCTTTTATGGCGCGCTACAGGTTTATCTAATGTTTAAAATTAATAATGATTGTAACTTTTCTTTATATTATAAGATTTTAGCAAATATAAAATAAATCGGAATTGGCATTAAATTAAAGATGAAATGCATCTTTAATTGTATTGATTGATTGTTTATTGTTAAACGTCCCTCTCAAGAATTTTTAACTCATATGGAGCGTCTGCGTGAAAAATGCGTGATTTTGGGGTATGCTAAAAATGGAATTGTTAAAAATGCATGACTGCGTAAATGGGGGTTAATGGGGGTTAAAATTGCATGAAATAAATTTAAAGTTGGAAATGCCAGTTTGAAAACTAAGACAACGATGTAGTAAATGACTATTTGATTTGAATATGTGAATCTAGCAATATCTTTGAATTTAAAATTCCCTTCATTTTTTTAGTCCATTACTAGTGTATGAAATTTGATGTAAATGATATTCGAATATTATTTCTTTAGATTGTAATCCTGGATATTATGGCCTGACCTGTTCAGATCCCTGTAGATTTCCTAACTACGGAGAAAGATGTCAATCCAAGTGTTATTGTTTTGAGACAGCTTGTCATCATATCATGGGATGTCAATTAGGCACAGGTATCTTAAGGACATGGGGTATAAACAAAATTTTGTCAAAATTCCTTAAAATAACAAAATCAGTTATATTTATATAAGTAAAATGAATATTTTTTTACCGCACAGGTTTTAGGGAGTTTTTTTTTTTCTTCAAATTCTCACAATGATAGAATTTTAAGTAACAAAAATGTATAGATTTATAAGGTTGGTTGCAGAGTGGTTGGATTTTGAACTTCATTGAAAGTTTACAAATTCTAGATATTCAAAAAACATATTAGCAAAATCATTTACAACCAGAAAAAGATAGGAAGGAAGAAGCATCAGTGTATTTTGCAATATTTTCGTTATGGGGCATACTCAAATTATTTTTACTTTTATTTTTCTCCATCAAAATAGAATTTTTAGGTTCTGATACCTGTAATTTTCTGAAACCTGATACTTTAAGGAATTGAAAAAAACTTACACCGGTCATGCAAAAATTTTACATTTGTCAATTTTCCATTTGTACCTCACGGTGTCTCTTTAAATGTCTTTTTCAGAGATCCCAGAAATTCTCCTTGTATGGAATGCGACTTCACAAGAAGAGGGGCGTTCTTATATGGAAAAATTTCAAATAATAATCATTATTGGAGGATCCGTTATTTTCACTTTCGTCGTAATTGTTGTGATGGTAGTAATCACCATGGTGAGAAGAGTTATAAGATCTGACAAAAGGAAGAAATTTGAATGTAACTTTGATTCTGAATTTAGCTCGTGTCATTCTTCACCGGGCGATACAGTGCGAGGTACATGTACAACTTCCGCCAGATGTGTACAAAGCTTTGACTTGAACGGGAAGTCGGTAGAAAGTTACGAATTTGAGATCTATGAAAATACGAGTATGAGTATTCAGGGAAACAGGGACGAACGTTAAGACTCAATTAAAAGCAATGATCACTTCATTATATACATAAGAACTTGTCATTAAATAAGACTGAAAAAGAAAATTTGTTAATGTTTAAGTGTAGAATTTGTATTACATTAAAAAAACAAGACTCTATACAATTTTATATCCTCATTTTTTATTCAGAAGAATCTTCATCCAAATCATTTTGCTTTCAGACTTAAATGCCTTCCTAGTTTGAGTGTGGAAATGTATGTGAAAATTCTTAATTAGCTTACGGAATAAATTACTTCGTAATATTCTATAACCTCTACGATTTGTAACTATATAAATAATGGCTTCGCCCTGAAAAATATGCTTGGTCTTGGGTGCTGGAATCTTGTTGATCCTGTTGTAAATCAGTGCACGTTTCAGATCTTAAGACTTTTAACACAAATTATATATATTTGGCAAGAATAATAAAAAAATGTGTTGATTGGCATTCCATTCCATGATTCATCTATTGACTCAGTTACCTGTCTTATTAAGGGGAAAATGGAGTAACTTGCAGATTATGAAATATTATATTTCTTTAAATAAAAGCATTTTATATAAAGCATGGGCAAACTTTTCAAATTCAGAGAAAAATGTTTATCCACAATAGTTTTAGCTCAACTGAGGTGGAAACTCAAGTGAACTTTTCTGATCACCCCATGTCCGTCGTCCGTCTGTTCGCAAGACTGTAACTGTGTAAAGTTTTAACATTTTCAATGTCTTCTCAAGAACCACTGGATGAATTTTAACCAAACTTAGTAAAGAGCATCATTGGGTGCAGATGAGTTTAAATTGTTAAAATAAAGTGTCAAGCTCCCTTCCAAGAGGAAATAATCAAGGAAAGACAAAAATAGGATTGAGTCATTAAAAATCTTCTTCTCAAGAACAACGGGGCCAGGAAAACTGAAATTTATGTGGAAACATCCTGAGGTAGTGTAAATTATAAATTAGTCAAATCATAATCCATGGGGTTAGGGCGGGGCCACAATAAGGAATAAAATTTTAACATTAAATTTCATATGAAATATTTTAAAATCTTCTTCTTAAGAACCACAGAGCCAGGGTAGCTGAAACTTATGTGGAACCATCCTAGTGTAGTGTAAATTCTAAATTGTTCAAATCATGCCCCCCACCCCCGGCGGTAAAGCGAGGCCACATTAGAGAATGCAGGTTTTAGCATGGAAATATATAGGGAAAGTTTTTTAATTTTCTTGTAAAGAATGACGGGCTAGATAAGCTGAAACTTATGTGGAAGCATCCTTGGGAATTGTAAATTCTAAATTGTTCAAATCATAACCCCCAGGGGTAGGGCGAGGCCATGATAGGGAATTTAAGTTTTAACATTGAAATATAAAGGAACATATTTTTAAAATCTTTTCAAGAACCACTGTGTCAAGAAAGCTGAAACCTCATATGAAAGCCTCATGGAATTGTGTAGATTCTAAATTGTTCAAATCATGTCCCAGGGGTTGAGCAGGACAGCAAAGGTTTTATAATCCGAGATTCCTCTGACTCTAACCCCCGCTTTTATATTATGACTTGTGCGGGGGAGAGTCAGAGCGGAGGCCATATTGAAAACTGGCAATTCAGCGATACCGGCTAGTGTTGCGACTCTGCCTACCTTCTACAACTTTATTTCGCGGACCTAACTCCCGAGACGCGAGAAATCAGTAAAATAATTATTTTCCTATTTGTTAATCATCATTAAGAGGATGCTTTCTTCGTTTAAACGGTCCTATCACAAATGAAGCATCACTTGAATTAGGTCGCCTTCTCGCCATTCGACTTCTTTGCGCATGACGTCATACACAACTACACAAACAAAACTATCACGTGAAATTATTATGTTTGGTGTTAATGCTGTTTTTAACCGAATTTTAGCATAGAAGTCGTTTTTGACAGTTGCTTTCCTTATAAATAAATAAATGAAACATCATTATATTGTTTTATGTATTTTTTCACAACACTTTCATATTTTTCCGAAAGGTCCATACGTGTTTGAGCACGTGTTACTTTGGAATTTTGTGTATTTGTGTGCTGACGTCATGCGCGAAGAAGTCGAATGGCGAGGAGGCGACAATATTCAAGTGATGCTTCGTTTGTCGGTGATAGGACCGTTTAAACGGCGGTAGCATCCTTTCAATCATGATTAACAAGTAGGAGAATAATTATTGTACTGATTTCTCGCGTCTCGGGAGTAAAGTCCGCGAAATAAAGTTGTAAAAGGTAGGCAGAGTCGCGACACTAGCCCGTATCGCTGAATTGCCAGTTTTCAATATGGCCTCCGCTCTGACTCTCCCCGCACAAGTCATAATATAAAAGCGGGGGTTAGAGTCAGAGGAATCTCGGATTAAGGTTTTACAAAAGGAATAATCTGGTGAAGAACAGCATGGGCAGTTATGAGCGCTGTGGCCCGGGGCCCTCTTGTTTTTATAATGGTATCATCAATCCTAATCTCATTTTGTCTTACCAGTATACTAGTAATCATTTTATACCCGATTTAAGACAGCTTAGAAAGGTTACCGATAGACAGGAAATGTGTTCTTAAAAACGAAACTTAAAAAATTAGGGTTTATTTCATGATTGTTAAGTAACTGTATGATGATGATAGATATAGATATTGTATATGCGTTCCCTTCACTAACAATAAAAGGGGACAAAAATCGTATTTTTTAACTCACAAATAATATTGAAATATTTCAATGAGCAAAACTAACACTTGGAGAAAATATTTTACCTTTATGATTCACTTCCTGCAAATCTTGAAAATTCCCTACTTTCGTTTTGCTATCTTACAGTTGTATATCGCTAATTATCGTAAAGTTTTTAAATACTCGAAGGCGATTTTACTACTAACATAATCAGTCGGCATATATCATTTTGTTTCTTAGCTAGATAATTAAGTATCAAAGGTGCGTAGCCACAAATTTGATGTTTATATTATGTCAAATTTTTCTATATTTGTTGCTATAGCATTTCATACGAAAATATCATAAAAATCTTTTTTTTGTGGAAGTTATTAAAACTTCAAATTATTGGACGCGTTTGATTGATATATCTTTACACATTCATATTTTTAATGTTATCCTTAATACTTAAAAAAGTAGCAATTTTGTTGTGTTTTAAAGAAAAATATTTAAACTATTATCAGGAAAACTCGAGTAGAAATGTGCGTAAACAAAAGCAACACTTCAGTTTTTCAGTCCGTCCTCAGTGGTGTGTGCAGAGTCAAACAACTGAACACACTCAGTGAAACGTAAAGATTAACAATAGCATGTACGTTTCAGGGGTGTATTCAATTTGTAAAACTATTAACACAACATTGATCATGGACTGACATTAAATATCTCAATTTTAAATAAACTCAAATATTACAATATTTCATTAGGTTTTCGTTTAAATTCACAAGAGTAATCCTTGTTCTCCTACACTTTGAGCATTTTTGTTGGAGGTATTCTTTTCACAAAGTAAATACTCTGTGTGACAACAGGGTAAGCAGTTTCTCTAGAAGCACTTTACTCAGCCTATTTAATTAATGAAAGCTTATCTAGGTAAGTAAATCCTGGTTAACACCAGGCGATGGATAAGGCATGAAAAAGAAGCCGTTGACACGTTCAGATATATATTACAATCGCATATAAAAAGTTTGAGGGACATTATGAAAACAATTTAGACTTCTGTATTCAGTAATCCAGAAGTGTAAATATAAGTCAAATAGATGGTCAGTACGTACTTGTCCCTGCTGACAAAGTAGATAACAACTGTCGTCGTTTGTTAGGCTCATTATATAAATTGTAATTTGAAGGAACTTGTATTTAAGGTATTCAATGTATAATGAAGGGATTTTAATCAATTTTGAATAAGTTTTAGCTATTTAAAAACGCCTTGCTGGATAACGATAAAAGTGAAATGAATTAAATTCACATGACTCATTACATGTAAGACGCCGTTAATTTTGCACCTTAAAATGTTTTTGAAGAGTTATCTGCCCTTGATTTAAAAAAAGAAAATTTTTTAATTTCTGAAAATTTATGTGGTATATTATTCATTTTTTTCATAGATTAATAAAGAGAGAGTTTATGCTTATTTTCACCTAGAGATTTGTTGGAAATTCAAATTACTTTTTACAATATCTTCAAAAAATATGCACTGTCCATAGACGTCAAAGTAAAATTCATGATGCAATTAACTGGAAAATAATCAAAATTTGGTAAATGCCTTTGGTGGAGCATTTTTTTTTTGGTAACTCCTTCAAAATCTACTGTGATTAAAAATATTGGACCACTAATTTTTGGGTGTAAAATATGGTCGCTGTACATTGAATATCTTAATTCTTAAAGTAGTAATCCAACTTATGATCATAGTTCATTTGCTAAGGAAGAAATTCTTTAAAATTATGTCTGTTTTGAATATCTTTCATATTCCACGCAGCAAAAATGAATTTCTATATTGAATTCAAAAACTTCCTAAAAATCCTTATAAACAAAGATATATAGCGGGTTCCAGTAAATGTCCAACCATTCATCTTCCTTTACTCCATACTAAAATTTTAACAGAAGTAAAGGAGAAACTTCAAAAGTACTCTGTAACAATATAATTGAGAAACAGTGTAAATCATATGTGGATACTTAAAAATTCCAGGAAACTTTTGGAACGTTTAAAATCTCAAGATTTTACCAAAATCAACAGTTAAAAAGATAACAATTTATCAACTTTATACACAACTATTCCCCACAAGAAATTAAAATCCAGGCTATTTAATATCTTTGGCAGCTGCTTATTCAATAAAAATTGCACTTGTAAACTTCCTTATTTTGCCATTGGTCATGTACCTAACCATTTTGTGAAATACATTCTAAGTGTACACACAAGTACTCTTAATTCGTTATCAAAAGGATGCTTGATTTTCTGATTGGAAATGTCCGTGCGTTTTTCTAACAATCTATTAGAATAAACATTGGTACCGATATTTTCGTATTCATATGAAGCAGAATTTGTCCAAAATCGAAAAGGTAAAAAGGAGAAAACACTTGCTGTGTACATGGAGAATATACCGATAGAAACTAGCTTATGTTAACAAGTTTTATGTCACTTTTTTCAGCTGTACAGTCTTTAACATTTATCCTTATTTTTGGGGTAGACTTTTAGTTAAATCTTCACGATAAACTATAACGTTTTTGATCTGAAATACTTGGTTGCAAATAAACTGGCACGGTCAAGTGTTTCCATCCATCGGATCATCCATCCCTTTCTGACGACCGAAATTCCTCCAAATTTTTATCATCGATCTTCGGACGTGTTTCTTGTGTCTTTTCAGCATTGATTATCAATTTTCACGAATAGAAATATTCCCAGACAACAATATGTTCACTATTACTGATCACAAGTAGCCTTTCACAAAATGGTCCCTTAGAAATAAAATCCTTAGCCTAATGTCAGTGAATTCGAAGCGTTACCGCCATTCAAGCCGATTTACACCTTGCGTCATTTTTCAAAATCTACGACGGACGGTTAGTGCAATAATTTATATTCGAAAATATTTAAAATAAATAAGTAATATAAGTAATAAATAACAAGTTTATAAACTTCAATGGGAATTGAAGTGGGTCGGTACGTGATCAAATCTTCTGAGAAGGCCTTCGGCCTTCACAGGATTTGATCAGTGACCGACCCACTTTAATTCCCATTGAAATTTATAAAGTTGTTATTTATTTCTTAAGAGAAGTTGAGGATTAAAAAGTTAATATCATCAAAAGCTTTGTTTTTAAATTTCGATTTTCGTTATTTTTTTCTTGTAAAGTATCATAATGAGAAACAAATGTGTCAGACTCTGCTGATTCAAGCTGATTGTGTAATATACATTTATCCTGTCGATACATGAATGAAAATAACTATTGTAAATTGATAATTCGTATCTTACTGTCGAGTTCAAGGCCAAAGTAAGTGTTGATTTCTCCTCAAGCATAAAGATTTTAATTTTTTTTTCTTTTTATGAATACAAACATAGGTCTGCTAATAACAGCACGCAACTGATACCCTGGGAATGCCAAAAGAGTATTCGAAGACCTGGTCTCCAAAAAAACAGAAATATCGCAATCAGAAACTCAAGCATCATTTTAATATCAACTTCAAAGTACTTCAGAGTACTTGTGTGTACAATCGGGACGCTTTTCAACAAAATAATTTTGAAAAAAGATCAATGACAAGATAAGGAAATTTACGAGTTCTACTTTTATTGAAAAAAAGTTGTCATTGGTATAAAAATGCCAATTTATCGCGGGGAGTGGTTAAAAAAATTACCAGGTAATAATTATAAGTCAAGGCATTGATTCGTGGTAAAATTTTGTGATTTCAAAAGATGTTCCTTGGAATAAGTATACACATCTGACCTACACCACCTTTCGAATATATTGCTGCACAGTACTCCTGGGGAATCTTCTTCACAGCTGTTAATATATTAGAAAGAGGGTTGGAAAAACATTTACTGGAACCTAATAGATATTGAATGATTTTTATGAAGTTTTGAAATCCAATTTAGATATGGCAATTCAAAATCTTTTTCGTAGAATATTGAAATTATTGAAAACAGTTATAGACATTTGATTTTGAAGAATTTCCCACTTAGAAAGGGGGTATGGGTATAGGTTAAAGTTTCAAATCTGAACAGGGTTGGAGATAATTTAGGAGTGCTGTTATACGAATTATATCTGCAACATACAAAAGTCGACGTAATTCAACAAAATGTTAATATTTTTTTTACCTTTATTTTGGAATATTTTGCACGTTTTGACTGATTTGAAAAATACGTATCATATGAACGCGTCTGACGGGGAAATATTTTCAAAATAGAATAGTTGTATGATATAAGTATAAAAGCTTTATATATTACACTAAATCAATCGGGCAGAAATGGAATATAGGTTTTTCATATTTCTCTCCATGTTAACAACAGCGTATGCATCTTGTGAAAAGTAAGTTATATTTCAATTTCCTTCAACCGTTAAAAAGGAAACTTGGTAATGACTAATGTACGTTTTAAACTAATTGTCCTAACTTATGTTAAGTAACTTGATTACAAGCACTTTAAGAGATAATTTTAGAAGTACTTATTTTAGTCTTTTTCAATGATCCCATGCACTTTTTTTGGAGTCATGTAACGGATCTATCCGTATTAAATGGTGGCGCACAAGACCAATCTAACTGTGCGCAATTCATAGCTTGTGGATATATTGGAATACCATAAAAAAAAAATCACTTTAACTGCAAGTGTACATATTGATTTTCCCGGGTTCTTTCTGCTTTTTTCTGTGTTTATTAGGACTTTACAAGCCTTTGTTACTTAAATTAAAAAGTAAACACATTTTACTATACATTGCGAAACATCTCAAACAAATATATTTACACGCAGCTTAGCCTTTTTTCACCTTGTAGAAATGTACTTTTGGATGCTATTTTAACTTTCAGTGCCCAATTCTCAAAGACATTTCGATTTAATTGATTTTGGGGCTACATTACGTTCGAATTTTCTCCAGCATGTTCTAGCTCGCTTGTATATCGACATATATGATAGATACGATGTACACATTTTGTATGAAAATTGGCTGTGAATGATATTGTAGTATAACCTGGTTGTCTTTCATTAATCTTTGAGACATCAACTTATTCTTAATGTTAACTAATTTATCTGAAATAGAGATATCATCTCGTTTGGCTTTTTTCTGATAAAAAAGTCAGCCTGGTGATATTTAGTCACCCTGGTGATATTTTGAGTTCCTCTCAATACATATTGCAGGCAACAACAAAAGTTCAAGACACTTTAACTGTTGAATGATGGGATGAAACTCATTGTGTTAAGACAAACCCTTTAGCAAATAGATAGACAGTGTTCTGAATGACTGCAGATGTAATTAACCCACGAACCTTTTTCCATTTAATTAAAAAATTGAAGAGAGCTACACACTGCTTCACACATCTTCCTTACCCAAGTGTGAAACATATTGAGATAACGGACAGTATTCTAGATCAAAAGTCCACAAAACAATAAAAAATAGGAGCAGATTAAACATGGACCTCCAAAACATAAGAGGTGAGATGACGTGCCATGGAGGAGTGAGCATCCCTTGCTGACCGGTCACACCCACTGTGTGCTCCTAGTCATGGTCGAGAAATAAAGGAAAATCCGTCGTCAATTCAGTGTATAAATAATGGAATAACAATGAGTATTAAAAACGTCCGTCAGCATTTGACTTATTGATAAATTGTATTTGCTGGCTAGATCATCGTATAGATGATAGAACTTATGAAATGATGACTTTAAACGAGAATGCTGATATTCTTGTTTCATCAACCTATTTGTAAATAATTTACCTCGGTTTGGAAATTGTCATACGTTTAGCATGCTCTTGTTTAATGAATCAACTGAGATATATAAACTCCGTATGTTGTCGATGAAGGTATATTGCTGCATTAGAAAGGTAAGTTGAAGCTTGTGAAGTTAAAGTCATTACTTTTATCATAAAGATTGTGTTTTTTATATTACCATTAACATCTTTTTCGAGTAAAATATCCAAATATGGAGCAGATGTATCAGACTCTGTGGTATCTTTATCTCAAGATCACCGGGATATGTCGTATTGACATACGAATGGAAATTTTAATTGTTAATTAACAATACATCGTCGATATATCTAATTGTCGAGTTGAAGGCCATAGCAGAGATTTCTGCCTTTCACGCAAAAAAATTTGGACAAATTCTGCTTCATATGAATCACAAAATTAGGTTTGCTAATAGCGGGACCATATTGGTACCCATGGGCATTTCAATTGATTGTTGTCAGAGCTGGTCTCTAAAACCACATATTGTCAATCAGAAACTCAAGCATCTTTTTATGTAATTTCCTGAGTACTCGTGTGTACAAGAAGAATGTTTTCAACAAAATAATTTTGTACATGACTAATGAAAAGGTAAATGAATTTACGAGTTCCATTTTTATTGAAAAAGCAGCTGTCAATGATATCAAAAAGACTGGACCTTAATTCATGGTGGGGGATGGTTGTGTATGAAGTTGAAAAGTCGTAAGTTTTTTAGCCGTTGATTTTGGTAAAATCTTGCAATTTCAAATTGTTCAAAAGTTCCTTGGAATTTTTAAGTATCTATTTCTGATTAACACCACTTCTGGAATATATTGTTGCTCAGTACTCTTGAATTACCTCATTCACTACTGTTAATATCTTAGTGAGCAGTACAGAAAAAGGCTTGATTGAACATTTACTGGAACCCGCTATGTATCTTTGTTTATAAGAATTTTTATAGAGTTTAGAAATACAATTCATTTCAGTTCTTTGGGATATTAAAACTGATATATGATTTTGAAGAATGTCTTGCTTAGAAAGGAAACTATGAGCATAAATTAGATTACCACTTGTAGAATTAAACGATTTAAATCCAAATTTTCTTAAATACAATTCATATATTGAGCCTTACGATTTCTCCCAGAGGGATAAATGTTGGCGAATCATGCAAGCTCTTTGCTATCAAAGATGTTACTGACAATGCAAATTGCATGGCTTTGAAGTGGGTTTTGAACAACTGCTCATTTCTTCTTTTTTTCATAATGATGTTCAGCATTTAAACAAAGTCTATTATTTTAGACCTGAACCTTCTGTTTCATTTCAGAATTTCCTATTTAAAACACTAAATTTAAAGAAACAAAATACCATAGGAGGGAATTTACTTTATTTTGATCTGTAATGTGATTTTCAAGATTTTTCAGCTTAAATATTCAAGAACATAAGCAATATATCTTACCAATTGATAATTTTCAAGAGATTCTTAACTTAGATTAAAGTGTCATCAGATGCTCATAAACAAAAAATTAGCATGCATTACCCAGTGTTTTTAATAGATATCAACTGTTAAAAATTCTTGGATTACTAAATATATATTCTAGATGTTATTGTTATCCAAACTTATTTCAGAAGAAGTGCAAAACACCATATATAGACATCAAAATATAGCACAAAGTTCCTTCAAGTATTAGAACTTTTCAAATCTTCGGAAAAATAAAAAACAAGATGTGTTTGTGAAACACTATGCGCCCGGCAGCAACAGAGTTCGAAGAAGCCTATTTTAGCATATAGCTCACAGTTAAGGTCACAATGACATTGACCTTGGTGTCATTTAAAAGAACTTACTTTGTGGAGTAGGCATACTCAATATAAAAACTCTACCTTCTATGGTTCAAAAGTAATGGCAAAAGTTTGAAAAAGCAATTTTTAGCATATAGGTCACAATCATGATCGAAAGGTCAATGACCTTGGTGTCATTTGAAAGAGCTTAATTAGTGGAGTATGCATACCAAATTTGAAGTTTCTATCTCTCACGGTTCAAAAGTTATGGCGAAGGTTTAAGTTGACAACAGACAGACAAACAGACAGACAGGACAAGACAAAAAGATATACGCCCCGAATCTATCGATTCGGGTGCATAAAAAAGTTCGAACTTCATTCCGTATATGTCCATAAGCTAAATCAAGCAATAGTGCATAGGTTATATCCAATTATCATTCTCCTGATAAAATGCTGTTTAATTATTTTGTAATTAGAAATTGAGTGTACGTAACTATAGTCAAGTAAACTGAGTGAATGCATGTCTTAGCTGGCCCGCTTTCTCCTATGGAAGGTTTGAATGCTACTGTTTGTATGCAATGCTTCTATTCATTCATTTAAAAAAAAATAATAAAAGAAGCTGATCCTTATGTTGCATGTTCGAATCTCACTCTGGTACGTGGAGATCCGTCTTTCAAACGAGAGATGAGACGAGAACCCCTGTCGCAGTAGGTATTGGCACGAGATACATCCCTCCCTGCTCGATGACCCTGAGGGTCGATTAAAGGTATCAATTTGCAGCCGTCCACCGGCAAGTGGTGACGTTTCCATATGAGTGAAAAATTCTCAGAAATACAGATGAAAACTTTTTATATAGCTTATAAAGAAGTTATAGCTTTAAAGATCAAACACCATTCTTCTTTCCAGTTGGCTTTACAGTACTGACCAATGATGACCTGGAGTAAGAAGGAGAAGAATGAAAAAAATAAAACTGATTTTCAAAAATGACATAAAATACATTATAGACCTTTAATCCCAAATTAACTTTATATTCTTTCATAAAAGCACAATTTTTGGTGATTTTGAATAGAACAAAATAATTGACTTCCATTTAAAGTCAAAAAAGAAACAAATTTTCAGTTTGATTTTGAAATGCAACACGTATTAGAGTTTACCAAAGAGAAATTTTATTTGTATAACATGAATTATTACAAATTATGTGGCATTATTAAAAAGAAGAAAAGAAAGTATGTATTGAATGTAAACTAACCTATCGAACAGTCTACATATGTGAAAGCACAAATAAAATCTATGAATTAAAAAAAAATAAATAGATAAATTAAATGTATACGCTTTATATGTCTTATCAAAACATGTTTACAACAATGTATATACAACCCAATATGATTTACAATTAACAAGCTTTCAACATGTTGTTGCAAACATTGCATTCTTTTAAAAAACGTAAGAAATTAATGACTTTTTCAAACAAGAAAAGATTGATTGATAGATTGTTTACTGTTTAACGTCCCTCTCCAGAATATTTCACTGATATGGAGACTGATATGGAGACGTCACCATTGCCGGTGAAGGGCTGCAAATTTAGGCCTATGCTCGGCACTCAGGGCCATTGAGCAGGGAGGGATCTTTATCGTGCCATACCTGCTGTGACACGGGGCACATACACATGTATAACTAAAAGATGAATAAAAATCATCTAATGTATCATATTGGAAAAAATGCTTGGAAATATAAATTCACATTGTATATTATTACAACACAAATGTATATAATTTACTCATATCTACTAAGGGGTATATATGAAAAAGTATATCAATGTGAGGTTTCTTTACAGATATATTCGAAGATTCCTATTCCGATCCAATATCTTTTTTTTTAAAATGTTCTGTGAAAAACTGTAAAACCTGTGACATTTTGATAAGAAACGCTTCTTTCACCAGTAATCGTACTCGACAGAGCTTCTATACCAAAACTTGGGGAAATCTGAACTGCATATCTTCTAATGTTGTATATGGAATAGAATGTTATCTGTGTGGACTTATTTATATTGGTGAAACAAAGGGATCACTTAAGAATTTCAGGCCATCGATTTCAAATTAATTCTGGGGGTCAGCAGCTTTTATACAAACATTTTAATTAACCTGATCATTCTATTTTGTCAATGAAAGTTGGAATTCTCGAAAAGATTTATCACTACACAAGCAGTCCATCACTGAATACATCTTTCCAGGCGCGGATCCAAAAAAATTTTCCAGGGGGGGGGGGGGTCCACCCAGTTAAAAAAAAATCCAATCCTAGAAATTTCTTAACAAGGTAAAAAAAAATAAATAAAATAAAATAAACTCGCCCAAACGTCAAAAACCTACTTGGTGGTGGTGGTGGTGCGTGTAAGCTATGACTTCTATTGCCTCAAATCTTTCACTTTTCTTATCTATTCCACACATATTCGCGTTTACCAGGGGAGAGGGATCAGGTTTTCCAAGGGGGTCTATTGTAACTTTTTTTCTTTCTTTAGTATAAGATAAGATTTATCAATACCAATTTGGGGCCCATCAGGCATACAAGTAATAAGAAAAAATATACAAGAAGAAATTCAAAATTGATAGTAGCAACTAACAAAAGATAAATGATGATACAGCAGTTGGGGATTACAACATATATAATCAACATACTGTAAATATGAAGCTTTTTTTTTAGAGTATAAACATTATTTCTCTTTTGTATTTATTTGTTTCTTTGTTTAACATTGCATAATTTGCTATTTCTTATTTTAAAGATATTGATTAAAAAATTACCCAGCTTGATAAGCAACATGTCATTTTCATCAGACATAATCCATAAAAATTTTTCTTTATTTGTTAAAGTATAGAAATTTTTATTACTTTTAGCAATAATATTAAAAAAGGCATCTCTATCATGTTTATATAATGGACATTCAATCAGTGAGTGTATCTCATCTTCCACACAGTTCATGTCGCACATTCTACAAATTCTTTCATTTCTTGCAAGGGTGGTTTGCTCTCCTACAGAGTTTAGTTTTTTTTCGTATCTTCCACTTTCTATTCTGAGGTTATGTGAACTTAATCTAAATTTGCATATAATTTTTCTTTGTTCAAAATTTTTTAATAATAAATACTTTTCAATTTCAAAACTTCTTTTTATATAGAAATATGTTGTAAGTTTACCCGATAGACAACCATCATCTCTTTTTTTAAACCAATATTGAAGGAAATCCTCTCGAATAATTTTTTTCAGTTGTTTCTTTAAAGTTATTAGTTTCATTGATTTACATCTTGACAAATCTATGCCCATTCTATTACAGAAATATGCTACATTTGAAAACCAGCTATTTACTTTACAACTGTCCAAGATAATGCTTTCTTTGTATGCACTGTATAATAAAGAGTTTTCAGGCATGTTTTCCAGTATGTGCCAGTAAGATATAATTGCTATAATAATAGAATAAAATATTGGTTGTCTACCCAGTTCAGATAGAACTGCAATATTGGTACTTCTTTTCCCTGACCCTATGATAAATTTGCAAAATTTCATATGAAGATTTTCAATCTCCCAATCTTTAAATATATCAAATAAACATTTTTCTTTTCTTTGCATTGATGATGACAATACACCCCATATTTCGGATCCATAGGTAGCTATTGGCTTGATCATGTGATCAAATAGATGAAGTAAAGTATTAATGGGTGGATCTGTCGATTTTATATCTTTGTATATTTTAAATGATGACTTTAAAGCTTTGTTATATAAATTACACCTTGCTTCTTTGAAAGAACCAGAATTTGAAAGTATTATACCAAGGTATTTATACGTTTTAACACATTCTATATTAATACCATTAATTGAAAATGTTTCTTTTAATAAATGCCCACTTCTGTTGAAAATAATTACTTTTGTTTTGTTAACATTGATTTCCAAACACCATTCTTTACAATATTTGTATAGCATATCAAGTTTTTGTTGCAGAGCTAGCTGGTTGTCAGATATTAATACTAAATCGTCTGTATATAATTAAGCTCCTATTTGCTTTTTGAAAGGTGAGACTGAGTTAACAACATCTTCATTTAGTAAATTTGCGAGATCAGTTAAGAATATTTTGAATATATTCGGGCTTAAGACATCACCTTGTCTTACTCCTAGTTCAGGTGAGAAAGGTTGGGTTAATTTATTATCAATTTTAATCGAGATATAACTGTATTTGTACATACTGCATATTATTTTGTAGAATAGTCCATTTATATTCAATTGGAGAAGTTTAAGTTTTATGCCCTCGTGTATTATTGTATCAAATGCTTTGTGGAAGTCAACGAAGCAAGCATACAAACGTTTATTACCTTTGTTGGTGTATTTGTCGATCAGACATTTCATTATAAATAAATGATCCGAAGTTCTAGCTTTTTTTGAAAATCCTATTTGGCTTTCGTGTATGATGTTATTTTCTGATAAAAAATTATCTAATCTATTGTTAAGTATTATATTGAAAAGTTTGCCAATACTGTTGGTGATAGTTATGCCTCTATAATTTTGGGGTAATCGGGGATTTTCTGATTTAAAAATAGGTGTTATATAACCTTCTACCCATTTTCTGGGATAAATTCCGGAAGTAAAGACTTTGTTAAACAATTTCAGAATACAAGGATTCATGTAAATTTGTGCTACTCTCAACATTTCGTTGGTAATATTATCCAGGCCAGGGCTTTTATCAGATTTTATACTAGATAAAGATTTTTGTAATTCCTTTAAAGAGATTTTAAAGTCCAGTTTACTAAAAGATAGAAAGTTTGGTCCATTTTCAAGTTCCTTAATTTATTTTGAATAATTTGTAGTCTCTCTGAATGCTTATTAGGCAGTTTAAACAGAGTACTAAAGTAGCTATGCCACATATCTGGTTCAATACATTTCTCACTTTTTTCCTTATTCCCTTCTTTGGCTTCTCTGATTGATGCGACTAAATTCCAGTATTCTTTAGGATTATTTTCCTTTAGTTGATCTAACTTGTCGAAAATATTTTGAACAAACTGTCGTTTTTTGTATTTATTTAATTTAGCATACACTTTTTTAGCTTTGAAATAAGACCCTCGTATGAAAGGGTTGTTAGGAAATTTAGATATTAAGATAGCCTTTTCACTAAGTTGTTTCTTCATTTTCCAAAGATCAGAATCAAACCATTTTTTGTTAACTTATTTATTTTTATGAAGCTTCTTATTTAGTGATAATTTTGCTACTTTTTCAAAAATGTTATGGATATCATTTGTAGCTTCATTAATTTCCTTTTCATTCATTTGTATATCTTTATTTAAAAAGGTTTGTATGTCTTGTTGGATAATAGGGTGTGTAAAAAAGTTCTGGTAGTGGTTTACTAGTGAACTGTTCCATTTGTAACGAATAGGCATTTCTTGAAGATTATTGTTATTTATCTCCCTTGTAAAAGATGATAGTATTTTTAGTGAAATTTTACAATGACAATCAGAGAATGGTAAAAAATCATATACATGAAAGTACATAATATCGTCAAGTAATTTCTCTGTTACAATAAAGTAATCGACAACACTTGAACCTGCATAGTTATGGCAAGTAAATTTTCCATATGAATCACCAAAAATTCTACTGTTGACAATTCTCATCTTATTTGCTATACACATTTCTAACAAGTCTTTACCTCTACTATCTAATGTGGTATCTCTATTTTTCCTATCCCCAACTGCTATATCTACATTATAAAAGTCTTTCTTAATTGGAATGTGTGAGGCATTATCTCCTTTTATGTAATCAGGTTCATTCCCAGTTCTGGCATTGAAATCTCCAGTAAGTATAATATCACCCAAATCTCTATACTTAATAATATCTCTCTCCAGTATTTCAAGTATATTAATATTATTTCTTAAATAACCTGATGTATAAGGAGGAATGTATATCAAACATAAGTATATGTCGGACTTAAAATTGAAGAATTCTTTTTTAAGCTTTAACCATTGAAACTCTATGTTTGTATTTTGAAGTACTAAAATACCCTTTCTTATGTTTTTCTTTATTAAATTTCCTAAACCTCCAAAGTATCTGTTATTCTTTGACTTGTCTCTACAAACTGGATAGTAAAAAAAGTTATCCACTTCGAGGGTAGTATTATAGCCTATGTGTGTTTCAGTGAGTAATACAATATCAAAAATTTTTATCTGATCTATAAATTTGGTATCTGTACATTTATTTATGCCGTCAGTGATCATACCTCCCACATTCCATGTACATATGTTTAAATGAGTTTCAGCTCTACTCATTGTATTTATAACAATTAATATAATGAGCTATTTTGAATAATTATATAGACAGTTTTGTTTTTTTTTTAACAAAAACAAAAACAAACAAACAAAATCTTTCAATAAAGATTTGTGCACTGATTATAAATTCACAATCTCTTTTAATAAAGATTTGTGAACTGACTAAAAATCCACAAAAGCTATGTGTTATGATATAGCTAAAAGAAAACTTAGTGCCAGGGTCTGCCTCGGTAAGCATGGTAAGGCCGGAAGTCTTTCCAGTCATTATTTTGATATGGATTCATGTGCTGGTTTGTTTTCCGGGACGGACGATATGGGTTTGCTCCTGTGTATGGAGCATTCTTGCTCTTATATACCGGTTGCCTCGTGTAGCCACATGCCTTGTCGATCGCCTTTTTTAAATTGCACCCCAACACTGCCGCTCCCTCCTTCGTCAGATGCACTCCATCTGTCTCTACGAACTTGGATATTGGTTTCCCATCTAGTATGAAGTTGTTATTTTCACAAAGAATTATTTTTTCATTGTCTCTAAACTTTTGTTTGAGAATAACATTGACTAATTCCACTTTGTTGTTTCTTTCCACACTGTCCTTCCTTGGTGTCTCAAGCGATATGATGAGAGTTGATTGTGGAAATTTCTTAGTTGTTATTTCTGTTAGAGCTAACATTTTCTGTGCACATCCCTCAGCATTCGTCTGGGACTTGATCTCGTTTGTCAAAGTATGTAGTACAATGGCGTTAGGCTGTTGTTTTGAGTCATACTTTGTAACGGTTTCCATAGCGCTCTCTACAGTGTAGGCGGTCTCTTTATCTGTTGTATATTGGGTCCATCTCTGGGGGTTGATATATTTTAAGTTTGATGTTCCAATCAAGAGGATCGATGGCTTTTTTTCCTTTGCAGCACTTGTATTATTGGTCTCACTGTCCGTATCGGTCGCTCTATCGCTTTCTCTTGCCTTGTTAGGTGACTGTGTAGTTTTGTAAACTGTCCTGCTTTGTTATCTTGCATGCTCCCAACGTTAACATGGAGCTTCATGCTGTATAATTCCTCTTCTTTGCTGTTAATTATCTTTTTATAAGCTTGGACTGCACGTTCTAACTCGTAAATTTCCTGGGTTTTAGTGTCCATCCGTGCTATTAAATACTCCTCTTCTTTTTTAGCCTCTTCTATGTAACGATTCATTGTACTCTTCGTAACTTCATGATATTTTCGTCTTTGTATTTGTATTCAAACTGTTTGACTTTATGCTCTAGCATCCTAATTTTTTCACACAGTCCTCTGTTCTCTTGCTCTAGTTTCTCATATTTTACATCCGTTATATTTGACTCTTTTTTCTTATCTCCATTCTGAACTTTTGTCTTCAGAGACATCATATCTTCTTTTATTTCGCTCATTTCTTTCTTTAATCTGGTTTCGCAAACATGTTGGGCATTGCACATTTCACTGAACTTGTTGGATATCAAGTTGGTGACTTGAGTGTATATTTTATCTGTAACGCTTAACAAATTTTCCTCTAGGGAGTCTGCTTTCTTCACATCTTGACCAATTGTCTGACTCTGGGTATCTTTTGTTTCTATCTGATTGGCTGATACTTGGTTTCCTATTTGTCTCTGATCTATACACAGTTGTTGACTAGAGTTTTGTAACCTATCGCTTTTTGTATCTTTTTCTACTGGCATTTGACTTGTCTCTAATGACTCCTCAGATTGGGTTGTTGTAGATTCCTTTGTATAGGTTGTTTCTGATGTAACAACTTCTTTCACGTTGGTGGAGTCTGACGGAATGCTGTTTACCACATTTTTTAACACTGGAAAAATATGTCCTTGCTATTCCCCTGGACTTGCACTGTGCCAGTTGTAATAAAGAAGGTAGTTCGAAATAATTTTTCTTCTGAATCCTTGTACTGAACATCAATACAAATAGCGTTACCTGTGCTCTCTTTTTCCCAGTGGCTTGGAGTTTCATTCCAAGTAACTTTAAACTGTGGTTCTTTGCCAATACTATCGAAGAATACGTAATGTAGGGCCTGGATATAGGGTACAACCTTTTCTCTTGGGACGCGGAAGGCCGCCATCCTGGCGTCACTTTCGTACAAGTGAGGATTTATTTCCTCGAATGAAGCTTTTTTGATTTTATTTCCCGTTGGATTCCGAAGACGGTCTGGTATAAAGGCTTCATAGTCTTTGATATCTATGTTTGAAGTTTCAAGTCTGTTTATGTTTTTCAAGGATTCAAACATTTTGTTCGACTCTATTTTGAGCAGAGGCAATTCGAAATAGCACGTGTCTGGTTATCACATTTACCGAGATTGTAGGCGCTAAGTTTTTGTTAACACATTCTTTTAAATAACGTAAACTTGCTTTTATGGAGATCACAAGATAAATGTCAATGAAATTAAGGGGTAATTACCATTAAACGATTAATCAATATTTCCTTGTTTTTTAGGCACATTTTAAAAACTTGTAAAATCCTGGGGGGGGGGGGGGGTCCTGCCTCTGTCTTCTTGAAAAGGTCAAGAAAAGTCCAATGTTTGAATCCTCGACATCAGAATATAGGCTTTGATCTGTGATTGTGGATATTGCAAATCATAGGCTTTTAACTGAAGAAAATGCAGCTAAAACAATCCGTCTTTTCCTCAAACTTCAATTTGCCAAGAAAGGAATTAACGTGGTTAATAAAAATAATGTTCTTAATCACAAAATGGTCCAGTCCTGTATTCCACCTTATTTCAAGTTAAAAACTACATCTTTTTTTCTTATAATACACATCGACTATTGCTTTCAAACTTTTCAATTACAAAAAATCTTTTCATGGCCTTGATATTGAGTATCTGAAACATAATTCTCCATCGTGTTCTTCTTAACCCTATAACAATTGTCCTTCTGCATGCGTTATTACAGGTGATGTAAATTATTAAAGTTGATAATTAGGACCCCTTAGATCACTTATTTTAAAATGTTTGAAATATAGGGAATCCCGATCCTTCAACTGGCGTCGTAATTATATAAAAATATTGGATACCGTTGAAGGATACGCCTGACACTGGGACAGATAGGAAAAAGACTTTGACACTTTGTCAGAATAGATTGAATGTATCAGATTCATGTTAAAATCACGTAAATATATCACGGTTATATGAAAAACATGTATCCTTCTGTATTCAATAATCCGAAAGTTAATTTAAAAAATTAGGCAGATTACGTGATCAGAACTTACTGGCTTTTGCTGACAAAGCAGGTAACAACATAGTCTCCGTTTGAGATGCTCATTATAGAAATTGTATTTTATAAGAAATTGGATTTAATTCTACTAGTTCTAATCCAATTTTTACGGTGTTTATGTATATCTCAGTTAATTGGATACACAAGCGCATGCTCTACGTACGGATAATTTCAAAAACGAGGTAATTTATTAAAAAACAACATAGGTGTCGGAACTGGGGGGGGGGGCTAGGGGGCTTAGCCCCTCCCCGAATTTTTTTGAAAATATATACATAATATAGGCGTTGAAAATTGGCGTTTACCTTTTTTTGTTCGTTTACCCCCCCCCCTCCCACACTTTCAATGAAAGAAAAAGTGAGCAAGCTCACATACCCCACGCTCCCCCAAAACTCAAAGTGCTGAAAATCCCGGGAAAAAAATGAAAAATCGGAATTTTCTGGTAATATGCACATCTACACATTGTGTCCTAAATATCTGCAAAGGTTGACCAAATTCTGTGCGGCAGTTTATGAGGAGTTGCCCTGACAAACTGTTCATCTCTATATTCAAGATATCCCCAAAAATCTAATTTGAAAAGTGCCGAAATTCCCAGAAAAATGAAGGAATCGGAATTTCCTGGTAATATGCACATCTACACATTGTGTTCTAAATACCTGCAAAGTTTGACGAAATTCTGTGCAGCGGTTTATGAGGAATTGCGCTGACAAAATGTTCATCTCTATATTCAAGGTATGGCCAAAAATCTAATTTGAAAAGTGCCAAAATTCCCGGGAAAAATAATGGAATCGGAATTTCCTGGTAATATGCACATCTACACATTGTGTCCTAAATACCTGCAAAGTTTGACGAAATTCTGTGCAGTGGTTTAAGAGGAGTTGCGCTGACAAACTTCATCTCTATATGCAAGGTATGGCCAAATGCCTAAGTTAAAAAGTACGGAAATTCCCGGGAGAAATAACGGAATCGGAATTTCCTGGTAATATGCACATCTACACTCTGTGTCCTAAATACCTGCAAAGTTTGACGAAATTCTGTGCAGCGGTTTATGAGGAGTTGCGCTGACAAAATGTTCATCTCTATATTCAAGGTATGGCCAAATGCCTAAGTTAAAAAGTACGGAAATTCCCGGGAAAAATAACGGAATCGGAATTTCCTGGTAATATGCACACCTACACATTGTGTTCTAAATACCTGCAAAGTTTGATGAAATTCTGTGCAGCGGTTTAAGAGGAGTTGCGCTGACAAAAAAAAAAAGGACTGACTGACTGACACTCTGACTGACACTCTGACGGACGGGTCAAAAACATTATACCTCCCGCAACTTGTTGCGTGGGTATTTAGCCCACCCTCCACTTTAAATTTGCTATCGACGCCTATGAACAAGTTGATGAAACAACAATACCAAGTCTTGTTGAAGGTCATCGTTTCGTAGGTTCTATGGTCGATACACTGACCATGTCAATAAATACACTTTATCATTGAGTCAAATACTGACTGACGTTTTTCATACTCATTATTATTCCATTATTTATACACTGAATTGACGACGGATTTTCCCGTTATTTCCCGATCATGACAAGGAGCACACGGTTGGTATGACCGCTCCTCCATAGCACCTGATCCCACCTCTGATGTTTTGGAGGTCTGTGTTTGCTCTGCTTCGATTTTCTATTGTTTTGTGGATCTTAGATCTTAAATACTGTTCGTTATCTCCTACGATTCATTCATTCATTTTTCCAAACAATCGAGAGACATTCTATGATCAATTTGTAAAAATACCTTTTGTAAATTTCTATTAAATAATATCAATATATTTAAATAAAATAAATCATTTTTTTTCATTAAAATATTTCTGCCTTAAAATGCAAAAATACGGGTAAATCTAAGAGGAGGTGTAATTAGTCTAATTGGTATATACAAAAATAAACTTTCAAAAAATAATGTGTTATTTACATGTAGGAACAGGGGGAATGTAGATTTTTAATTACTAGTTGCGGGAAAAGGTAGACAAAACCTTATTCAAGCTATAAACTCACTAATTCTAATAAAAAATAACGTCTAGCAATAAGAAGTTCGCTTGTCAATAGTCAAACACATCATTCTTCATCCCCATTTTCTAGCATTTTAAAGTGCTTCGATCCTGAGTCAGAAAGGATAACTCTAATTATAATATTAGTTATTTAATTTAAAAATCCCGAAATCAAGCTTGAAACTGAAATATTTTCGTGTAATAATTTTCATTTTATAAAATAAATTTGATTCAAGATTTTACAAAGTCTCAGAAGAGGTCTTGTTAAAAAAAATTGTACCCCATGAAGTACAAAATATAAATACATTCAAATAGAAGTCGAATATCCCTTAATCTAGTCTTCGATACTCATGTTTTAGTGTGATATGCAAATAGCAAATAAAAGTGATCTGTGATGTCATTAAACGATGACACAAGGGTGTTAAAATATGCATGTTATATTAGTTGAACTAAATAAAAAATAAATGATCGACTAAGTATGAAAAGCATACACTTTTCTCCATATGCCTGGAAACCTATAAAAAATATTGTAAAATATTATTGTTGATCAATTTCTAATTAGAAAATGTATAGCAGATACTTTGATTCGCATTTCCTGAAAACATATTTGAGATATAATCATTTTTTGTATATAATATGATTAACTTAAAATATAAAGCTTTTATTAAATACCCTGGGTAAAACGCATTATTTTGAGAATTCAGAGACATTTTTATGATCATTTTCAATTACCCAGCTCCTTTATAGAACCTGAGAATCGGAGTACCTTAACAATAGGTATATCTAAGTATATGCAGTGAATCATTTGATACATGTACATAACTCAGTTGATTAGTTAAAAACTATTTAAGCATCTAGGAACAAGTACAAAAATATTCTTATATTAATAATGATTGAATTATATCAAAAGCACGTATAGATGGCTTTTGGATTAAATATCCATTTCTCTATTAAACATCAAACAAATAGCTAAATGTTTGAAAATTAAATAATAAACTGAAAATATTTCAAGACCAAGTGATTTTAAGTAAGCGGAAGAAAACATGATCAAGTGAAGAAAAACAATTTAGTTTAATTGATTACTTCAAAAAGGTAATTGTAATTTATTGATAACATTTAAATTTAATTTACCCATCCATGATGTCCAAGCTTTGAAACTTTCGTTCATTATTCATTCATGCAGAAATACAGAAAAGTAGTAACATAAAAATATAAATTCCCGTCACTAATAATGATTGTATGTAGAATCGTTCTTGGGGTCAGTATATAATATGTTTATTTCTTCCATACATTGTAGTTCTTCCATGAAAGACACCAAAAACAAGCATATTTCTGATTGTAAAGGTATTTGATTTAATTCTAATTTAAACAAAATATAATTTCCCTCTTTACCCATTTCAAAGACATATTTGAAATCATCGCTTTTCAAAATAAACTATTCAATTTTTAAGGATATGAAGCATTTAGCGGATGTGAAATGGGTTATTTTGGGATAAACTGCTCAGTAGCCTGCAGATACCCTAGTTATGGAAATGAATGTCAATCACGATGCAATTGTTCAAACACAACATGTCACCACGTCAAAGGATGTCAACATTTCTCAGGTATATCAGAAGACATTTCACATAATAACCAAAAAAAAAACAATTTAAAAATAATTTCATTTTTTGAGTGAAAAAAGTTTAGATAATATGATTTACATTTAAATCCACAGTAGTTAATAACAGCGATTTCTTTTTGAATATGTAAGAATTCGCATTCTGATAGCTTGGAAAGTTTTTTTAAACGATGTATGTACACATTTTGACCCGTTAATTTGCAATCAGCTATCAAACGGAGGTGCGTCAGTAAACGGAGGTACCACACTACCTTTAAATATTGATGCTTTGAGACTTTCTTCAATTATCATTTTCATGTATCAAGTAAACATTTCGTTAAGAAATTAAAATTTCCCTTACGAAAGTGTAATATTCTAAAATTCATTTTTTGCAACATATATATGAAGGATATGGAGATAACAAAAAGTATTCAATATCAAACTCCATAAAACAATACAAAACAGGAGCACAGCAAACACGGACCTCCAAAACATCAGAGATGGGATCATATTTATACAGCACTTCCTTTTCTTTCTTCAAATACTTAAATTTTATAATAATTGAAGCGATCAGAAAATTTTTATTTGTATTTTTATAGAACTCTTGAGATTTAGGTTTAGCCAAAATTATTTTGTGAAAAACACTTGACCTTTGGAAAAAGCTTAATCATTTTTCTTTTTAATTGCATACAAAACTTTTTGTTTTAGAAGAATATGGTTTAACAACTGGTTCCATTTCAACAAAAGAAAAGTTTAGCTTGGAAAAATACATAATGATCACATCTATAGGCGTTTCCTCTAGTCTGGCTTGCATTTTCATCATGCTGTCTCTAATCCTCATTTGGCGTCGGCAACGAAACATCGATGTAAATCAACAAAATACTGCCTCTACATATGAAACACGTCTTCAAGACGACATACATTCAGCTTTCTATATATACAGTCGACCAAGGGATGAAATGGATCAGACCACAAATTCTCAATACCACAAGTATGAAACAATACCCGAAGAACATTTTCTGGAAACAAAACATGAGCGTAAAGACCCACCAGAAACATAGGCGCTTGGTTTCAGGATGGTGTATTTTGTGCATTATGTATTTATCTCGGTGTTTCCGAATACACCCATTAAATTCAAATCTTAAAAATTGCTGTAATAAGCACATATAAAAATACAATGTTACTATATTTAATAAGAGTGAAGATAGGATACTTGACGTCTTAGATTGCATGGGGTGCCTCGGTTCACACTTGGTTCTAATATCTACACATTTCCTACTGGTTTTGGATGAAATGTAACTTAAATTAATGGTTGAATAATACCCGTCAATCGCCTGCTAATTTTAACTTGATTTATCTTTTTTAATTGTAATTCATATAATTACAAAAGGATTGGGCACGTGTTATAAAAACTTATTACGCCATCTCCCTACAAGTAAATTACACATTAGATTTGTAACACTTTTTAAGTATTTAAATCTAAAAGAATGGTATATGTATGTTTGAACAAAAAAAAAAGGAGATGCATATGCTTATTCTCTGCAGCATTCAATGAATCTATCCCCATACTAAAATATAAATAATAGTTATCTGTAATGCAGATTTTTTCTAATTGTAAAACAAAACTGGCTTTCACATACTTTGGACTTGCGAAAAATAATGATAAGGACCCTGCCTTTTTTTCATGGATCTTTCCTCCTTATCATTGAGAGTTTAGTGATAAAGTTTCGATTCGATTGCGAACATCATTACTGTTCTGTAGCTTGGTAATATCATTTATTTCTCAGTAATGTTGTATGAATATATAGGGTTTATCAAATTATGAAAAACTATATAAAACCGGTGACAGGAGCAAGGTATCTATGATGTGTTGTATAGAGCATAAATTACCTTGAAAATATTTATTTTTGTGAATCCCTACGAGCTAACTCTTTACTGTTGATAGTAATTCATATGTTTTTTTCTCGGAATATCCGTTTATGGAGCAGAAGGAATATATTGAAAGTAAGTCAAAAATCAATTTTATATACTGATATATCATATATATATATATATATATATCGATCCAGACATCCAATTTTAAATCGTTAGTCAGAAAGTCAATAAAATGCAAATTCAAAATGAGTAAACTGTATGTAATACAATATTGGTAAAAAAAAATATGGAACCTTATGTCTGTCATTTGTATCCTATTTAGAATTTTTTCATGACTATTTGTTTCCGCAATTACTATTTCTACTATTTCATTCATGGTTATAAAGATTATCTAATCTTAAGGCGTCTCGATCATCAGGTTTATAAAATTAGCAGTTAAGTAATCAAAAATACTCATAAATGTATCCCTGAATTCACAAAGTTATGTAAATTTATCCACAGTATTTCTTTAAAATTAAAGATTAAAGTTAATCATATTATGCTGTATAGGGAAAGTTGTCAAATCTCCAATATTTTTACAGAAAAGGCGAATTAGAATATCAGCATTTCCTAATCGCAAATTGTTCAAAAAATATATTTTAAGTTAAAATACAATAGGTATCCAGGCATTCAGAGAAATTGTCATGATTTTTATACTTATTTGGTATTTTTTATCTTCTATTTCCGTCATATATTCTATGATACATAGTGTAAATGGCTTTTGCTATCAAAGCAAGACACCACAAGTCACTTCTCATTTCATATCATGCTAATATCATTAGTATCTAAGGCTGGATTAAAGACAATCTTATTTTTCTAAATCTGCATTATTTTTTTACATTTTATAGGGTACAAATGTCAACTTTTATGAGACCTTTTCTAAGACTTCCAAAAACCTTAAACCTATAAAGATGAATAAAATGAAAATTGTGGCATAAAAGACATTTATTTTCAAACTTCATTTTGATGCATTTCAAATTAAATATTAATTTTTAGAGATATCCTTCCTGGCTGAGGATCGTATATCCTTAAGTTATCGTTCCTGCTACGCTCAAATGCACACCTCTGTCAACGCTGGTTGTGCAAGATTTGACTTCATTCATTAACTTTACGAAATTCTTAATACATTCTATATGTAGTTTAATGAGCATATTTATATTTGATTATATATTTTTATTATTATACATTTACACTTCAATTCAGGGCTCATAAAGGTATATCACAATCAGTACCGGAGGATGAACAGAATTATTGAGGAAGGAAGAATTGAGTACTTGACTAATATCATCTTACGCATGCACTTTACTATTCAAGTTTTTAAGTTCTATTCGTCTGGTTTGATCATGAAGGAGGCAGAGGTGCAGGTTTATTCTTTGTAGATTTTTTATGCTCATCTACTTGTTGATCTTCTTTTTCACTAAAAATAGGAGAAAACATTAAGCGACCTCACTCACGATGTTTACATCATCTAAAGAAACACGAGATAAATTTTCAATATAACTGATGATCTCTATTGAAACATACTTTGCTCTTGGGGGATCTGTTGGCCGCGGTGGTGCCGTTTTCTTTTTGGGTCCTTTATTCTCACCTAACGAAAAAAAGTAAGTCACTCATCCTGTGCTAAACATTTCAAACAGTATATATGTAAGAATTTGTAACTTGTATCACTGCACAGTTGTGTAATAATTAATGTTTTTCTGTCATATTTAAATCTTTGTTGATATATCAATATCAAAAGATTTAATTTCCTTGTTTAACTTATTTTAAGATATCAAAAAACATTTAATTTATACAAATGATACAAACTAAATCAACAATCATTACTTCAATGTACAAAATTTGATCAGTTAATACTGACTAAGTCAATAGTCACAAAAATAGCAATTGTTCTGAACAAAAAGAAACAAATCAGCTCTCTTTGTGATTTATAGAGAAGACAATTTTCAATACAATCAATTAATATAGCATGGTCTTGTGACAGAACCTCCGACCCATGAACTTCATAATTATGGAAGAGTCATCATTGTATATAATATACATTTTTTGTAATATAAAAATCCATATAATTGTTTTTGAAAGAATTTATGAATTTCATTGTATGACGAAAAGAGCCTTGGCTAAACACTAAACCCTGACTCAGGTAACCTAAAAAGTGCTTACCATGTTCTTCTATTTGTCTTTTCAAATCGTCATTCTTTTTATTGACTTCAGTAAGTCTTACTAAAAAATACAATAATCAGATGACATTAAACAAAAGATTTCAAAAGATACCACAACGCCTGACACATTCGTTTCATATTTATACATTTTACTTGAAAAGGAAATAAATAAAAATTAATCAAGATCCTTTTAGAAATCGAACAGAAGACCTACCCGTTGCTCGCAACGAGATCCCTTCTATAGTTCATATTATTAAATTTCATTGCATTAGCAATATTTCATCAAAGGACATGCCTTTTAATCCTTGTAGATCTTTTATCTTTCTTTCGATTTCTTCCTTCTCCTTATTTAACTCTACGAGTTTCTTTACAATTACAAGTAACTTGTGAAATTTTCTTCAAACGGGAAGGACTTGCCAAGGACATTGAAGGATATGCCTTTTAATCCTTGTAGTAAAATGCTCACCACTTTGATCTTTTATATTTCTTTCCAAGTTTTCCTTCTCATTTTTCACCATTGAAAGTTCCTCTACAAAATAAAATCAATTTGGATGATGAGAAAAAAAAAATTTCCACTTGCCAAGGACATCAAAGGACATGCCTTTTAATCCTTATAGTATAAATGCTTACCACTTTGATCTTTTATCTTTCTTTCCAAGTTTTCCTTCTCATTGTTCACCTTTGAAAGTTCCTCTACAAAATAAAATCAATTTGGATGATGAGAAAAAAAAAGTTTCCACTTGCCAAGGACATCAAAGGACATGCCTTTTAATCCTTGTAGTATAAATGCTCACCACATTGATCTTTTATCTTTCTTTCCAAGTTTTCCTTCTCATTGTTCACCTTTGAAAGTTCCTCTACAAAATAAAATCAATTTGGATGATGAGAAAAAAAAAATTTTCCACTTGCCAAGGACATCAAAGGACATGCCTTTTAATCCTTATAGTAAAAATGCTTACCACTTTGATCTTTTATCTTTTTTTCCAAATTTCCCTTCTCATTTTTCACCTTTGAAAGCTCCTCTACAAAATAAAGTCAATCTGGATTTTAAGAAAAAAAAATTTCCACTTGCCAAGGACATCAAAGGACATGCCTTTTAATCCTTGTAGTATAAATGCTCACCACTTTGATCTTTTATATTTCTTTCCAAGTTTTCCTTCTCATTTTTCACCATTGAAAGTTCCTCTACAAAATAAAATCAATTTGGATGATGAGAAAAAAAATGTTTTTAACTTGCCAAGGACATCAAAGGACATGCCTTTTAATCCTTGTAGTAAAAATGCTTACCACTTTGATCTTTTATCTTTCTTTCCAAGTTTTCCTTCTCATTGTTCACCTTTGAAAGTTCCTCTACAAAATAAAATCAATTTGGATGATGAGAAAAAAAAATTTTCCACTTGCCAAGGACATCAAAGGACATGCCTTTTAATCCTTGTAGTAAAAATGCTTACCACTTTGATCTTTTATCTTTCTTTCCAAATTTCCCTTCTCATTTTTCACCTTTGAAAGCTCCTCTACAAAATAAAATCAATCTGGATTGTAAGAAAAAAAAAATTCTACTTGCCAAGGACATCAAAGGACATGCCTTTTAATCCTTGTAGTAAAAATGCTCACCACTTTGATCTTTTATCTTCCTTTCCAAATTTTGCTTCTCATTGTTCACCTTTGAAAGTTCCTCTACAAAATACAATCAAATTGGATGATGAGAAAAATTATTTTTTTAACTTGCCAAGGACATCAAAGGACATGCCTTTTAATCCTTGTAGTATAAATGCTCACCACATTGATCTTTTATCTTTCTCTCCAAGTTTTCCTTCTCATCTTTAACATTTGAAAGTTCCTCTACAAAAGAAAATCAACTTGGATGTTAAAGGTACTTGGACACAGATTTGAAGTTATTATTTTCTCTATAATATTACGACTTATATATTTTAATAGCATTTCACACAAAAATTAATTAAAAATCTTATTTCATATAAAAGATATTAAAATTTCAAATTTTTTGGCGGGTTTGATTGACACATCCTTGCACTTTCACAAATTAATTTTATTGTTAGTCCTTAGGAAAAGTGGCAATCTCTTTTTGTATTATAAATGAAAAAAATATTAATACTATTATCCAGAAATCTCAGAGTAGACATGTTCGAAAGCGAAACAAACACACAATATATTGTCAGTCTGTGCAGTTGTGGTAAGCAGACTGTGACCAATGAACGCACCCGGTAAATTTTAAACATAAACAATAACAGAACTCGTGCCCTGTTTACAAAAACTGTGTACATAACACGAGTGTGTTCGATTTGCTACACTCTGTGCACAACTCTTAGTTCAGAGCGACGTTACCTGCGAAGGAGTTTTGCTTTCTAATATTTCTACTCTGAATAAAATTATTTTTCTGCATATAAGTTTTAATATTTCTCATTAATACACAACAACATTGCCACTTTTCCTAAGGATTAAGAATAAGGTTAAAATTTGTGAAAGTGCAAGGATTTGTCAATCAAACCCGCCAAAAATTTGAAGTTTTAATAACTTTTAAATGAAATAAGATTTTTAATTAATTTTTGTGTGAAATGCTATTAAAATATATAAGTAATATTGTAGAGAAAATATTGACTTCAAATCTGTGTCCAAGTACCTTGAACAAAAATAATGTTCTCAACTTGCCAAGGACACCAAAGGACATGCCTTTTAATCCTTGTAGTACAAATGCTCACCACTTTGATCTTTTATCTTTTTTTCCAAGTTTTCCTTCTCATTTTTCACTTTTGAAAATACCTCTACAAAATAAAATCAATTTTGAAGATGTGAAAAATATTTTTTTTCCCACTTTGTCCAGGATATCAAAGGACATGTCTATTAATTCTTCTGGTAAAAATGCTCACCACTGTGATCTTTATTTTTTCTTTCCAATTTTTCCTTCTCATTATTCTCCTCTGCAAGTTTCTCTACAATATACAATCATCTTGGATGAGATCCCTTTGTAGCCCTTGAGGGTCACGATTTAAAAAAAAAGAAATAATCACTATACGATGAAGTTTCCGTGTCAATATTGAAAATTTTATCCATCTCTTCAAATCGCATGTGTGAAATTTGGTATGTATAAACTCTGATGTCACATGACGCTGTATGTGAGTTGCATAACCAAACTGAAAGCTGATCAGTGCTAATTTTAAGAAAGAATGTTAAATCTACTAATCACAACATTATCTATGAAATCAATGTGATTTTACTTTTTTGTTGAATTATTGCTTCCGCGAAAAGGTAGTTTGTGGCGAGATGTAATACAAGATTTTAAGATTGTAACTCTCCAACGACAGAGGCGCAAAAAGTATCCATATGAGCATGGAAGTGTATATAAAAGAACGATGGCTATGGTTTTTAAAACTCATTTAATATTATAGAATGTTGATAAAGCTAACAAATGATCATTTTGATGGTTTTATAAAGCTCTAATATACATATTTACATTTTTTCTTTCCATTTGGATACTTGAAAACGGAAGAAGCGTCATAATCTTTGTAAGAAAAATAATTCTTTAGTTATGCAAACCCTTTCTAAAACGTAATTCAGCTCTTTAATTTTATATTTAGTCCGGGGAGATTACATCAGATTGCCGATGAACATACAATGATCAGAGACGTGTGTATTTATTAGAAATCCATATCTCTTCCCTCTTTTGATACCACTGATATTTTCCTTAGACTGTTCCTATATCTTTTTCTTTCGATCCGATTTTTGTTCATAGAAAAAATATCGCCTTTACTTTAAGGTTTCGTCAAAGGTCAACATGTCCAAAAATTTATTTTAACAATAGCTCCAAAACTATGTGAGGTATAAAGTTGAAACTTTTACAGTTTATAAATATTTCATTATTAATAAATAAGAGCAGAGCGAACAGGGACCCCCGAAACATCAGAGGAGGGATCAGGTGTCATGGAGGAGTGAGCATCCCCTGCCGACCGGTCACACCCGCCGCGTGCTCCATGTCATGATCAGGAAATAACGGAAAAAATCCTTCGTCAATTCAGTGTATAAATAATGGACTAACAATTGGTATGAAAAACGTCAGTCAGCATTTGACTCAATGATAAATTGTATTTGCTGACAAGGTCATTTTATCGACCATAGGACTTAAGAAATGAGGACTTTAAACGTTCTTGTTTCATCAACTTGCCTGTCAATGATTTACCTCGTTTCAGAAACTGTTCATAAGTAGAGCATGCTCTTGCGTATCGAATCAACTGAGATATATATTCTCCGTATCCAGGTGATGAAGGTATATTGCTGCATTTGCAAGGGAAGTTGATGATAGAAAAGTTAAAGTCATCACGTTTATCATATAGTTCGGTTGTTAGATTACCATTAGCGTCTTTTTCAAGTGAAATATCCAAGTATGAAACAGAAGTGTCAGACTCTGTGGTATCTTTTATCTCAAGCTCACCAGGATATATCGTATCGACGTGGAATGGAAATTGCCATTGTTAATTGACAATACATCGTCGATATATCTAAATGTCGAGTTGAAGGCCACAGCAAGTGTTTTCTTCTTTTCACGCATAAGATTTTGCATAAATTCTGCTTCATATGAATATAAAAATAAGTCTGCTAATAACGGAGCGCAATTTGTACCCATGGGAATTCCAATAGATTGTTGGAATACCTGGTCTCCAAAAACCACATAGAAATTGTCAATCAGAAACTCAAGCATCTTCTTGATGTCAACTTCAGAGTACTTATGTGTGCAATCAGAATCTGTTTGAACAAAAAAATTTTGCAAATGACCAATGACGAGGTAAGTAAATTTACGAGTTCCATTTTTATTGAAGAAGCAGCTGTCAATGATATCAAAAAGCCTGGATTTTAATTTGTCGTGGGGAATTGTTGTGTATAAAGTTGAAAAGTCGTAAGTTTTTAAGTTGTTGATTTTTGTAAAGTCTTGTGATTTCAAATTATCCAAGAGTTCTTTAGAATTTTTTAGAATCCACATCTGATTCACACCACTTCTTGAATATATAGTTGCACAGTACTCTTGAAGTTTTTCCTTCACTACTGTCAATATCTTAGTGAGGTGTATCGAAAGAGGCTTGGTTGAATATTTACTGGAACCTGCAATGTATCTTTGTTTGTAAGGATTCTTATGAAGTTTCGGAATCCAATACATATATAAGGTATTTCAAATTCATTTTGGCTCTGTGGAATATTGAAAGTATTCAAAACTGACACGTGATTTTGAAGAATTTCTTCCTTAGAAAGAAGCAGTTTTTTCTCTTTTAAACCATGAGCAACTTTTTGTCTATTAACCTCCTTTTAACACAACATTACAAAAGCAAATATACAACTACAGTTAGAAGGAGAACAATAGACAAACATGCACTGACTATGAATAAAGTCAGTAAAAAAGTGGGCGTCCTCATTATCGTACGGAGATTGAAGAACTTGTGATGACCCCCGCCTTATAAAACAGATTCGTACATCGTAGATACATACTTTTATTTATTGTAATAAAGTAAAGTTGTAGATTAGATGTTGATCATTTCTGCAATTAAAAGAAAAATTGTCTGTTTTGAAAGTTTATTTTGACGCAAATTTCGCAAATTATTAAGTGCAGTCATCCTCTCTAATTCCTCCGAAAGAATTTCTAATTCTTCTGAACAAATATCTAATTCGTCTAACCGAACTTCTAAGTTCGTCCAAACAAATTAAAATATTTTTCTATCTGGACCGCTAGCGGCGCCGCACAGAACGAACTAAGTGAAACAAAACTTTTTCACATTAAATCAAACAGAGAAATCCTGGAAATTGCTTCGATACTTTTCCCGTTATTTCCCTTTATATATTAATGACGATTAAGCAAAAAATAGTTTCTTTCAGATTTACTACTATATAAATATAAAAACATACTTTGGAGTTCTTCTTCTGTTTTCGTATGAGTTTCCTTTAACAGCTGAACTTCCTTTGATCTCTCTTCTCCAGCTTTTCTTTCTTGACTGAGTAAGTCTGTCAGATATATTGAAAGGAAAATCACTATATAGCTCATTTGTCGAAAGAAGGCAAATGATGTACTTGTATTATAATATGTTATGCTTGGTTATTTGTTCGAATAATGTTTAATGCTTATAGATAATTACAGGTATATACTTCCTTTATAGTTTTAAGGATCAAATACTTTACAACTAGAATCTCTTCTGAAAATCCTTGTACCATTCAAGAATTTTATTTCCTGTTCTTGTTTTTCTATTTTATCCTCCATGATGACTTTCTCTGCTACACATTTACACATGACATATTTGCTTTTTTAACCTATGGTTTTTTAAATATTTTATTATTCCATAAAGAAAATAAAACATAAAAAATAGTGTGAGCAGGCATAGGATAACAGTTATGAATAAATCCTTGTCATAAATTACAATAACTGCTCACATTTGAATTTTCTGAAATTATTTTCAAAGCTTATATTTACACAATTTTTAACATGAAATAATTGTTTTTTTTTTTATTTTAATCTGTCATGTTGAACCGTGTCACATCTTATTTCGAGTTACAACGAGTGACACTGTGGACTATAGGACCTGTCTACTATGAAAGGATCTGACGGAGAAAAAAAAACTCTCCTTAAAACATTGTCCCTCTATCTGTTAGACTACATTTGTTTCACTTGAGATTATGATGATCTCTTATGTTCCTGTTTATAATGCATACAATAAATTAAAAACAAAGATATAGAGGGGAAATAAATCTTCACCAAGGGAGAGCTCCCTGCATCAGATATGATATAGGAAAGTGACTTAATATTTAAACAGGTTTTCGAAACAAACAGCGATCAGACAGAAAAATATATAAAATCATAAATGGATTAATAAAACATAGACATATTTTCAAAACTAAAGAATAATTTTAAAAATACTGATGCATCATATGGTTAATTTCAACTGTATATCCTGCGATTTACAAAATATTATTAATAATATTTAATGATTATATATGTTTTGATGTGCCATCTTTTTGCTAACATTTTCATATGATGTTTTGATTGTCTTGTCTTACAGATACTTTTTTCTAGTCAGTTTTGGGGGATCAGACGTTATCATATTTTACGTAACTGCTATTCAAAGCTTGTGAATCTGATACCCTTCTTGTTTGTTAAATTGTTCACATTTATACCGTCATTTTAATAAATGATATTATTCATCTCTATGAAACTGATACAAAATTAGCAAAAACAAGCTGCGGTGACCTTGCCTATAAGCATAAGAATACATAAAACAACAATTTTTAGAATAATAATTGTATTTATGTATTGAATGCGATAATTTAGTTGGAGGTTTCCGGGAGGATTAATTTTAGTAAATTGTGAAAATTCTTAGATCCACGCCTTGGTTGATGGATTACATGTAATAGAAGGTGTAAGGTCAAGTGGTCAGCTCAGCGAGTCATTCAGTTGTATTGTGATAACCTGCATGCTGACCACGCTAACATCAGGCACGTTTATTTTGAAGACCCTCCTCCACCCCTGCACTCCTACCCCTTAAAATGGGTATTAATGTGTCATATTAATCATATATTTGATTCGTTCTGACTCGACTTGATTAAACTGTTTTTATGTACATGTATTATGTTTCAGTACTATCCTTAGCCTATTTTGTTTTGATGTGCCATCTTTTTGCTTACATTTTCATATGATGTTTTGATTGTCTTGTCTTACAGATACTTTTTCTAGTCAGTTTTGGGGGATCAGACGTTGTCATATTTTACGTAACTGCTATTCAAAGCTTGTGAATCTGATCCCCTTCTTGTTCGTTAAATTGTTCACATTTATACCGTCATTTTAATAAATGATATTATTCATCTCTATGAAACTGTTTTATTTGACTTATACAAAATTAGCAAAAACAAGCTGCGGTGACCTTGCCTATAAGCATAAGAATACATAAATAAAATTCCCACCATTAATTTCTCTTTTCAATTTTTCATTTTCTTCACTGGCTTTTGCTAGGTTCTCTAAAAATATAAATTGCATGAAACATTATTTACAAAAATATACATCTATTTTTATTACTGACAATTAACACCCTTACTAATGTGTTCGGAACCTTTTATTTATCGGTGTTCTGCAAATTATAAAACCCGATGAGTTCAGAGTAGCTCTGGTAGTGGCTCTGGCGTGAGTTAGCGAGACTTCAGCGAGATAGGGTAAATTATTCACGGAAATGTGGCTAGGAAGTAACTAGCACATGGAGGATGGTAAACAGAAAAGTTATGTTGCGTTTCAGTTTTCACCACCCTAAAATCAGCTGATAATGTCTGTAGAAATGTACTTCAATCAATCAATCTCTCTTACATTCATTCAAACTTAAATAAGTGTTCTCCATTATACAATTTTCTGCAGTCATGAATTAAAATTTCTTTTTGGACAGATATTTTTGCATGGGAACAGGGACTATATTTTTGGCATCAGATACGAAACTGAGGCACGAGTATGATTTTAACTGACCAATCAGCTGATTGCATTATGGGTTACTACGAATACTACAGGAATTTTACGCTTGAAAAAAAGGAAAATCTTATGGTAAATGGAAAGCATTTTTAAAAATATTATATTCATGCTCATAATGACAAACAATTAATTTGTTGAATAAACGGTGGAAGTCTAGGTTTCTGAAAGTCATACTGCAAAAGCAATTTGCGTCTGTATTGATTCCTTTGTTGTACTATCGGTGAATACAATTGCCAGGTGGATTCCCTGGCCGAACACGTGATCACCAACGTAAACAAGGTTTTTTTAAATGCATAAGAGATGCTGCTCGTTTTCCTTACCCTTGAAGCGCTGTTGTTCTGAACTAGACACAAACTACATTTTATTAAACATTTTTTTTCAGTTAACAACAAATTAAAAACGCCGTAACACCTTTAATAGTTTCTTACCTTTGTATTTTGATCGTAAGGACATTTTTTATTCTGTAGTCCATTGACATGATCTTAGATTGACCTGAACTATGTGTTCGAAGTAACATGTAAACATGAATTTGGTGTAAACGTTGCTATTCATTCAACGATTGCTCATGGTAAGATCCTCTGTGCGCATTTATAACAATAGCCATATAAGGCAAACAAAGGTTTTTCAGTGTAGATGATAATAGATTAAACATTTTTAACCAGCGAATCGGTCACTAGGGAGCTCTAATTTTCGCCGGAAAGTATAAGATATATTGTTATTTTAACACCCTCTCCTTTAGCCACCCTTTTTCTGTTAAAAATCATGAAAGTCTTTCAGAAGGGTCTGGAAACATTTATTACAGGACATGTTTTCAAAAGAAACAGGCTATAGCAATATCATGTTCACTACCAATTTTATTTATATAACCGGTTCTACCCTATAACCTTTGAATAGATCAACCTAAACCACGTGTCTTGAATTAAAATCACAATAACATTAGTAGGGGTGATTAAGTGAATATAATTATTGTGTTCCTTTCGTTTGTTTAGAACAGAAAAAATACATAACTGGCGAAAGCCAATTTTGCATTGGAAAGGGGGGAGGGGCAATATCTGCAACCGTAAACCGTATAAAGAATAAGTCACATAATGTAGGTTTAAGTATTTTGAATATCAGTTTGTCTTATTATATACTTCATTGATTGAAGAGGTGAAATATAAACTGTAAGGTAACCGAGGGAGCTCTTTCCATCAGATAGGAAACTAAAGTAGAAACAGGTTTTTCGAAACAAACAACAATAAGGCATAAAAATATATAAATTCATTAATTGATAAAATTTTTAACTTGAAATATTATCGTTTTACTAACAACGTGACAGTTTGCCTGATGGGGCGTGCTAAAAGTTTGTATGCTGATTATCATTTTACCCATGGACTGGATGCTGATTTCAATGGAATCAATAGTAATTTGCATTTAAAACACAGAACCCGGCATTACCAATAACAATACTGACCAATCGTATTGAATGATCGCTCTCTATACACCAATTAAATGTGAACGTACAAAGAAAGTTTTACTGCTATTGTATACAATGCATGATCGATCATTGTAAAATTTGTATAGACAGATGAGAAAGAAATCTTGATGAAATATCTTGCTGAACATTCGCTGAAGCAGCCTAATAAATATTTGATAAGGATCTAATCCTCATATCTTACACGTTTCATAATTCTTTTCACTAAGGAGACTCTTCTCATTACATTTTCTTTGAAAATCGTTACTTTTAAAGGCTGATCAAGTACTCAAAACTTTCCTTATTTGACAATGTACTTTTTGAAGTTTAACCCATAAGGAATACTTTGTATTTTCGGTATAATGACTCTTTGTATCAATCGATCGTCACTACTGTAAACAATGATTTACCCTAGAAATCTTGCGAGATTGAGAGCTTCCTCCACTCCACCGCAAAAGAGAAGCAGTGAGTTAGGTAACTGCGAGGTACTCGCAATGCAACGTATTTTACAAGAAATGTCGCATGGATTATTTCAACGATATATCTTGCGATTCACAAAAATATTATATCATTTAATGATTATATAAATAAAATCCTCACCAAGATTTTCTTGAATTTTTCTTTTCAGTTCTTCATTTTCTTGATTGGCTTTCGCTAGACTCTCTAAAAGTATAAATCACTTGAAAAAGTAATAGACGTGTTCTTTTATCGATGACAATTAATAAATATTATTATTCTGTTTCCTTCCTTTGTTAGTTACAGAGAAATACATATCTGGCGAAAGCCAGTTTGTATTAGCTGCAACCGTTAACTCACGTACCACAAAAGAGGACATTATTTTTTATTATGTCTGTATAAAAATACATCATATAATATGGGTTTAAATATATAAACTATCAGTTCGTCTGAGTTAACTTCATTGATTGAATAGCATACCGCACAAGAAATTAATACCTGCTTGACGAAACAGTTCTAAGCGACGTTTATTGATTCATAAAATGAAATACATGTTGATGGACATTACGAACAGTATTCAAGCTCAAATGTCCTTTAAATAATACAAAATTGGAGCAGAACAAATATGGACCTAAAAAAATCAGAGGTGGGATCGGGTGCCATGTGGGATTGACTATTCCAGGCCGACCGGCCAAATCTGCCGCGTGCTCCTTGTCCTGATTGGGAAATAACGGAAACATAATTCCGTAGCCAATTCAGTGTGTATATAATGACCTAACAATGTTTTCTCTGCTCCTGATTTGTTTTTTTGCTTGGACTTTTGAGCTTAAAAACTGTTCATTGCCTCCCTATGTATTTCATTTTTCTAAATTTCTAAAATACACAACATTAGTAAATTATATATATATTAACGATACAAAATAAAGGAAATTGACCACATCAATTCTTTTAAGAAAATTTTAATAAAAATTCCTTTTTTCCTTGAATATGAGCATCAGTTTTAAAATAAAGTGAATCATACAAATTATATTCCATTAGAAGAATTTATTACAATGTACATGAACGCTCGTACCTGAATTAATCATATCTCGGTTGATGAGAGACCGTGTTTCTGGATTTCTATCCTCCTCTTCACGTACATCTGTTCAAATTAAGTGAGTCAATATTTAAAAATAAAGGAAGTGTATTTGAATTTATTGTTACTCTCTAAACTTTATTATAAACAATGATGAGGAATTAAGAAGGTACTTGACAAACTGTCATAGTAGTTAATATCTATTTATAACTATTATACGTATTTCATGTTTCTATGCTTTTTTGATTTAACTCCCCATCGCCAATTATCTTTGAAAAAGCTGTTCTATAAGCTAGGACATTGCAAATCGCCGATCGGAAAGAAACGCGAAAGAAGCAGTTATAACTGAATTCATTAAAATTCAGGCGCCAGCTGACTCCTTAAATATAGTCGTCAATGCAAATTTTCAGTCGCAAGACAATTACTTCTTTGGTGCCAAGTTAGATATACGTCCTCATTGGGTTATTCCCAGGAAGGGGAGGGGGTATATTGCAATCATAAAGATTCTTTTTTCCTCTACGGAAAAATATGGTCGCCTGCGTGGCCCAGTGGTTAGAGCATCTGCACTAGATTCGCGAAGTAAGGATTTTTTTTCTTACGTCGCGGGTTCGAATCCCACTGTGGGACGTGGAGATGGGTCTTTCGGATGAGACCGTATAAACAAAGGTCACATGTCACAGTAGATGCTGGCAGGAAAAAGATCTCTTCCTGCTCAGTTGTCCTGAGTGCCGAGTATAGGACTAAATTTGCAGCTCTCCACCGGCAAGTGGTGGTGTCTCCATATGAGTGAAAAATTCTCGATAGGGACGTTAAACAAGATACAATCAATCAATCAATCAGAAAAAAAAAGTTGAAAGAAAATTAAATGTATCGTTCAAAATTTGATGATCGCTAACTTCATTTAAACAGGACGATAAGTTGTCGATTTATAGAGACATAATAGCGCCAAACGAATTTTTTAGACGCCATGGCGACTAAATTAGTCGCCAGTTAGAGCCATGTTTTGAGCTGATCGAATACTCTTAACTTCTCTTATTTGACAATATACTTTTTAGAGTTAAGCCCATATGAATACATTATATTTTCGGTATATTTTTTTTCGAATCAATCGATTGTCACTACTGTACACAATGATATGCTCTAGAAATTTTGCGAAAAAAAGAGATTCCTCCATTCCATCACAAAAGAGCAGCAGTGAATTACATGTAGGTAACTGAGAGGTACTCGCAATACAACGCATTTTACAAGAAATGTCGTATGGATTATGTCAACGATATATCTTGCGATTCACAAAAATGTTATATCATTTAATGATTATACAGTATAAATAAAATCCTCACCAAGATTTCCTTGAATTTTTCTTTTCAATTTTTCATTTTATTGAATGGCTTTTTCTAGACTCTATAAATTTTCATCACTTGGAAAATTTATTAACAAAAATCAGACTTGTTTCCTTAACAATGACTATTAAATTAATATAATTTTTATGTTTCCTTAGTTTGTTTCTAACAGAACAAGAGGCCGTTAGAAAACATCGCTCACCTGAGTAATTTGGCAATTTTGTTATTTAACAGATTCCCCCTTTTTATACCTACAATGACCCTGCCCTTACCCCAAGGGTTATGACTTGAATGATTTAGAATCAACACTACTCCGGATACTTCCTGATAAGTTACAGCTTTTCTTTCCCAGTGGTTCTTGAGAAGAAGGTTTTTAATTTTTTTTTCATATAAATTTCAATGTAAAACTTGGATTCTGTATTGTGACCCTTGGGGTCATGATTGGAACAATTAAGAATCTAAACTATCCCCAATATGCTTGCTCATAAATTTCAACTTTTCTGGTTCAGTGGGGTTTTTTTTTAATGTCCCCACACTGTTTTTTCTAGATTATCTCCCCTTGGAAGGGGACTTGGTCCTTCAATTTTATAACTTAAACTCCCCTTTATCCAAGGATGCTTTGTATCAACATTGAATAAAATTGGCTACGTGGTTCTTGAGAAAAAGTTGAAAATATGAAAAGTTCACAGACGGACGGACAGAAGGGCCGGAGTGACAACTAGTCATAAGAAAAATTTGCTTTTTTTTTTTTTTTTTTTTTTTTTTGCAATAGTTGCAACCGTAAACTCACATACTAGAAATGAGAGCATGTATTTGTATATATTTATGTCTTTATAAAAAAAAATTATAAATAAATATCATAGATACATGTATATGTTCTTTTTATTTTGATAAGTTCGTCTTAGTTAATTTCATTGATTGAATATCATTTCGCGCAAGAAATTTTTACCTGCTTAAATTAAAGAAATGATTCTAACCGACGTTTATTGATTCATGTATATCGAGATAAGGAAGATTATATTCAAGTTCATAAGTCCTTTAAATAATACTAAATAGGAGTAGAACAAGCACGGACCTATAAAAAATCAGAGATGGATCAGATGTCATGCAGGAGTGAGTATCACAGACCGAAAATACTCATTGTCATGAATGGGAAATAACGGGAAAACCCGTCGCCAAATTCAGTGTGTTTATAATGTATATACTATTAGTGTTAAGCCTGTTTTACAGGAGATGTGTTTGTCCTGGCCCTAATTTGTTTTATTTGATAGGAACTTATGAGCTTAAAAACTGTTCCTCAACTCCCTATATATTTCATTGTTCTAAATTATTGAAATACACGACTTTAGTAAGTTATATATTTATAAATGATACAAATAAAGGAAAATGAGAACAACGGTTCTTTTGAGAAACATTCTCATAAAATATATATCTGATAGCGAGCGCAGCGAGCTGCGCTCGTCACTGCGAGCTGAAAGCAACGCCTGTGCGAAGAGAAAATTTTGGACTACTGCACATTCATTCGATAGAATTTTTTGACGCAGTAATTTGGACCTACAATGCATCACTTGTTAAAGCTACGTTATCGCGAGAATAGCAGCAAAAGTTCAGCTAAAAGTAAACATGCCCTGATTTAATGGATAAACATTGAAGATAAATAGTAAAAGAAACGTTCTTCATTAATGATTTACTTTTAGCACTGTTCAGGCTTCTTTTTGGAAATGTAACTTACATACGACGTCTTGTGACGTCAGAGTCTAGACGCACAAAATGTCACGTGCAGTTTGACGAGCCCGATCTAAATTATAACAAAATAAATATCTGCGCTCGCCATAACGGTCGCACCGTCAACATATTATAATTTTTTCTTGAATATGGAATATTCAATATAATATATATCAGATAAAATCTTATTATATGAGAAAAATGAATAACAATGTACAGGTAAGCACCTTGCATTCGAGGCTGTGTTGCTGTATTTCCATCCTCCTCACCATGTACACCTGTTCAAGTAAAGCTTTCACCAAAGAGCAACATGCCCATTTTTTTTTTTACAAAAGCTACAAACTATAAGGTATATAAATTAAGACTTTAACATTTTATAAATATAAAAAGTATCACTCGATATTTATCGAATATTTATCGAGATAAATTCTTACAAAAAATACATATACTTTTACAAAATACACTTAAGTACATCCGAACTTTTAGTGAAATTCATCACAACAGAAACAAAACATATTTACCAATGAAGGGCAAGTAGGACTTCGATAGCCTCTGGAAAGTTGTTTCCCTTATTTATTTAATTTGTCTAAATGTAAATAAAGACTTGAAACCGAAAGTACAATGCAAATGGCGGATTTTATAGAGACCTTGTCTTTATACATATCATGCTTTCAATAACAGCCTTTCAGAAACCATTCACGTCTCACTTGTCCTTCGTTGATAAACATTTATTATTTCTACAATTATGGTTTTCACTAAAAGTACAGCATTAAACAGATATTTTTCTTCAAATTTGATAATAAAACAAAAGAATTAAATGTTTCATTGATACCATAACTTTGTGAAATTTTCATTATTTGGGGGTTGGGGGAGGGAATCATTTAAAAAAAAAAAACAATCTATTAGTAAACAAAAGAAATTCATTAATAAGTTGTAAGAAATCACTTATTTTGATATTACCTCTTTTACAAATTTTCTTCAATATCCTCTCTCGATACCTCCATATCAATATATGTATGACGATCGTTACGACTACAAATAAGATTACTATTACAGCAACTACCCCAGTGTTGTCATTGGATCTGTAAGAAAGAATGATTTTGTTAGTTCAAATATTTCATATAAAATTAATTAATCATATGTATACGTACATAAAAAAATGACTAAAAGATTTTTTTTCAGAATGAAATCAGTACCTGCACTCCTTATTTTGATTTGCTACTGCTGTTGCTGCTGTTGTTGCTGGTGGTGTATGAGTTGTTCTTGTTTCATTTTTTACATCATACGGGTAGCATCTCTGATCTAGTTAGGAATAATTGTTGTTTGATAAGTGTAGTTCTTTCGCCAATTTTCATAAATTTTATCAGTACAAATCAATTATAAAGGATATTAATGCATACAATTAGTGAATAATCAAAACTAGAAATCAATCTTCACTCCCATTCTTCAAAGAACTTTATTACAAAATTTGATGTTATGTGGAAAAGTAGCATGGAAGGCAAATATTTATAGCGCCAACATAATGATGAGCAAAATACAGGGTGTCCCAGAATATATGATACCGTTTCTTGTTTGAATAAAACACAACTTAATGAATATTGAATAAAAACAAATACATTGTTGATTTGTCATATATTGTCCAATTTTGGTAACATAATTTGTTAGACATCAAAAAGAAAACAACAAAATTAGAACACTTTAAATTTTGATACAGTTATTACATGATGTGCTCCAAATGACGTCCTTTCTGGCTAGTGACGATGTTGAGACGTTGCATGAAATTCCTAATGACTGCGGCACATGTCTCGTCAGTAATCTTCCTGATTTCCCTCCGAATTGCATGTTTTAAGTCTGCTAAGGATTCAAGCTCTGGCTTGTACACATTGTCTTTTAGATATCCCCACAAAAAGAAATCCAGAGGGCTTAGATCGGGGGAATGAGGGGGCCAAATGTGTGTAGTTTTGAAAGAGATAAAAATTTCCATTGAATGTTTCTTGTAGCCAGTCAGTAACATTTCGAGTTGTGTGAGGCGTTGCTCCGTCTTGTTGAAACCATATATCCTTAGGATTAAAACCCCTTCTTACTAAACACGGCAAGAATTTCTTCTTCAAAAGTTCCAGATAGCGAGTACTGTTAACAGTCTGAGTTTCGCCTTATTCATCTTCAAAGAAAAAAGACCCGATTATCCCTATAGAGCAGGTTTCTCCAGATAAAGATTTGGGTTTTCGCTACCCCAGTATCGAGAATTTCTCTTGTTTACTATCCCGTTTAAGTAGAAATGAGCTTCATCGGAAAACCAAAATGTCATTGACTATATTGTCATGCTCCCTTATCCATTGAACAAAAGTAAGGCGGCTCTCAATGTCACTTTGCATAAGGTGCTGCATTACAGATATTCTATAAGGATTTAAGTGTAGGTCAAATCTTAAAATTCTGTGAACACTGGATCGGCTACATGACAAAGTGTTACTCACATCACTTAAAACTTTCCTCACAGATCTTTGCGGTGTTTCCTCTATAACTTGCTGCACCTGTTGAATACTCTCTGGAATCCTCACCGACTTTGGTCTACCTCCATTGTTCTGTCTGTTGTCTTGAATGGATCCCGTTTGCTCAAACTTTTTCACAATTTTTTAATATTTGTATATATGTGCATAAAACATTCAATCGTTATTATCGATGTCTAAACTCATCCCTTTGTACTCACAAATCGAAGTAAACTAAAGTTTATATGAATAACTATAGTAGCAATTGTCTTCTTTAGGTCATACAAAGTTGATATATAAATTTCCATTGCAATAAACTGAAAGGCTTCTTTAGATATCGCTTGGAAACGAAAGTGTTACAGACAGAACTACATACATGTATCTTAGTTAATTCGATACCCATGAGCTATCTTTTACATGCAAGTATTGGGAAACGAGTAGATGAAACAAGACGTTTTGATCCGTCTATACAATGACCTTGTCAGCAAATACACTCCATCACGAAGTTAAATGATAGCTGCTGGCGATTTTATGCCAGTTGTTAGGCCAGTATTTACAAACTGAATTGACTACTGATTTTCCGGATCATTAGAGGGAGCACAAAGCGGGTTTACCGTTCGCCTGGAAATGCCTACTCCTCCGTGGCACCTGATCCCATTTCTAATGTTTGCTCTGATCATTCATTGTATTGTTTGAATGGACTTCTGAATTTGATTACCGTTCTTTCCCCTCATATTTTATTAGTGCAAATATTTTAAACCTACAATTATGATATTTTGCATTAGCACACATACATTTGTAAGCTTCATTGGACAGGTATCTTAAAGGGCATTGTTCAGATCCATGGTATTTTAGACATTCGAATCCATCGTCGTACGTTTCAACAATTTGCTTCTTTTGGATGTTGTAGCTAGCACAGAATCCTAAAAGAAAAACAAATGTTTATATTTACATTTTTGGGGTGATTGCTATTTTGTGTGTAATTGTAAGTAAGTAGAAATATCAATTTAATCAAATTGTTTTGTAGCTTTATTGCTTTTGATTTTTCTTTATCTAATGCTATTTCTCTTTTGGTACAATGTTATGCAATTCTTTAATTTTTCATAGCTGAACCTTTTTTTTTTGTTGTTGTTGACAGCCAATCTAAAATTATGATCATTGTCATTTGATTTGATGCATTTGATTATCGACAAATCATCCTTTTGTTACTGAGGGCGCAAAATATTAGGCATACCCACCACCATGTAATCACCTATCTAAAACATCGATCTAATTGATTTTAGACCATGAATTAAAGGACGTATGAAGTAATATGACATGAAATTTATAGATTGTTAATCTAATATGAGGGAAAAATATTCAATACTGTTTAAAAAATATTTAATAAATATTTAACAAAAATAAAGTTTTAAAAAAAACATGGGACAATTAAACAAGATAGAGATTACCTTGTAGGAAGTAAACAGGTGCGCAAACTTCTAATGTTCCGTCCAGCTGTTGATTCAATAAACAATGATACTGAAAATCACTGTGTAACTCTGTGCAGTTTTGTTTGATTGCCTCGCACTGTTTTCTTATTGCTGCAGTTTCCCATTCTTGTTTGTTTTTCGGACAGGACGATACGGAAGATAATGTTGGTATTGATGAAGGGCAGCTAAAACTAGAACCCTCAACAAAAATCTGAAATGATAATTTATCAAAATATATTGTACAACAAAAAGACAATGTATGTCAGAACAACTCTGCCATGCAATTTGTTTTCCATAATTTTTCATGCTGTCACCAAAATATTTATATTTCCTACTTTTTATTAGCCCGGTATTAACTGCAGATGTAATAACTCCTATTCGAATTCTTTGAACATGTATTTAATGAAAATGATTATAATGTCTGTTTTGTTCATTGTAGCGAACCAAGGATTTTCTTTCCATGGACACAAAACTTGTGGAGCAAGACATTTTCATATACAGATGAACATGTGCGTATAGGATAAACGTTTCCTAAAAAATAAATGAAGGGATGCAAAAAGCTTTTGCAACCCAAAAAACGTTTGTTTCTTCTTTTTTTCTTTTCTAATATTCTTCTTCACGCATTCATAGATTTTCTTACTGTTGAGGAAGATTAAAAAAAAGCTTATGGAGCCTGAAAATTACCTGAAGGTTCAAAAACAAAACATAGTACAATATCATCCTTTTCTTTACTTCTTTCTCTGTTGTTTCTAAAAATAATACACATACACAAAATTAACTGAGAAAGACAAAGTTAGAAAGTATAGATATAAATTAAGTACAAATATATATAAAAGAAGTATTTGCAAATGTGTATTTATAAATAGCCAAGGAGCTAAAGTAACGTAATGTAAAATATATTTGATGAAGTGTAGGACTTTTTTTAAACAGTTTTCTATACTTTGATTACTTTTACAAGTATACGCCAGATTATCCAATGCTCAGACCAGGAAACAATAACAAAAATAGAATAGCTGAATAGCTCTTCTACATAATTGGGAATAATTCTTCCTCAAATAGTCAATCTACAATGGATTATAAATGTAGATGTGTCATCTTTTTTTCGGTATCTTTTACCGCTGTACATTCGTCAGCTGAAGGGTAAGTTACATTCGATAAAACTACTTCCTTCGAAATTAGGCAAAGTTATCTGATTGTTTAACACTGTTTTCTCTTTTATTTATGTCCATGTAAGATGCATTCTAGTACTAACACGCATTTTACTATGAACATGGTAGATTTGTTTTCAAACATTTCTTAAAATTTCATTGTCAAATAATTTTACCATTTACGTAAAAAGAAATGCAAATAACACGTGCACTTTTAAGGATGAATTTCTCGCTTGATATCTAATCTTTTTTACTACATTTAGTATTATCATGTTGTAAATTTTGAATTTACTAGAAGAGGTAAATGCAAAATTTACAACATGTTAATTTTGCATTTACCTCCCCCTAGTAAATTCAAAATTTACAACATGATAGTATCATGCTGACAGAAATATTTTCTCGTTTGCAAGAAATATATGCTCACCAGAACCATTTATTCTACACAGTTATGCGCAATTTAAGATTTCTTTTTTATGAGGGAAAATTCTAGAGACGTATAAAAATATATTAACAGTGTGTTGTGAATTCTTTCTCTGGAGAAATCATGTTTAAAGAAAAGATATATGTCATGAGAATGACAATTCCCCGAAGTTCCCAATAAACTGAACACATACATGTTCATCTAAATAAGTAACTAAAATTTCAATAATATAAACGTCAATTTAAATACAATTGTAATGTATACACGATTTTGGACCTATTTTGGAATTTACTAAGGCAGTACATGTTCCTGTGCTGCATTGCTGATTTACTGATGTACAGTAAGTAGAATTTTTATATTCATGTGGAGTAACTTTGTGTACTTTCCTTTTTCTCTAGATTCCAGAATGACATTAAAAACAACTCCTCCATTGACTACAAAGGTATTTTACTCGATCGTAAATTTAGATAATACATGTATGCTTTTTCTTTCAATTGTCAATGACAATTTTAAAATAATTGGTATTCAAAACTATAATTTTATAACTTTTAAGGCTATGCAGCGTATTCGGATTGTGAAAGTGGATATTTTGGAGTAAACTGCTCAAAAGTTTGCAGATACCCTAATTATGGAATCCAATGCCAATTAAAATGCAATTGTTCGAACATGACATGTCACCACATTACAGGATGTTATCAATCTACCTCAGGTATTTGAAATACTAGTAACTGAATGATGATTAAATATCTTTATTTTTAAAAATATAATTACAAAACACTCTATATGATTGCTTTTGTGGTTTTAACAGAAATAGATCTGAATATTACGACCTCGCACATGGATTCGGATTTTCCACCAGAATATTCTTTTTTGAAGCATCTTCACGCTCTCATCATTATTGGGGCAATCATAGTTCTTGTTCTATTGTTGCTATTTCCGCTTGTTGCCGTTGCCATAGTCCAGAAAAGCAGAAGACCTGAGCGGAAGACGGAACAAGAGTTAAACTTTGATTCGTTTGGTTCCTTTCGGTCGATGAAGAGCTACGACATGGGGGATACTACTTCCGAGAGGTATTGCGACAACATGGAATTAAACGGGAAGTCGGTGGAAAATTATGACCTTGAAATATACGAAAACACGTGCATACAGGGAAATATGCGTACATATAAGCTTTAGACCAATATGAACCAAATTAACTGAAAATATTTTCAAGAAGAAAGTGTTTTGCGTTGCCTTTATGATGTAAAACGCGTGACTGTCTCTTTTTAAAGGACTGAAAAGGGTTGAAAATGACAGAAACTGTTTGCTCTAAAGTATAATTTCCCTTTAAAAGTGTCGTTAATGAATGTCAATGTTAAAATTTAAATTTTGTACTATTTGAGAAAAACGCAATATCATGTGTTCATTCATAGATTTTGTAAATATAGGTATGTTACAGCTCATAGCAAATTTCATGCAATAAAAATTATCAACTAGAGGTACTGAGACCAATGAGCTCACTAAATGATACCTCGCCTCCCATATGAATGTAATGGCAGTGTCCATGTTTGCTATGTGAAACCCAAAATATGTGTCGGATCAAAAAGTAAAATAGGAGGTGCACAATGTCAATATGTAACAACGATTCTGGGAAAATTTCATCAAATTTCATTCAGTGGTATGAAAGGAGTCACGGATAAGAGATGGATACCCAAAAACGTACCAGACGGACGGACAGACATCCCGATTACTATATGCCCTTCCGCTATTCAAGGAGAAGGGGGTATAAGAAAATATTTAAAGATACAATTAATGTTTTCAGATGAGAAACAATATTGTCACAGGATGGAAGATATATTTTCACTCTTACTAGCTCAGTTTTGTTACATGTGATATATCTTTTGGAAGATCTCTTGCCCTCTCTATGTTAAACGGAAACGTGTAAAGAGGAGTAACTCGTGGTGTCCCATGTTATTCATAGGTAACAATATAATGGTAGTGTCAATGTCTTTCTATGGGAAACCCAAAATATGTGTCGGATCCAAAATCAAATAAGAGGTGCACAATGGCAATATGTAATACAGATTCTCTGAAAGTCTTATCAAATTGCATTCAGTGGTATAAGAGGAGTGGCGGATAAGAGATGGGTACCCCAAAGCGAAACAGACAAATGGACGGACCGACGGACGGACGTACAGCTAGACGGACAGACAGACCTCCGATTACTATATACCCTCCCGCTTTTTAAGCGGGTGGGGATGTATAAAAATACTAACAAGACTGTTTCAGATAAATATAACGAGGTTTTGTTCATTGACTCGTATAATTTCATATCCTTACAGAATAAGGACAAATGAAATGTGTGGAGAAAACGAACAGTATTCGAACTCAAAAACCGTTAACGATAGCTCAATCGGTAGAGCGCTTGCTCCGTGATCGGGAGGTCGTGAGTTCAAATCTCGGCCGCGACTGACCTAATTCTTTTTTTAAAAAATGGGTAGCAATTGTTCCTTCGCCATGCGCTCTTCAATTGAAGTGAAAATTGCGGGTCCTTCGGATGAGACTTTAAAAACCGAGGTCCCTAGTCATGGCAGGCGTTGGCACTATAATGATCCTTTACTGCTCAATGGCCCTGAATGCCGAGTAAAGGTCATAATTTGAAGCCTTTCGAATTCACTGATGAAACTCTTATGTACCAGTGATCTGGTTGTGATTGAATAAAGAATTGGTGTATGATGACGTCTCTACATGAGTGAAAAATTCTCGAATGAGACGTAAAACAACAGATATCAATCTCACTCAAAAGTCCATTTAATATTATCAAATAGGAGTGGAGCAAGCACGGGCATCAAAAACATCAGACGTGGGATCAGGTGTCATGGGGGAGTTTACATCCTGCCGACCTGTCCCACCCGCCGTGTGCTCCTTGTCATGTTCGGAAAAAAGAAAAATTCCGAAGACAACTCAGTGTATAAATGACCTAACAATCATAATGAAAAAATACAGTCAGCATTTTACTTAATGATGATGATAATTTGCTGACAATGTCATTGTATCGACCATATAACTTACGGAATGATGACCCTAACCGATACAAAATAAGCAATCTTAGGCAAAAATTAATTTGAAAGATTTTATCTCTCTGTTTTTGTAATAATGTAAAAAAAAAGAATGAGAAAATTGATAGAGAAAATTTGGACTTTAATATTTAAAAAAAGAATTTTTGGCTAAAATCTTAGGTTAAATTATTAAGTAAAACTATTTCAATTGTCGATTTATTTTATTATCTGAAATGTTCCGTTTATGTTCACTCTCGGTTTAGAATGATTGATCATAGCGTAAAAATAAAGCTTAGTTCCTGGTAAATATTTAGGGGCCACTAGCAGAAAAGTAGGTCGTTAAAATTTTTATGTGAAAGTGAATGATATTACTACAAGATAAAAGAGGTGGTTCTTCATTCGTCATAATCGAAATTATTCTGTAATCCGAGTTAAATTAATTCTTAAGAGCTGATAAATTCCAGGTTATGAATCTCTCATATGACACAACTCCATTGTATTATTACATTATACTTTTTCTCGGGTTAACGTTTATACCTATACCTTGTATATTTTTGATCTGTATTTGTAGGTTTTAAAACATCAAAACAGAATTATTTTACATATTATCAAAAGTATCAGGGTAATACCTTCATGACTTCCTGCATAATTAAAATATATATTTATGGATTATGAATATATTTAGTTATGATAATATACTAGCTACAGGATATTAGGACAAACTAAAATAACTTTTTATCTACTTATCAAATTTCGAAATAAAATAATACTTTCAATCTAAGATATAACAAAATATTATTTTTATGCTAGGTAATCAAATAATATAATTTATGAAGAAGGGTCAAAATGAATTAAAGATAGGTCTAAATAAAGTTTGGACAAAAACTGGAAAGAGATAGAAGGCATTGCTCAGGATATCTAGAGGGCCTGGAGGAATCTAGTCATCGGCCCAAAAGGGGTAGCAGGCATAAGTAAGTAATACTTGTTATTGTTAGTATAATTAGGGGGAAAGTTGCGCCTTTCTTTAAATCACTATTTCTTTCTTTAATTCATGGCATTTGTACCTATCTTCAAATCAGTTGTACCTATCATCCATTGTTTAAAGCTAGATATAATTGTATTAAACCTATCTTTAACTTATTTAACGATAGGTAATTTTGATTTGAAGATAGGTACAAATAATTAAAGATATGTTTTAAAATAGTTTTATATATACATGTATGTTAGTTTGAAGTTCCATATTTAAATTTCACTAGTGATTGCCTATGAAATGTTTTTATGAGTCTATAAATTCAAAAATACTTCTCATATTATTGTTCATAGGTTGGGGCAAGGGACACAACTTTTGATTCGAACAGCGAAGCACATTATATATTATAATTTATATAATTTATAATAGAAATGGTTTAAACTGTTTTCAACATAGGCTTTAACACAATTCTTAACAAAGGTTATTTTTTTTATGGATTTATTTGTATGCAGGCGTTGATAATCATAATATTTATAGCTCAAATAAGAAGAATCCTGATATGTACCTTATTTCGATTGGCGTTCTGTAAGGCATAAACTATTCTAAATTAGGGTGTAGGTTTTATACACGCGATCATTTTTATTTTAATGTTACAACGATGTTAAGAACAACTTTCCTTTCCTCAATATATGTTTGTTTAAAATAATTTACCTTTCTCTTAAATATATTGGTGAATCTTCTTATCGATCTGGAAAATTTCCTACTTTCGTTTTCTCAACTTTTCACAAAAAATTATTGATGCGTATTTAAATACCCGGGGTGTTTTAAAAATAGGTAACATACATATGAAGAAGTTGTTTTCGAATTCGCAATCATTGTATTTTTTGTATAAAACAAATGTTTCCTTTTATCTTTTTTTTTCTTATTTTGATAACAAAATATTAAAATCAAAATTTCTAGCAGGTTTTGGGCGGTCGAGAGTCATGCAGTAGTCAGAGCGCCTTGGATGCCTTTGTCCAACTATTGACATACTTGAAGTTTCCTCATGACCAGAGAGTATTCAAAGAGCACCATCAAATTTATTTTAACGTTGAGACTGCGTGGAAAGCACGGAAACATAGAATAGAGCTTTAGGAAAAGAAAAGATTTTGAAGTTTATGTCTTCTAATGCTTTAGACAGAGTCACAGCAACTCCATGATTTTCGCTCAAATCGATTACACTTCTCTATAGATAAATGAAGTTTTTTTTCAAAATGTTGTATAATTTGAAACCTAAGAAAGGAATCATAAAAAAGAGATACACTGATCATTAAAAGATTGAATTACAATAGGAATCAATGTCTGCTTTATTTATCAAATTACAAAACCAGTACATGTGCTCTCTTCACATACTTTTTATATTAAGTGTATTCATGTCAATTGACACCATACACATAAATGGAAAAATATCTAAAAACATACGTGAAACGAGAATACACAGAAAATCGGATTTTTAATGAGTTCAGAACAAAAGCTTCCTTGTAACATATAATTCTATACAGATTGTTAATCCTTTAATAATGCGCTATCGACCTTTTTATTCCCTTTTCTCGTCAAAGTAACTAAATCATAATTATTGGGTTTTAGAATTATATATACTCGATGAATAAATTTAATTTTCACCGGTAAGTTTGATTTAATATAATTACTCTATTATTATCTATGCATTCTGCAAATTATGAAGACGACCTTTAAAACTATAACTTTTGGAGGCTACATGTATCAATCCTCAGCAACGGTCCATTTATATTCTGAATATTTTACTTAAATATATCTAAATATGAAGCTTTGAATTGAAATTGTGTAGGTACTTCGAATTTTTTGAAACAGTCTTGTAAAAACTTTTGTATTGTTTGGTTTGAACATTGATTATTTAAACAGATATAAATATAAACAATAAAATGTCTTTCTTTGTTTGTTATAACTGGAATTAACGGTCGCAGCTATTGCAGAAAAAAATTACATAACAAGCTTACGCGGGTTATGTATTTTTTCTGCAACAGCTGCTTCCATTAATTCCAGTAATAACAAACAATGAAAGCATTTTATTGTTTAAGTAAGTATCTTTTTTTCAAATTTTGGATGCTTGGATGCCTATGATTTTGTATTCTCCAAATTGCTTATCAGTTTCCTTTTGGAAAATTCATATTCTTCATTGTTTATTCAAGTGTCCTTAAATATACATGAGATTTATTATTTACTCTTAATGTTTAATGATAAACTTTGAAGAACAAACACAGGTTGATACATACCGGTACTTATTACATTCGGTTTCAGTCTTTTAAACATTTGCAGTTAACTAGCTGCTGATGTTCAGACCCTGTCAGATGGACTTGATTAAAAGATATATGAAAAACCATTTTTATTGCTTGATATTTTACAAACCACGGACCCTCGTGTAGGTTCAAGACTGTATGCAGATATATTTCTAGATTCTAGTATAACGTTATTGTTTATGAAATATATATTTTGTGATCATCAAAACAGTTTTAAACTAGAGGTACTGTGAGCAATGAGCTCACTTAATGATACCCCCCGCCTCCCATAATGTCCATGTGTTGCTATATATTGTTTTACGGTAATGTGTAAAGAGGAATAACTCGTCCTATCAAATGTTATGCAGAAGCTTCTATAAGTGACGTCATAGGTAAACATATAATGGCAATGTCCATGTTTTGCTATGGGAAACCTAAAATACGTGTCGAATAAAAAAGTAAAATAGGAGGTGCACAATGGAAATATGTAATAAAGATTCTGTGAAAGGTTCATTAAATTTCACTCTGTAGTATAAGAGGAGTTGCGGATAAGAGATAAAGCGTAGCAGACGGACGGACGGAAATCCCGATTACTATATACCCTCCCACTTTTCAAGCGGGGGTTATAATAAAAGGATTAAATTTAGCAATCTATATTTGATACTGTATGGAATTGCCTTCCATCAAGACACACATGGTTTATTACCCTGTATCAATAATGATACAGCCAATTTTATTTTTTATAACCACTGACACCAATATTGAATGTGTCAAGGATAATCTCTCTGCCTCACACTTCATTCAATGTGTTTGTAAAGAAAGGTTATCATTTATATAATTTCACATTCGTGAATGCCAAATACTGTCGTGCATTAATTTTCTGAAGGAAGATCGATTCTTTCTGGCAATTAATTTTTTTTTGAAATACACTGTTAATTGTTTTCGATTTATTCAGACGACTAGGTCTACCTAATATTATGTTTTTGGACGGGAAATTCTGAGAAAGGTGTAGAAGAGTAGCTCGACTTCTTCACGTCTATGGAGTATTGCTAGACAATTACAATCATACAATACATGTAGATATATAATTCAATGTTTATCTAGATAACTTTTATAGTGCAGATTTTTTTTTTTTGGAAACACGTCAAGAAAAATGCAGAAAAATAAAAAGGACGTTGTCATCTGTTGTCTTTTTAAAGCTTACATTCATGCATATTTGTAAAAGCTGAGAAAAAAATTAGTAGAGTTATATACTCTTTTGAAAACTAGAACATCAAACTAGACCTATCTTTAGATATTTATTACTAATTAATTCATCTTCAAAGCTTATAAGATGAATCAGAATCAGAAAGTTTTAATTAAAGTCGTGTTCTAATTTTTACAAGTAAAAAAGCTCTCAATGTAGATTATGATGCCTGATCCAAAAATTTACCTGAATCCATTACAGTAAAACTCGTTTAGTACGAACACGGATATAGCGAATTCACGGATATAGCGAAGTTTTTCTGGGTCCCCGGCAAAATTCTTTACAAAGCTTTTAAAATTTTACGGTTATAACGAACTCTGATATAACGAATTTACGGATATAGCGAACTGATTTTGAGTCCCGTTGTGGTTAAATATAATGAAATTTACATCTTTTATAACGAACTTTCAAAGATTATAAAAAAAAATGATAAATTGAACTTACTTTATTTCCTTTTAGCATTTGTATATAAGATTCAATTCATAAGAAAACCTTAGTTATCGAAGATATTTCTTGTAATATTTGCTTCACTAACATAGTTGGTAGTAATATTTGAAAAAAAACATGCATAGAGCGAATTCGCTATAATGGTTATACGAATTCGTTATACGGATATAACGAATTACGGATATAGCGAATTAAATTCACAGGTCCCCAGGACTTCGCTATAACCGAGTTTTACTGTAATCTGCAAGGGAAATGCTGAACACTTAAGTAAGCAATGGCTTCATTATTCAAATCAAATGATTTATCACATTACTAATTCACTTCCATGACTCTATTTGTATGGAATAAATACACTTGACACTCAAATCAAATCAACTATATTCCAGATAATTGACATCATACACCTTAATGGAAAACAAAATATCTCAAAACATACACATATGTACGTTAAAGGGTAACATCGGATTTCTACCGTGTACAGCACAAAAGCTTCGTCTTGTCAATTAGCTTTTCCAAAGAACTTAAAGACAATTTGAAATCCCAAGATTTTACCAAAATCAACTGCTTAAAAACTTATGACTTTTCAACTTTATATACAACCATTCCCCACGATGAATTTAAGTCCAGGCTTTTTAATATCATATATCTCAGTTGATTCGTTACACAAGAGCATGCTCAACGTATGAACAATTTCTAAAACGAGGTAAATTATTGACAAGCAAGTTGATGAAACAAGAATATCAGCAGTCTCGTTTAAAGTCATCATTTCGTAAGTTCTGTGGTCGATACAATACCCTTGTCAGCAAATACAATTTCTCATTGAGTCAAATGCTGACGGAATTTTTTCATACCAATTGTTAGTCCATTATTTATACACTGAATTGACGACGGATTTTTCCGTTATTTCCTGATCATGACAAGGAGCACACGGCGGGTGTGACCGCTCAGCAGGGGATACTCACTCTACCAAGGCACCTGATCCCACCTCTGATGTTTCGGAGCTCCGTGTTTGCTCTGCTTCTAATTTGTATTGTTTTATGGACTTTGAGATTGAATATTGTTCGTTATCTCCACATCCTTCTGCAGATCTGTAGCGTTATATGGTCAAAGGCAAATATATAAAACCAAATAGCTACAGATCTGCAGCTACTTGTTAATATCCACCATTTGTAACTCTTAAATGTGCAGTTGACTTCGCCTCTTTTTCTCATAAAAATTACCCAAATGTATCTTCATTTCTGTTCCTTAAAATTTCTACGGAATAATAATAAACGTTAATGGTAAACTATAACAGGCAAACTTCATGATAAACGTGATAACAATAACTTTTCAATTGCCAGCTTCCCTTACTCAAGCAGCAATACACACTCATCACCTGAATACGGGATATACATGTACAGTATATCTCTTAGTTGATTCAATACGACAGAGCAAAGAACAAATTCGAGATGAGTTATTGACAAACAAGTTGATAAAAGAAGAATTATCAGAAAACTCCTTTAAAGTCATCATTTTGTTAATTCTATGGTTGATACAATGACCTTGTCAGCAAATACAATTTATCATTATGTCAATTGATGACTGACGTTTTTCATACTAGTTGTTTATCATTATTTAAGCACTGAATTGTCGCCGGATTTTTCTGTTATTTCCCGATCATGACAAGGAGCACACGGCGGATGTGGGCGGTCGGTAGGGAAATCTCACTCCTCAATGACACCTGATCCCACCTCGGATATTCTGGTGGTTCGTGATTACTCTGCTTCAAGTTGGTTCTGTTTAAAGGACTTTTGAGCTTGGAATACTGTTTGTTATCTTCCATATATTTCACTTGGCATTATGAATAGAAAATATCTGTTGTCAATCTTGCAATGCCTTTTTTAAACTGATTTCTTTTACATAAAAGAATATCTCACCATAAAAGGTCTATCAGATGATATACTATCATATTTCGATGAATAATTTCAACTTAGTTATAAATATATTTGCTAACCTGAATTTCCTTTATTTCCCCTTAATTGTAATTACTGACTACATACACTGCACAATTAAAATTTTCCTTTCTTCCTCATAAAGAGAAGAAGTAGCATAAAAAAAAATGATGCAAGTAAAAAAGAAGTGTTGACCGTTGAGTAAGGTAGAAAATACTTTTTACAGATTTTGCTCAAATCTATACATGTAGATATAAAGTTTTCAAATGCTAAGAAGATTTTTGTTTGAAAAGAAAATCTTTCTTCGAATTTTTTTTTAAAGAAAAAATAATAAATCACAAGATTTTACTATTACTAAAATCAACAATTTTTTTTTTTATCATTGACAGCTCTGCTTTTTTAATTAAAATGAAACTCGTTAATTTACTTACCTTGTCAATGGTCATTTGCAAAGTTTTTTTTAAACATTCTGACTGTACACACAAGTACTCTGAAGTTGACATCAAAAAGATACCTGGGTTTCTGATTGAAAATATTTATGTTTTGCATTTTGAGACCAGTCCTCCAACAATCTACTAGTATTGGAATTCTTGTTGGTACCAGTTGCGCCCCTTTGTAGACTTATTTCTGTGACCATAAGAAGCAAAATTTATGCAAAATCCTATGCGTGAATAAAAAAAACACTTGCTGAGACCTTGAACTCGACGTTTAGATATATCGACGACGTATTATCAATTAACAATGGTAATTTCCATTCTTATGTCCATACGATGTATTTTGGTGAGCTTGAAATTAAAGATACCACAGAATCTGACACATTTGTTTCATATTTGGATATTTTACTTAAAAAAGACGTTAATGGTAATCTAACAACCAAGCTCTATGATAAACTAAACGTGATGACTAATTTTTCTATCGTCAACTCCCCTTACTATCAATATTGCAGAAATATACCTACATTGCATGCATACGGAGTTTAAGAAAGAGGTAAATTATTGACAAACAAGTTGATGAAACAAGAATATCAGCAGTCTCGTTTAAAGTCATAATTTCTTAAGTTCTGTGGTCGATACAATGACCTTGTAAGCACATACAATTTATCATTGAATGAAAAGCTGATTGGCGTTTTTCATATTAAGGGGCACACGGCAGGTGTGACCGGTCGGCTGGGGAAGCACACTCCTCCATGGCACCTGATCTCACCTCTAATATTTTGGAGGTCCGTGTTTGCTCTGCTTATATTTTGTATTTTTTATGGACTTTTCATCTTGAATACTGTTTGTTTTATCAGTATGTTTCATTCCTTCAGGTTTTCAATCTACAACTTTCCTTATTTAGGCATATGTAGTAATATTCAACTCTTACTTGGGTGCTTATGTCTCTCAGGTTGCTCAGATTAAGAATCATTTTAAGCGAGGCATGCTACTCACTGATAAGTTGATGTTAAAGGAATTTCAACAACATCGTTTAATGCCTTTATTTCGTATATTTTGTGGTTGTTATAATGACCTTGTTAGCAAATGTGACTTATCATTTGGTCGCCTTTGACTGATTAGTTTCATATCAATGTTAGCTTTTGTTTCAGTTTCTTTACTTCTTTAAGCCAACTGGCTCATCAGAGATCATTATTTTCATACTGCGTACATTTTCTGTCTAACTCATCAATACATAGGGTTCATGGAAGTGTTGTCTGTCAACAAGGAATGCTTACTCACCCTAGGCATCTGATCCCGTTGGTTGACAAGGAAAAGATCACGACCTTGACCTAACTTGATCCTAATAATAAATGGTTAAATTATCTTATTGAAACCTTTTTGAAAATTTCATTAATTTTTTAATACAATAGAAGAAAGGAGAAACGTCCAAATTAAACTTTCAGGCAAATTTATTACTTTTGAATTCACTTAATTCATTGCTATTGGTTTTGTTTGATTTTTACCTAAAAATTGATATACTACTTTATATCAACAATCACACGGTGAGTTTTCACTAAATTGCGGCTGATACCTGTAATAAGAGAAGCGTGAAGGATAATCTCTCTTCTAACACTTCGTTCAATAATTGGGCACAAATAATGTGTGAAAACATCCATTTATTCACTTTACAGATACTAATTTAGACAGGAATATCTGAAACATAATCCTCCTTCGTGTCATGCTCACTTTCACATTATAACCTGTCCTGTTAGACACTTTATTACTGGTGTCGTAAATATAGTTAATAATGACGATTTTAGATCAAAATGTCCTAAATATAGGGAATCCCGATCCTTCAACTGGCGTCGTAATCCATAGTAGTAGTAGTAATCCCCAAGATAAAATTTAATTGAAGTCCAGGCTTTCTGACATCATTGACAGCTGGGTTTTTTTTTAAATAAAAATGAAATTCACTTACCTTGTCATTGGTCATTTGCAAACTTAATAGTTTAAAAAAATCTGATTGTACATACAAGTACTCTGATATTAAAAAAAAAAGGATCTCAACTTTCTGATGGACTATTTCTATGTGATTTTTGAGACCAGATCTTCCAATAATTATTGGAATTCCCATTAGTACCAATTGTACCTCGTTTTAAGCAGATCTACCTCGTATGCATATGAAGCAAATTTGTTCAAAATCTTTTACGTGAAAAGAAAACACTTTCTGTGGCTTTCAACTAGACATCTAGATCTATCGAGGAAGTATTGTCAACTACCAAACGTTATTTCCATTCTTAGCTCTTTACAGATGAACACTTAGAAGAGAACTTTCTTTTTTAGCGATTAAAATTTTAGCGGACTACCATCAAAACGCCAAAATAAGTGAGCTAAAATAACCCGGAAATTAAAATAAATACCACATATTTATACACATATGTTTCATATTTGGATATTTTACTAGAGAAAGATGTTAATGGTTATCAAACAACAAAGCTTCATAATAAACGTTTTGACTAACTTTTCAATCATCAACTTTCTTTACTTATGCAGTAAAATACTTCCACATCTGCATACGGAGTTAGTATATCTCTGTTGATTCGATACACGGATTTGGTCCGTGCTCTGCGTATGAACGAGATGAGTTATTGACAAACAAATTGATGAAGCAGGAATATCAGAAGTCAGAATATTAAAGTTATCATTTCATAAGTTCTATGGTCGATAAAATGATCTTGTCAACAAATACAATTTGTCATTGAGTCAAATGCTGACTTTTCATACTGATTGTTAGGTCTTTCTTTCCACAGAGTTGTCGACGGATTTTTCTGGGTTTTTATCCATGACATGACAAAGTGAACATGGCGGGTGTGACCGTTCGCTGGGGATGATCACTGCTCCATGGCACCTGATCCCACCTCTAATGTTTTGGAGGTACATGCTTGTTCCGCTCCTGTTTTCTAATGTTAAATGGACATTTGAGCTTGAATACTGTTCGACATCTACATGTACATCGTATAGCTTTCTAATGGTAAGTGGTAAAAGAGAAACTTTCGGTTGACCGTTTGGTAACTGATTTCAGGGGTTTATTTATAAAAAAGAACATTATTACATCCTATCTATACAAATCACACGTATCGATCAGATACCGGCAATTAAAGAAGTCCTTATTAGTACGAGTGCCGAATACAGTCATATATTTTTTTTTCTCTGCAAAGTGATCGATTATTCTTGGCAGCTATTTTCATTTCAAGTCTTCACTTAAACACAATGTTAACGTCCTTTTGATTCACTTAGTCACTTCTAGGTCTACAAGGTCCACTGCTATGTCAGATATCGTCAGGATGAGATCAGTATTATTGGCTAATTGATAGTGGTGCAACTTGACTAGTTCACGTTGATGGGGTGGCTAGACCTTTGCTCTTAGTGATTATGTAGATATGTGGATAACTTTGTCTGTAACAAAAACCAATTTGTGGAAATTGTGAACGTCAAGATAATAGAGAAATATGAAAGGTCTGATTAAACGACATAAAAAGAAAGGTAAGTCTTTAAGTGGAAATTATATCGTTAAAAATATCTTATTTTTATTTTATTTGATCAATAAATATAATTTTGAATTTTTATAAAATTACAGCGTTGCATTTGCCCTGAACTTTAACAGCTTGACTTACTTAAATGTCAAATCCACATAAATCGAACCGTTACATGCGGAGAAGAGTGGTATCATCAAAACCGCATAAATTCTATAATATTGCGTTTATTAGACTGCATTCATCATCCAAAGCAAGATATTTTTCAATTATTAGATTACGACAATTTCAACCAGACGTCACTTAACTGATCCCTTGATACAGAATATATACCAGACTCATTTTTGCATTGCTCACCAGTTAACTAGTAAACTGTACAATACTACAGTTATTATTTCATGTATAAAAATCTTAAAGTTCCTTTCATGTTTTATATGAAAATTCAAATTAAAATGATGTTCATGGACGTAAAAAGCATGTTCATGTTTTCAGCCATAGAAATTTCTGGCAAGTCTAGGAATCTCCAAGAAAGCTATAAATCATCGGCGTTAACTCGATATCTGACATGTCCTCAGTTGTCGGCTATACAGACACCTCCCCGGGGATCTAGACACCGAAAACTGGGGAGTTGTTTTATTGTTTTAATGAATTACTTCCTCTATGGCGCTTAATACATGTCAGTCAACACCATAAATAGATATCAAATATCAATTTTAGAGAGAATGTCGCTACACTTGCTGTGTCGCCCGTGTCAGATGCATGAAGCTATTGTGGATGACAATCCTCACTGAATTTTCTACTTTCGTACAATAATAAAAGAGACAAAAAATAAAAATTATAAAAATGATCAACATGTTACGTAACTCTATATGCTCGTTCTGTATTACGAGTTTCAGCACTCCCCATTCTTCAATTAGCAATGAGTTTTTATTATAATTTACTTAATGTAGCATGTTTAATCTGCCAACCTCATAGGAGTTCATTTATTTCTAAGTGCAAGACTTTTTAAAACAAACCAGCGTTCAAATGGACCATTCAAATGAACAATGTTGTTCTGCCTGATGTATTTATATGCATATATTCCACGATGGCCATTTCATCAAAAAAGTATTTTAAAAATGACTGAGCAAATATAAATTGCTACTCATATCGTTGAATTGATCTTGACTAGATTGAAATTTTTTTTATAAACTAATATAAAACGGAACTAATGAAATTTCAGAAATTGCGCGAGACTTCTGATTTAACGGATATTGAATTGTTTTGAAAAATAAACTAAAAATTAATTTTTCAGAAGTGTGATTTGCGAAACAATTACTTGCTCAAAGTATAACATTAACAAAACAAAAACTGTGAATTTTACAGATTAATATATAAATTCTTCAAATTAATTTGAAAATTTCACCAACTGAAATCTAGTAAATTGATATGAAAATAAGTTTTACAGATTAAAGTTTGCCGATAAGAGTGTAAAATTTTCAAATTAAAGTGTGTCAATTTAAAACAATAAATAAATGTCAATGTGGCAATAGACTTGTATGCTCCCGTATTCAACATACTTTTCTTCGAATACAGTATTGATATAAAAAATTTCCGCTGAAATACTTAGAAAGATAAATACTTCTGTAACAGAGGCTGTTTTTTAATAATGCATCATAAATAAAAGATTTAAAACATTTAATACCTACAGAAGAAATCCCTTCTACAAATGATTTTCTCGAGAAAATATTATTTTTATGATGTATGTGTTAGAGATTTATATTTAATGACATTGAGAAGAGATCCTATAATATCGTAAATCGTTCCCTTAAGATTTCTCAATTACATTAAACGTTTGTTGATTAGTTTCTGTTTCTGTCCAGGAAAATTAGATTATCTCTGTAGTGTACTACATGTAGCTTCCACTTATTCCTTACACGTGTTTATCACTGCTCATTATAAGATTATATTGAAAGAAAAATGCGCTATTTTTATGTAGGATACATATATATTTTCTTTTATTTCGACGAATTTTTAGGTTAGTTGAATTATTCCCTATACAGTTCACTGCACAATCGTTGTGGTATTATCCCTCAGTAGCTAGAATGCAAAATAAATATTCCATGAAGAAACCCTCTGAGGATTCCAGATATATGCCTTAGCAAAAATAGAAATATTTCGGCTATTCCCATTTTGTTTTTTAAGATAATGAATTGGAAGATCGATATAAACAATATTTCAATTAAATAAAAGGAAGCACAGTGAAACTTAGTGCAAATAAGGGGAGAGAAATCTGCTATTAACTTTCTCTCCTTTATTATTTTTCAGCCCAGAAGCCAAGAGAATGCGTGAAAGAGAAGATATTATGGGAATCTGACAATGTTTGTCGAAAACTTAAGGAATTGGTAAATAGTTGATTTTTCGGTATTGTAAATGAATGCATATATGTTAAGTACAGAAGCTTGTAAATACTAGGTAGCAATTAAAAAAACATATTTTATCTGGCGGTCTCCACATGCATCAGTGCCTGTGCTCGACATATATAACTGGTGACCGCAAAGTAAACTATGATTTTTAGCTCACCTGAGCCAAAGGCTCAAGTGAGCTTTTCTGATCACATTTTGTCCGTCGTCCGTCCGTCCGCCTAGGTGTCTGTCTGACTGTCAACTTTTCACATTTCGACTTCTTCTCAAGAACTACTGGGCAGATTTTGAGCAAACTTGGTACAAACCATCCTTGGGTAAAGGGGAATTTAAATTATTAAAATGAGGGGTCAAGTCCCTCACAAGGGGAGATAATCAAGAAAAGAAAAAAATTGGGTGGGGTCATTAAAAAATCTTCTTCTCAAGAACCACTGGGCCAGAAAAGTTGAAACTTATGTGGAAGCATCCTGGGGTAGTGTAGATTTTAAATTGTTCAATTCATGACGCCCAGGGGCAGGGCGGGGCCACAATAAGATTTTATATAAATATATAGGAAAAATCTTTTAAAATCTTCTTCTCTAGAACCAAAGGGCCAGAAAAGCTGAAACTTATGTGAAAGCATGCTATAGGATAGTGTAGATTCTAAATTGTTCAAATCATTATCCCCGGGGGTAGGGCGATGCCACAATAGAGAAACATAGTTTTACATAGAAATATATAAGAAAAATCTTTGAAAATCTTCTTCTCATGAACCACAGAGCCAGAAAAGCTGAAACTTATGTGGAAGCATCCTTGGGTAGAGTAGATGCTAAATTGTTCAATTCATGAAAAACAAAATTATTAAATGAAGAAAAACGAAATGATCTATATAAATAATTTCGTTTTTCTTTATTTAATATTTTCGTTTCTCTTTATATACGAGGGACGTTCAATAAATAATGTCATCGGTGCTCGGAAAGAAACAAGAAAACGCTTTTCTATGATTTAGTCTTAATGATTACACTAAAATATTCTCTTTCAATAAAAACACATGTCCGTAACATTTTTATTCAATTTCTAATTGTTTTTATAACACATTTTTGAGTATGACCCTTCGTATACTGGAATATGGCAGATCCTATGATTTCCTGTACTTATTTTTTTCAAGTTTTGGAAATGAAACAAGTCAAACGTTGAAAGCGCTGGTCAATATTGTTGGTGTGACAAAACATTAACTTTCTTTATATCCCTAAACTCCTTTACTCTTCATGGCCTGCGGGTTTGGACGCTGTCATGAAGAAATGTATTGTAGTGAATTCCTCATTCTGGCTCCTCCCTCTCATAAATCTTTCACCTTTTTGCAAACAGTTTCCTTTCTAGACTCTTCCAGAAATTGAAATTAATCCCCAATAAGAATTTGAACAACAAGACCACTAATATATAAGAAAATAGCATATAAAACTGTTTTTGTGCTCTTGCAATTCTTTGCTCTTTTCAGCCCTTTGCTGTTTTGTCCAGTGTATCTCACTGTAAATTTGTTTTGAGGGTTTAAAGCAAAATGGATTCAAGTTTCATTGTCTGTTTGAATTTCAGACAAACAAGGTTAATAATTTTTTTTTAATTTTTTTAGATAATTAATTAGATATTCCTACACGCTGTCGTTTTCACTCATTTTTCAAAATATTCAGTGACCTTTGAGTATTAAACATTTTTACAATCAAATGTTTCTTTAAAACAGTGTAAACTACCCCCAAAATGATGTCTATCAAATTTGCTTTGTGTCTTAAAGTCAATCAAACATACTCAGTGATAATTTTTTGAATTTTTGCAAATATACAGTGGTTGTTGTATGTCCTTGTAGCCAAGGACGGTACCCATTTTTGATGCCCATTATATCATTTTTGTTCATTGAAATCCACCTGCTCATGTGTGTATAAAACAGGCATTGGTTGCTGTAAATTTAACATATTTCAGTTAATATATCTTTGAGATTCTTAACAAGTTTTACAGCAGCTTTAATTGATTTCACTCTACTTTACTGATTCTTGACTATTCATTTTAAATGCAGTGTCTCGAGATGCCCTTCTTTTCCAGCTTCTCACAATGGAAGTATGTGGTGAAAAGTGGTCACATAAACTGTTATCAACTCATTTAAGATTTAATTATTAGAGAAAGTCAAGCTTAATGGCATATGATTTCTATGTTGTATGTCATCGAGCTGATGACATTATTTATTGAACGTCCCTCGTATTAATTTCGTTTTTCTTTATTTGATAATTTCCTTTCTTTTTATTTAATGATTTCTTTTTTCTTTATATATTTATTTCGTTTTTCTTTATTTAATAATTTCGATTTTTTTTATTTAATAATTTCGTTTTACTTTATTTATTTTTGGTTTGCACTATTGGGCTTCCGTAACTTATAATTGACTGATGCAGCAAAGAAAAACAGCTTTTTGCAAAGTGATGATTAGACTATGGTGCCTGAATTTCATCTATACCTAATATGCACTCGTATAATACAATCACAAAAACACAATGTATAGATTCACATACTAGGAGAGCTCGAATTTCATACACGTAGTTATCTCTCTTTGTACGATAGATTATATCATTTGAGAAGATGCGAAGGAGTAGGCTGTCAGTAGGAGCAATTAAGAAAACCCAAGTGTGTCAAAAATCTATTTTTTAAAATGTTACAGATTTTTTGGGCCTAATATATTTAATTAAAATTATATTAAGAACCAATATCGTAATCAATGTTGCGAACCGTCCTGACATGTAAATTCCTTCTTCCTTTACATCTTGATTTTCCCTTGAAGACAGTCTCAGATTTTTCCACTTCCTGATCAAGATCTTGGTCCTTTGAGTCTAGTTTAAGGTATTTCCTCCTTTACAATTTTAATAGTTCAAAGTAGGAAAACTGAAATATTTTCAGTTAACTAGTGAAATTTATGCTACAACTGGTTCAGATACATTATTCTGATGTTGAAAGATAAAAAAATATATATCTGTATAAATATACTGAATTGTGAATATCATTGAAACTATTTAACAAAAAGTACAATAAAGAAATTAATATAAAGAAGTTGTAGACCTTAGAAACAACTTTTAAAGATTAAACAAAAGATGATAAAATATTAAAGAAAACATAGTTTTTTAGAATACTTTCATTCAATATTTTTCATTAGACATTTTGAAAACTGAAACTCAGTCTTCAATAGCGACTCTAGAGCAGAAGCTCTTACCACAGCGGTCGCCCGCGTGGGCCAGTGGTAAACGTGTCTATTCTAGAGTTGCAGGGTAAAAAAATGTTACTTACGAGGCGGGTTCGAATCCCACTGTAGGACGTGGAGACCGGTCCCTCGCTCGGATGAGACCGTATAAACCCCAGTACGTGCTGGCACGAGAAAGATTCCTCACTGCTCAATTTCTATGAGTTCCGAGTATATGACAAAATTTGCAGCTCTCCACCGGCAAGTGGTGGCATCTCCTTGCGCGTGAAAATTCTCGAGGGACGTGAAACAATCCAACCACTGCGCCATGCGGGTGTGAACAGCTAGAAATTATTCTTCAATACTCACAATTATTGACTCTCAGTTTTAGCAGAGCAAACAAAATTTTATTTACATAGTTTATGCATTTGCAAGTGTGTCCATATGCATATATATGTTTTGCTGATTCATATTTTTTCCCTTCATGTTATGCACTTTAAGTAGGAATGCGTTTAAAATCGGGATAAACTTTAACATACCGCAAATATTACATAAAGATATCGAAGACAGCAAAGATTTGTAGATCATTTTGATAACGAAGCATCCTAAAGGACGCGTATGGATTTCATTATTGTAAAGTTAAGGCCCCTTGGTGTCACACTAAGCTGTAGAAAAAATTACATTCAAAGAAGGCAAAAACAAAATTTCTTAAAATCTTCTGATGAAGAACAGCAACACAAAATTAACAATGATGAGAGTTGTAAACCTCAGTTTGGAGTGGTGTTTTTAAACCAAAGCATCTAAGCATATTTTTTTATCATAAGTATAAATACAGAAATAAAAAAAATCAAATCAATCATTGTTTTGAGTGGGTCGGAATATATATATTCCAGATGTCATCATTTCTTTGAGATATGAAGTCTTAAGTTAACGTGGTGCTGCCCATTATCTGCATGTTAATTTCTCGAATGTAAAAAGTCCCAGCAAAGTTATTGCATGCTTTGTGTGAATGTTCAAGAAGGGTGCCTGTGGTCTCTTTGATCGTTGGAGAGTTTTTTTTACTGTTGATTGAATCTCCCTCACCTCGAGTAAGACGCTTGATTCGGCCTGAATATGAACATGTACACTGACACACCTCTTGCCCTTGTCAATGTGCAGTTAAAACATTCAAAACAAACTATTCGCATAAAATTTCTCTGATTCCTCCTTATTGTAGTACAATCTTAAGAAATATCATCTGGATGCGACGTTTTACGAAAATAACGAAGTAACTTTGGCCGATTTTGGCATTCATATTTCACACAAACTGTCATCGCTCAATGGTTAAAGCGTCAGACCTGCTCTAGAGTCGCGGAGTAAAAAGTTGTGATTTCGCGGGTTCAATTTAAAGAAGTACTGCTTGACAAGGAGATCGGTCGTATAGACCAAGATATTCTGTTGCATTCCGTACCGACAGAAAAAAAATTCTTTTCTGGTAATAAATTGCCATAAGTCGAATACATGAAATATATGGACGAAAAGTTATCATTAGGCTCATTATTTAAATTGTATATTAGAGGAACTAGGATATAATTCTACTAGTGGTAATCCAACTTATATCCATAGCTTCCTTTCTAAGGAGGAAATTCTTCAAAATTATGCCGGTTTTAAATACTTTTAATATCTCAAACAACCAGAAAAAACCTGAATTACCATGTCTATATTGGATTTCATATCTTCATAAAAATCCTTATAAACAAAGAGACATAGCAGGTTCCAGTAAATGTTCTATCAAGTTATTTTCTTTATGCCTCACTACAGTATTAACAGAAGTGAAGCAGAAACTTCAGTAGTACTGTACAATATATTCAAGATGTTGTGTTAATCAGATGAGGATACTTTGCAATCACAAGATTTTACCAAAATCAACTCAACAGCATTAAAACACGGTTTTCAACTTTACTCCAGCCTGTTTGATATCATTGACAGCTGCTTTTTCAATAAAAATGGATCTCGTAAATTTACTTACCTGGTCATTGGTCAGTTGAAAAATTGTTTGGTTAAAAACAATATAATAGTATTCAAAAGTACTCTGAAGTTAATACTTAAGTATTAAAACGATGCTGGAGTTTCTGATTGACAATATCTATGTTGATTTTGAGACCAGGCTTTTCAATAGTTTATTGGAATTTCCATAGGTACCAATTGCACCCCCTTCTTAGCCGACCTATTTTGTATTCATATGAAACAGAATTTGTCAAAACTCTTAAACGTGAAATGAAGAAAACACTTCCTGTGGCCATCAACCCGGCATTTAGATATATCGACGACGTATTGTCAATTAACAACAGTTATTTCGATTCTTATACCGATACGATATATCCGGTGAACTTGAAATAAGATACCACAGAGTCTGACACATTTGATTCATATTTATAAATTAGATATTTTAGTTGAAAAAAAATGTCAGTGGTAATCTAAACACCAAGCTTTCTGACAAACGAGATGACTTTTTTCAATTGTCAACTTCCCTTACTTATGAAGCAATTTATCTTCATCTCTGTATAAGGGGATTTTATCTCTCAGTTGATTCGATACGCAATCTTGAGCATGCTCTAAATATGATAATTTTTAAAACAAAGTCAGTTATTGATAAATAAGATGCTAAAACAAAATTATCAGAAGTTTCAAGTCAACATTTCGTAAGTTCTTTGGTAGATACAATAACCTTGTCAGCAAATACAATTCATCATTAGGTCAAATGTTTGACTGACGTTTTCCATACCAATTTTTAGGCCATTATTTAAACTGAATTGTCGACGGATTTTTCTGTTGTTTCCCGATCATGACCAGGAGCTCACAGCGGGTGTGACCGGTCGGCAGGGAATGCTCACTCTTCCTTGGCACCTGATCCCACCTCTGATGTTTTTAGGTCCGTGTTTGCTCTGCTTCTATAAGCATTGGACTTTTGAGCTTGAATACTGTTTGTTATCTTCATACATTTTATATCCAAGTTCGCAGTCCTCTACTAGCAAGTGGTAGCGTGACAGTTTCAATGAAAAACGTTTAGAGAATGTATAGCAAATAGACAAATAATCAAACATATTTTATTATATTTCTAGGGTAAAACAACGAGATTTTTCGAATTAACTTTCTACCATTTGTTCTATTTTCTTGAATCCTTGAGGCTTATAAAGCTTACGTAAACTTTTCTGGTCATATTTTGTCTGGCTTCCGTCTGCTTGTCCATCAGTAAACTTTTCATATTTTCGAATTCTTCTTCTTAAAAAGCACTGGGCTAATTTCTACCAAACTTTGGGGTAAAAAGAAAAGTTAGTAAAGAATTTTGTGAGCCTCCTTACTTAAGTGTAGATTCAAGTTTGTTTACCCCCCCCCCTTTATTAAGGGGGTAAGTTGAGGCCATTTCTGATTTTAAGCTTTTCAATACTGAACTGATTTTTGCTTTATGTCAGCCACAGTGCTGAGGTACGTGATGTGGCCCATGGGCCTCTTGTTTAAAAACATATTATTTACAGAGCTTTTACCTTGAACATTGCTTATTATTGTTTGAAATGTGTCATTGTATATACATTATCATAACATTAAAGCTTGGGTAGACTTTTTTCAAATGTCCATTCACAATATAATGTCTTAAATATCTTCTAAAGATAGGACATGTATAAATCTCTCAATATAACTATTATAAAGTAAAATATATTTTGGAAAATCATATCATTCTTCATACACGTGTATGTATTACAAAGAAAAAGTTTCACCAAGCTTGAGGAAGGTGTATCCATTGTTTAATGCATAATAACACAATGAAAAATATGGAGATAACGAACAGGACTCAAGAACAAAAGTCCATAAAACAATACAGAATAGGACAGAAAAAACGTGGACCTCCAAAACATCAGAGGTGGGATCAGGTGCCATGGAGGAGTGAGCATCCCCTGTCGACCGGTTACACCCGCCGTGAGCTCTTTGTCATGATCGGGAAATAACGGGAAAATACGTCGTCAATTCAATGGATAATAATGGACTAACAATTAGTATGAAAACCGTCAGTCAGCATTTAACTCAATGATAAATTGTATTTGCTGACAAGGTCATTGTATCGACCATAAAACTTACAAAATGATGACTTTTAATGAGACTGCTGAGATTCTTGTTTGTCAATAATTTACCTCATTTTAAAAATTGTTTATATAAACAAATGAGGATCAAGTCAATTTTGCATTGTTATAATCATTATATTGTTTGTTTCTTAATTGTATATATGCCCCCAGAGGGCCCTTGATTGGTGAATGAATAAATATGTACAATATATATGTAGAGCATGCTCTTGCGTATCGAATCAACTGAGATATATAAACTTCGTATGCAGATGATGATGGTAAATTCCTGCATAAGTAAGGGAAGTTGACGATTGTAAAGTTAAAGTCATCACGTTTATCATAGTGCTTGGTTGTTAGGTTACCATTAACTTCTTTTTCAAGTAAAATATCCAAATATGAAGCAGATTTGTCAGACTCTGTGGTATCTTTTATCTCAAGCTCACAGGGATATATCTCATCGACATAAGAATGGGTATTATGTTCCGGATTTGCGATGGCGCGGATATGATTATGATTGTGGCCGTTAAAGGACCAAAGAATGTAAATCTTTATTAATTGATATATTATTAACATAAAAGAGAAAACCTCGTTGATATATCTAAATGTTATTAATTGATAATACGTCGTTGATATATCTAAATGTCGAGTTGAAGACCACAGCTCATTTAAGTAAAAAATTAAATAACTCACATAAAATGTTGTGGACGAAAATGCTATTGTTATATAAGAGAAAAACACTCTACATATTTCTTAAATGTTTTCGTAGAGGAGTTACGTGGACTGGTCACGCCCGAGTAGTGGAAATATTTATGGCATTTGTCTAATCAACTTGCTTCCTACGCGTAATTGGTTTAGCTGCAGGGGTGGAAATCTGCAAAGCCTTCTGATATAAGAACGGCAAATTAATAATGAGTAATCAATTAATCCTATTTAAACCCTACTTCCAACATAATTCTCTAATAATTGTTGATTTTATTATTTGCCATGGGAAATTTATATTCGCTTTTTAAGCTGTTCAATGGTTGAAGGATTTTTTGTAGATATCATTACACATTAGACTTAACTATATGTGATCAAACAAATGGAATTTCTACATTAATCCACAAAAAGCCTTTGTTATTTCCTATAATTTATACGCATAAGTTTCGTATTTTAAAATTATAACAATTTATTTTGCAACATGATTATTCCTTACAATGAAATAAAATTTGTAAGTGCTTCGTGCTTTGACTAAATCCTGATAATCCCGTCCTGTATATATTTTGTTTCTGCTATAAATTTAATGTTTTTCCAATGTTTGATTTTAAGACCATTTTTATCTGCATCAAAGAAATTAAACAGATATGGAGTCTTAGGTAATTTTCTATTCTATATACACATTTTATTTTTGTAATCAAATCCGGTTTTCTTTTCTTCCTGTGTTCCTTGATAATACTTCAAAAAACTGAGTAAACATTGAAAAGAAGATATAAGAATTAATAAATGAATTTAGATGATATATTCCGTACGTTTGGAATCCTTATAAATAAAATGAATAAATGCAGTTCTTTCAAAGAAAATGTTCACAGTTTAATTTGTTAATATTCATTTGTTCATGAAAGATTTCCTTCTGGCTTTTGAGTACAGTTAAATTTGTGTCTACAATATTAACACCAGTGTTTCCATTGAAATTGGTCGGGTTAGACGACATCCCTAATTACAGTTGTATAAAGATTTCATAGCAAGAAAGGTACCAAAATTGACATCGTAATAAGCAAGGTTTCGGGTTACAAAACTTCAAAATAAACAATTTTTACTATACTTTTTTTTCTCTAACAGTAATAATATTTAAGATAAATGTTGGATTGATATTTGAAGAATTCGATTATTCGAGATATATAATGAGAGTTTTGGGCCGTAATTCTACCTTCCGTTTCATGTATAATACCTCTTAAACATTTTAACTTATTAACTCAAAGAGATTTTTGTTTGACCCAGACTTGTATGTAGTTAATAGAACTGCACTCAAAAGACCCAATGCGCTTATTAATTAAACAGGGAGTTATGGATAACTCGTCGATGTTTTTCTAATTAAAAGAATAAATCCATAATGCAATAAAAACTCTCGGGGATTCTTTCAAAGGTCCAAAATCATGATCATCGGCATCCTCCGCCGACAATCGGACGCAATCTCGATGGTTAAAAGACTGAGAGTTTCTTTCATTTCGCTTCAGAACAAACAAAAAAAAATAGAAGAGCAAATTAATAACAAATTGCAACAACCGTAAATCGTTGTTAATTTGAAAGGTTGCTTGGTTACAAGATTATTTCCGGTTCTCAATTTAAGAAATCGTAAAGTTATTTGACACCATCAATGCGTTTTTGAAGTTATTCAATCCTAGCATTACTTTGAGAATTTATTGTAAAAAAAAAAAAAAATAGAATGCCAAAATGTGCAAGCAAAATGCTTAGATGTGGCATGGCCATATACATATGACATCTAGACTCTAATTTGTCCTCGTACATGTATCTGACCTTGACTTTAAAGTTAAAATAAGAACATACAATACTACATGAAGTACGTAAGATACAATACTCTGTCGTGTAGTACGTAAGATACGATACTCTGTCGTGAAGTATAATCCCACAGGCATTCTAAAACATAGGCTTCTTTAAATAAGCCATACAATACATGTTATCGTTGAAATTACTTTTACCATATTCTTAGAAGAGTGACAACTATGACAACAGGGAAATGTCAACATCATTGATGTAAAACTTTAAAGAAAGTTGTTTTTACACAAAGGTTTTGAGTAAGAGTAGTTAAACACTATTTTTTGCACTTAGACAATTGAGTTGTTAAAGACACGTGCGCTTTATATACTGTTGTCAAGTGTTTACCAAGCAATTAAATTATATTTTTGACACAATGAGACCTGTTAATGATATCTTGCCTCATCATATTCATGAAAATGTCCAAACTCCAAAAGCATGTAACAAAAAGGGTTGGGTCAGAATCCAATTATACTATAACTGTGGGTTAATGACAAACACTTGTGTCCAGCAATGGAGCGGAAGTGATGACTCGGCCTTTGATTTTATTTATATGTTTTGAAGTCATTTATCCAATTATCGGTGCTGCAGTTCATAGTGGTGCTAGTTATCCGGTTCTAAATCTGACGCTCTGATTCCCTCGGAGCGTGGAAGTTATTACCGTGGTGTGGATACAAATAACTAATGGCGGACACCATAGATGTCTGTGATTGGAAACTTAATATCTGTCTGTGGATTTTCATTCCCATGCTCTAATTTGAAAATAATGTCTATGTGTTCGTTATACTTATGTAACTATGTTAATTCGAAGAAAGAAAAAGAAGGTCTGCAATGCCGACGCCGAAATTTCATTCTGGGACAGACTTTTCCGGAAAAGAATTCTGAAATGGGTTAAAGTAAGTTGTTCTTTTCTGTCAGGTTGTATTAATTAGCACAAGAATGCTTTGATATCAGTTTTTCTTATCCATTGTTATTATGCCCCCATTATGAAGATGCAGGTCTTTAAAATAAATATTGTGGTTGGATTGGCACGTGACACTTTTTTTCTGAAGTAATTATCATAATGGCAGTTCAGTTCGGTTATTATTACCAGACAAATAGTAATTTAATTATATGTTGTCAGGAATTCATGGTAACAGTGTGTATTTATTTTGTATTTATTTACTGTAAATCACTATTTATCAGAAAGTAATTACGCATACAATATGCTAAAATTTCATTTAATATAAATTATTAGAGCAATTTGCGAAAATTTTGTCTCGCTTTTACATAGTCAATGACTATAAGGTTTCGCGAAAATTAAGTGATCTACAGTATTTCAATATTTTCATAAAGTTATGCATTACAGTATATTTCATATAAATTATTTTTGCAATAATGTGATATTATTATTACGCATTGAGATTTAAAAATGAACCATTCTCTAACAAAACAATGAATTGAATCGACACTCTTGATTTAATATGATTTATCTGGATTGTATATATTAATGCAACATGCCATGTAAGGCAAACAGTAAAGAATATACAATCATGTATATGCATAATTATATATCTATTATATATTGCCTGGTTAGTAACCATTTGATTTATAAAATGAATTTGTATCAACAAGCTGAAAGTCACAGAATTTTTCCGGATTTTCGATATTTTTATAAAACATTTAAGCCTTGAATTCACAGCATTTGACAAGCAATCTATACAGTTAATAAAAAAGGGTTAAATCATGTAAGCTTTGTTAGCAGAAAAACCAGATATTATGTAACGTGTACATTCGCATATATTCTTTGCATCAGGAAAAGCAAAGCAATGTCCCTGGAGAGTCCAGGTTTTTCTTTTCAATTATCAGAGAAAACATAATTGTATATACAACACACGTGAAACTGCATGTTTCACTTCCTGGGTTACAGAACAAAAAGTAGACCTAGTCAAATATGTTCTGTATATTCTATAGTTTCTTAAGTGATATGTTCATCAAGTTTAATTGTCATATTTGGAACAAGAGATGAATCTTAATTAATCTCAGTTGTGCAAGTAAGGACGCTAACATTATAGGGAATATACATGTAATACACTAACATGTACAGCAATAAGAACGATTATATTACTAGCATTACAATGTATTGATAATATGTGGAATAATACCTCTTATCTTTGGGAAATAAAGTACTAACAGAATGGAATATATGGAGATAACGAGCAGAATTCAAGCTCAAAAGTCCATTAAATGATAATTTTTTTAAGCAGAGCAGTCACAGACCTCTAACACATCAGAGGTGGAATTGGGTGCCATGGAGGACTGGAGAGCGCATATGGGAAATATAACACTAACACTGTGGTTAAGTATAAAAAATAAGTACAAGATGGAGGTGACCGCTATGACAAGTTTGACTCTGTACTTAAGTGTTTGGCGTAAAATGAATTTAGTGAAACATGTGGAGATAACGAACAGTATTCAAGATCAAAAGTCCATAAAACAATACAAAATAGGAGCAGAGCAAACACGGACCTCTAAAACATCAGAGGTGGAATCAAGTGCCATGGAGGAGTGAGCATGGCCCCTACCGACCGGTCCCACCCGCCGTGTGCTCCTTGTCATGATCGGGAAAAAAACGAAAAAATCAGTCGTCAATTCAGTATATAAATAATGGACTAACAATTAGTATGAAAGACGTCAGTCAGCATTTGATGCAATGATAAATTGTATTTGCTGACAAGGTCATTGTATCAACCATAGAACTTACAAAATGATGACTTTAAACGAGACTGCTGAAATTCTTGTTTCATCAACTTGTTTGTCAATAATTTACCTCGTTTTAGAAATTGTTCAAACATGGAGCATGCTATTGTACGATGGCCGATATCTAATCAACTGCTATTGAAATTTGTATGTACATTGACATGTACATTTTGCAATGACAGTGCACACTTCGTGTTCTTAACTTTTTTCTGTACATGTACATTTTGCAATGACAGTGCACACTTTATGCTCTTAACTTTTGTCTGTACATGAAGGCAAATGTCAAAACGTGAACGGTTGAAACACATTTGCTTCTGATTACAATTCCTGGTCGGCGAAAAACGATTAAATATGAATTAAATTAGACAAGGCACTGAGAAGATTAATTTTGCGATAAAAAGGATGAGAAATATTAAAAGAAAATATAAACATTCTTAAGAACATTAAAACTTATGATAAAATTTGTCTCCTTTTACTGAAAAAAATCAAATTCCCATAGATTAAAATCACCTTCCACAAACATTTCTTGTACAATGAATTGCCCCCATCCAACCCAGAGAATCATGACTGTATAGTTTACACTTCTTTTTGATCCAAAGTAAAGGGAAGTTGCAAAGGACATTTTATAATTGAGTAACAGTCTAACCATAATATAAAGTAAGATTAATTTGTGACCTCAACTGTAACCTTTGACCATCATTTGAAAAACTATAACATTGCGTTTCATAAAGTATTCAGTAATTAACCATATCACAATACTTTCTTGAAAAAACAAAAGGTCTTAAGTGTTTTCGACTTTGCTACCCTTAAAACATCTTACAGGTGTATACTACGTGTCCCACCCCTGAATTGTGTTATCATTTTAGTGTTTTACAAAACAAATCTTGTTTTGATATTAATTGTTCAACTTTTCCCCGTTGTACACTTTTATTCATATTTAATGGTTTTTCGCCGACCAGGAATTGTAATTAAGAGCATATGTGTTTCAATTTTGAAAATTTTGTACATGTACATTAAGAGCAGAAAGTGTGCACTGTCATTGCAAAATGTACATGTACAGAAAAAAGTTAAGTGTGCACTGTCATCGCAAAATGTACATGTCAATGTACATTTTAGACGTACAAATTTCAATAGCAGTCGAAATATGTACAGGCTGATATCGGCCATCGTACTATTGAGTATCTAATCAACTGAGATATGTAAGCTCCATATACAGGTGACGAAGGTACATTCCTGCATGAGTAAGGGAAGATGACAATAGAAAAGTTAAAGTCATCACGTATATCATAGAGCTTGGTTGTTATTTTACCATTAACGTCTCTTTCATTAAAATATCTAAATAAGAAACAGATGTGCCAGACTCTGTTGTATCTTTTTTCCCAAGCTCAGCAGGATATATCGTATCGACTAAGAATGAAAAAAAATTACCAGTGTTAATTGAGAGTGCGTCGTCGATATATCTAAATGTCGAGTTGAAGGCTACAGCAAGTGTTTTCTTCTTTTCACGCATACACAAAGTCTGCTTCCTATGAGTAAAAAAAATAGGTCTGTTAATAACGGGGCACAACTGGTACATGTAGGAATTCCAATAGCTTGTTGGAAGACCAGGTCTCCAAAAATCACATAGATATTGTCAATTAGAAAGTCAAGCATCTTTTTGATGTCAATTTCAAAGTACTAATATGTACAATCAGAATGTTTTTCAACAAAATAATTCTGTAAATGACCAATGACAATGTAAGTTAATTCATGAGTTCAATTTTTTATTGAAAAAGCAGCTGTTAATGATATCAAAGTCTGGACTTTATTTTTTCGTGGGGAATGGTTGTGTTTTAAGCTGTTGATTTTGGTAAACTCTTAGATTATCTTCTTCGGGATATCTAGCGTTTAGACTGGTTTTATGTTTATTGATTGCTCCAGAGTTATATGCCATTAAGATCGTTTCTCTAATTATTAAATCTTTAATGAGTTGATAACAGTTTATTTGACCACTTTTCAAAAGGCCATATATTGAAATGCATATTACATTTTTTACAGAAAATCCTTTTTATACACACATAAGCAGGTGCATTTCAGCACTGTCAATTCAGAAATATGGACAAGTAATTTTTTTTCATTTCTTACAATAATTGTTTAGATATTCCTACACGCTGTCGTTTTCACTCATTTTTCAAAATATTGCCTTTTTATTTAAATGATTCTTTAAATCATCATGTCTATCTTTGCTATGTGTCTTAAAGTCAATCAAACATACCACATATAAATATACAATGATTGTTGTAAAATGGTTTTTGATGCCCATTTTATCATTTTAGAAAATATACTCTCCATGATCCATTTTTTAAAAACCTATTTTTTTACAAAATTGCCATTTTCATGACCAGGTAATCTGTTTCCTAAAATGATTATTCAATTTTTTAACATATAGCTTTATGATTATTCAACATATAGCTTTATACCAATGGTTCTTTTCTCTTTGCCAAAATTAATATTGTGGTTGACATACCAACATTTTAATTCGTGTTGAAATACTGTATCCGTCATCTTTTGAAAATCTTCTGTAAAATATCTTGAAGGATGTCATAGTTTACCGTAAGTCACTTTCTAATAATTTACTGTTGTATAATTTTCTCTCTGTTTTTAACGTTACTCAATGTTTTCACTATATATCTTTAAAAAAATCAAGACTGATGTCATCAAAAGTGTTTATAAATAGAACCCTAAGCAAGCAAGGAGTACTACAATATGAACATTAATTGCACAAAATTTCGTAATAAATCTATCGCTAATATCTTTACCTGTTGATCTGACCCTCTGTGACCTCGTGGGAGGGGGCACCTGTTTTTCTGCACAAGTAATGTTTCTTGATCCTCCTTACATTAGATCACCTACACACGGCGAGCGCAGGTTCTCTTATGGCTCCGAAGTTCCTCAAAGAAATTTACATCGTATGAAATGTGCAAAGAAATTTCTTCTAAGGATTAATCATAAAAGATTTCATAGTTTATACAGGTCTCTGATGTAAAGCTAACAAAAAACGAAATTCGCTTTTTATCAAATTAACAAAATTTTAATAAGACGTTGTTTATTAGTTTGTGAGTATATATGAATGAAGAATTTGTCCGTGCATATAATGTTTGTCTTGACTGTCTTCCGTCCCTCCACCCATCTCTTCTTTATATGTATCAGGCTGAAGTATTAGATTTCATATATGCTGAAACAAATTAATAAGAGATACATGTATGAAAATGCAATTATATATTTTTTTTAATCTTGATCTTTTCTTCGACCATGACTCTTCTTCTTTAAAAAAAAAAAGAGCAAGAAACTATTCTAGATTTTTTTTTTCAAAAAAACAATATAGGCTGATACATATTGGTGAGAGTTTTAAAGCCTCGTCATTTTCATTCATTTCAACTGTGTTACAGAATTGAATTTTACGCTTTAACTTACTTTGAAATAATTATATCCTCATTTCACAATAAGTACATGAAAAACAGCAAATTGTTTCAAAGGTCATTTCTAAGTTTATGTTACATGAATGTTTGTATGACAAGGCATATCAAAAATACTTGAACTGTTGAAAACTTTATCTGGTATAACATAAAATTTGTTTTAAAAAATACCTCGGAAGAAATGGCAAATTGTCGACAAGACAGAATTAACTATCTATGAAATCTGTCAATATACAAAAGATTTACATTGATTTATCTGTCCTGCCTCCAAAATATAGATATATGAACATGTACAAATTATGAAGTAAACAAAAAACAAATCAATCTGATCTTGGTTTTCTCATTTTTGTTCCCTGAATGAAGATCCTCAATCATTTCTGACAGACCAGAGAACGTTAACACACGCAGACAAACAGATTAATAGACATTTGTCATTTCTGGCCGAGGTGCACTACCGCCAGCTTCCAGACCTTCTTCTGGTAAACGTGATCAGGAAGTGATCACAAAAAACAAGTTCTGTTCGAACCACGATGGCCACTGGCCGCGGATCAAACACGAGAAACAGAAATGTAACCGGACAGGGCCGATGGTTGCGCGATAAAGCCACTCAAGAACGGAATTAAATGGTCGTAATTCATTGCAGATCTTTCATCTGGAATTTGTCTCTTAATTACGCACCTATATAACCGTAATTTGTACAATGATCATTTATTTATGAGAATTATCCGCACGATGCTTAAGTACGGAGATACCTTTGGAGTTTTCTTAAACATTTTCCAGTTTCATTCATCTCGGAATAACTCTTTGTAAAGTTGCAAAATGGCAAATAATGGGCGACCGAGTTTCTCGGAATTAATGCAGCCCAGATTCTCAATACACGTCCCAGTAAAGGTTCAGGTAAGGAGTTTATTAAAATGAGAGTGAAAATTTCTATCAATTAATGACTCGTGTTGCAAAATTTAGCAACATAATTTCATACAAAATAAATTACTCTAAATTCCAATTAAACAATCTCTGGAATGAAAATTATTCAATTTTTGTAACATATTTCATCTCTATGATAATATTATGCATGTACTAACCGATCGGTCTTCGAGGGCATGAGCCACTAAGGACATTAAATGATGAGAATGAATTATCAGATGCCGTGGTCTGTCATTTATTTATTTTGTTTTTACACATGAAATCCCTTGATGCTTTATTCATAACACACCAAATTAATTGATATTATTGTTATTGGATAATACTACACTGAGATTCCCTCATATGATGTGTGCCTCTGGTAATAATGTATGATTTTACAATATTATCATGTTGTAAATTTTGAATTTACTAGGGGTAGGTAAATGCAAAATTTACAACATGATAACCAGTTATCATAATGTAAATTTTGCATTTACCCCCCCCCCCTCCCCAGTAAATTCATAATTTACAACATGATAATATTTTGGACTCTTTATAAATTTTTAATTAATGTCATTGGACATAAAACAAAAGAAATTCGGGGAAGTTAAATTGGCTTATAATATTTTCATAAGTTCTACCTTTATAAAGTAAGAAAATAAAATAACTTTGAAACCCTTACACCCCTTAAACTCGATTATTTTATATGTAATAAGGACGATTCCACCGAACAATAGTACTTAAATGTGAAAGAGATAGCGAACATTCAATCCACTTCACAAACTTCATAAGCGATGCACATATGGGAATAGGGCAAAAACACAGAGCCCAGGAAATCACATAGGTGGAATCAGGTACCTTATATAAGTGAGCATCCCTTGTTGAGCCGTCAGAAATGTATTGACTTGGCAGACATATTTTTCCCCATTCGAATTCAGTGTCAAATCAAAGGCCTGAAAAAAGGTATGAAACAAGATAGTCAAAATACAGCTCATTGATAGTATTGTATGGTGATGTATTGATGTCAGGATCTTATAGTTACACAAGTTTTTACTTCTATTAAACGTCGAATTAATATCTTTGTCCTTTTTTTTTTAATTTAAACTCAAAATTACTTTATCATATTCTTTATTTTATTATTATTTTTTTTTTTTGCTAAATTCTGAACAACAAAATCATAACCTTGATTTCAGTAATTAAATGCAAGTGTGGAAACAAATATATTTCGATATATTTAATTAATTTTACGAAACATAACGTATACTACAAGTGTGTATCTATCATATACTTTGTTGATTTTTCATGGTGCATCTAAATTGCTTATTTCCCCCACTTATTCAAGCTATTATAGAAGTTGTTTAATTATACCAACTTCTGCTCGCTCACAATGATTCGCTAAATATCATCTTTTCACATCGGCAGATCTAGCAAGAATACTCGATTTCATGCCTCGATAGGTAGCTGCATCCAAAATTGTGTCTTAACCAATCATCGCTAAAGATAACGAAAACATCGTGCATTGACTCTAAAATAGTTTGGGTATCCTAAGTCTGCTTTTTGAATATTCTTTGAACAATACAGATACCGCAGTTGATTTGACTCATTTTAAAAACGAGACGATGAGGTTAAAAATTATGACTGTTTTTTATTTACTGCACTAAGTTAAACTTTGAAAAAAAATATTGAAATTTGTTATGTGTCAGATCTTGTATAGTTTGATTAAATTTTTGTTCAAATTGTACGGGAGGGGGGATAAAGTAATTTTCCTCGTGATAAATGCACTTATATGACTCTACATTGTATAACCCTTTCATTTATTGTGTAACGATATCGTTACTCATTACAAGGTGAAATAACAAAGACAAACTTTTTATTCATTCACTGAATAAATTAGATTATAAAAATGATTTTACAGCGAGTGCTGCTTTAATTAACAGTTTAACGTTACATCTATTGCTATCATTTAGTCTGACTCAAATGCCAGCAGCTTACGTCATTGATACATTAAACGTCACCCAGGTTGGCATAATTTTCATTGTTACCTTGTTACTTTTATTGAGTGAGCAGTGGCACTCTTTGTGTTTGTTTTCCACTGAAATTAAAATTTCAAAAAGATATATTGTGATATTTTAAATTTATTATAAATATTTATTGTTTATAATTCCTTTTCTTTGGAAGTGAATATGCAGTAAGTAAGTTGGTATTTTAAATGAGTATCACTCCTTCGTGGCACTTAATCTAACGTTTTTGAGGTCCGTGTTTGTCATGCTCTTGATTCGTATTTTTAAATGGACGTTTGAGCTTGAATACTGTTGGTTTTTCGCATATATTTCATTGTTTAATTTTATATTTCTCATGCCAAATAAAACAGAACTGTGTAGTTTTATGTATTGATAGCTAGTTAGACAAAGAGGTCCATATTTGGCCTGAGGTTGATCAAAACAAGTTGACATATGATCTGAAAGTAAAAGAAAAAACACAACAGTTAAACATTAGTCATGCATACTTTAAAACAACATCATACAGTTGTTTACATCGCCATCAGTGTAATAAAATTACGGTAAATATAACTAATAACAGCACCAGCTTACTTCTTTTCTGTGGTGGGTTTATTAATGAACCACTTGACACCCGCTGTTCTTCTAGGGAACTTCCTCCTCAAATTAGCGTCCAGAGAAAAGTAAGAATTCGCCAATATCATAATTATCTCCCTCTATTGCTCCCCCTTATGCCTGACATGTACTTCTCTTTGTTCTTTTGTTTTCAATAACTCGTAGGAATCAATTACATATATTAATGTTAGTAGTTCACTACGACTCTAAATATATTCTTATTATAATCAAAAAATAGGCAAAGCTTAAATAAAAGGGGCAAGAAAACTATATACATGAACAAAGTTCAACATATCTTTATGGTAGACATGTCAGAAATTGCATACAAGTTCCTCTGTCGATAAAAGCTTTTGCTGGTGTTTCATGTTTTGTGTTTATTAATGCGTCACATAATATTAGATGGCAAAGATACTAACTTTCATGGTACCTATCATTTTATGGCTAACTTGGGAATTAAATCCGTTCTAATATATTTCTGTAATTGCATTGGATTAATCCATTGCAAACTAGACATCAAAAACCTTTATGTGGGGCTGCAAGCACTGATGATTCCCGATAAAGCAAACTGTATATTTTAATGACAGAGTACGTGGACTGTTTGGCTGAGAGACCACGCACATATAAATCAAAATGATGGTGCTGCGAGAGGGAAAGGACTAGCAGCAGGCTAATACAAAGAGGACAAACAAAATTATGCATTGTGATGACGAGCTGGCTTTATGAATCTCCTGCCTGAGTCGGGGGCTTGTAACTCATTGAAGGGTTATGTTCTAAATGTAATTACCCCTGTCTGCCAAGACCTAATGAAGATTTGCTCAGTGGTAGAATTTGTGTGGCATCCCTGAAACTCTATTGCATACCTCTGGTCTACATCAAAAGAGTTAGATCTCTGTTGTACATTTTATCACTACTTGCGGTGTTAGACGATTGACAAGTTTTTTAAGGATGCAGTTGTTGTCAAGAGGGTTAAAACAGAAGGTCTCGACTGCTCGTGCACATATTGTTTAGAGTGGCAGGACTATGTACAGGTGCAATGTTCATAAACAAATTATACTTGTCTTGAGCTAAAAGCTTTCTTAAAAAGTGGGTATGCGTTACTCATTTTATGGATGTTTGTCATCAGTCTCCGTAAAAACCAGACATTCTTTCTAACAAGAAAAATTCAATACCATGCGAAAAATATGTGAATCGAACTTAAGCAACATGGCAATAAGGATAAAAACTTAGTTGTGTTTGTGAAGTAAAGTTTGTGATTTTTGAAAACATGGAGAGACCGTTACAAATACGGATTCACGATGAGAATGGGGAGAGTTGTAGTGACAGTGACGAGGATAGTGTTGGGTGCGAGATTCATAATCAGCTCAAATTGTACCATAAAATGTTACGACAACTTCATACTGAGGTAAGATCCAGAGAAGATGCTTTCTTTTAATTAAAAATGCAAGGATTATAAAAAGAGAAGAAAACATAATTCATAGTGGACGTCAAGTTTCGGGAAAAAAATGAATGCATTTACATCAATCTGTACGTCTGTATTTAAAAAGGAATCGTGATATAATTTTTGTGGTAGAAGAGTCCTTTATATGGTCACTAAATATTCTATCTTATTTTTTCTTATTTAAAAAATAAATAAAGAGGATTCTTATATTTATTTTATAAAAATAAAATTGCAACGAAGTATTTAGATAAAATTGTTTGGTTTTCAAAGTACCAACCTGTTTCAAAGTATTTTTTTGTGATCTGAGACTAGCACAGGAAGCATTTTAGGCTCGGAATAAAAAGAGCGCATATGTCTAACTGTTCTGCCAAGTAGCTAACAAGTAGTGGTCATTCCTTACTGAAGTCTAACAACAAGAAAATAATTCTAATGTCTAACACATGGACACAAGAACCATTAACTATATCTCTAATAAAGGGAAATCGAAACCAAATTCATTATTTAATTTCTAGATATATTACTTTTTTATTTGGTGCGCAGGAAATTATGGTGCTTTTTTGAAACATTGTTAGAAATAAGATGCAAGCCTTCAGTCTGTATACATGTAACTATTCCCATTAGTTGTCTGTACTACCTTTATTTTACTGTCAAATTATGTAAGTCATGGGATGGTTAATATGCTTTTTACGTGAAAGTGAAATGCATAGATCAATTAAGCTTTGAAGCGAAAAGCTATTCGTTTGTTATTCTTTTAAACTTTCAAACTCTGTTAGAGAAGTTGTTTTATTGTATAAAAATATCAATTTTCTTTTGATAAGTAAGCGATCGCATTTTTGCTTTAACAACATTATGCCACTAATCACTTCACACCAAGTCAAATACGAAGACGTGTATCAGAAACAGGGGCTACTGTGGTATGCTTTGTTTATTATGAGGTACTGTAGTCAAAGAAAATATTGGCACAGTAATGGTATCCGGTCAACTAGTAATCAAAATAAATATCAAAGAAAGACTGTGTCAGTATACAGGTAACAAGCTAATGAGATAAGGTATATCAACACACTAAACTATAAAGATATGGAATCCTAGTGCATCATGCAGCAAGAAAGACGTGGTCGTAGTGTATCAACCCTGAAAAGGCTGAATACTTTCATATCAAGCCAATTGTCATGATGTAAATTTTTATTCAAAATGTTGTCATGTTGCTTTTACCGCTACCCAATGAAAAATTTAAAATTTACAACATGACACAACAAAGGATGTAAGTGGGTCACACAAGAAAGACAAGTCAAGTCGTACTGCTTCAAACTATTGAGAAAAAATCCTATAAAACAATGCAGGGAGAGAAAAAACTCTAAATGTTAATCAGAGAGAAGGAATTCAAGAGTGAAAAGCTGGTGGCAAGACATTTTAGTCAGTAAAGCTGAAGGCTAGAGATCCTTGTTTGTACAGTCAGAAGCAAGACATTCTACATATATATACATGTAGTTTGTAAAGAGGAAGACAACAGATTCTAGATTGTGAAGCAAGCGAGAAGAGATCCCAGTCTGCAAAGGCAAGAGATCCTAGTTTGCAAAGCCAGAGGCAAGAGATCATAGTTTGCAAAAACCAATCCTTGTTTATAAAACCAGAGGCAAGAGATCCCATTTTGCAAAAACCAATCCTTGTTTATAAAACCTGAGGCAAGAGATCCTAGTTTTCAAAAACACAATCCTTGTTTATAAATCCTGAGGCAAGAGAACTTGATAAAAAAAAATACCCTTCTTTGTAAAACCAGAGGCAAGAAATCCTAACTTGTAAGCCCAGAGACAAGAAATCCTACTTTGTAAAGCCTTAGTCAAGAGATTATTATACCTTGCCAAGAATAGTGGCAAGAGGGCCTAGTTTGTGAAACCAAAGATAAGACATTTTAATATGTAATAATAGAGACAAGAAGAAATCCTAAGAGAGAGACAAGCGATTTTGGTTTGCAAAACGAGAGACAAGAGATCCTAGTTTGTAAAGCAATAGTCGAGAGATCCTAGTTTATACAAACCAGAGGTAAAAGACCTTGTTTATAAAGCCAAATGCAATTGATCCTAGCTTGTAAAGCAAGAGGCAAGAGATCCTAAATTGTATGTCCAGATATCTTTGTAGGACAAAGAATCGTATGATATATAAATTTAGAAAGAATGGTTCCTGTTTTTGAAGTAAAGTTGGACATCCTTTATAGCCAGTGGTGAAAATCATTGTGTGTCAAGCTTTAAAAAGCAGATTCTGATGCAAAATATATTTTAAAGATAAGAGGTTTTTTTGAATAATGAGGAGATCTTGTAAGAAAAGAAAAAAATACTTTGAAACTAAATAAACCCCAGATTTGCCATGATTATTGTTTGGCGAAATACATATTGTCTTAAAATATTTCTTCTCTTCTTTGTATACATCATTATTTATGAACTTCACAATAAGGAAAGTAGATATGCACAGCGTAAAATTTTTATAGTGTATTCAAAATCAATTTCATAAGGCATTTATCCCTGAAAAGTGAAGTTTGCATTAACTATATGGGAGCAGAGCAAACGCGGACTTCTTGATAGATGAGAGGTGGGTTCAGATGGAATGAAGAAAAGAGTATCCCCTGTCGACCTATCACATTCGCCATTTGCTCCCTGTCGTAACCGGAAAACGTTATTAAAAAACCCTAGAAAATTGATTGGGTAAATAATGATCTAACAATTAGTATGAAAATTGCCAGGTAGCATTTGACTCAATGATAGTTTGCATTGTTGACAAGGTCATTGTATCGTATCATCATTACATCGTCGCATCATACCATCAATATCTGAAATACATATACGTAGTTCATAACAGATAAAATAAATATGGAATGCTCATAGTTATATTAAATAATTACAAGTAGATATTGATAAACACATACATCTACTCCTTGAGAACTACGGTAATAAAATTTAATTATCAAATAATTTGATATTATTTTTATAATTAGGTAATAGTTATGATTGACAGGAACTTCGACTCGCGGCAATAATAATGGTATAGGTGTCCTGAAGCGAGAAAGGTTCTTTTTTACATCAGCCAGCAGGTTGCACTGAAGCATGAATACCCTGTGTATATCATTAGTGGAAGGACTCTTCTCTCAGCATTGACTACCGCTGTGTAATTGTTCACCAAGAATATATTTGTCGTTTTGCAATAGTTCTCTATCTTGTCAGATGTATTGTAAACTGTACGTTCTATATAGTTGTTTCATCGTTGGAGGTTCATCGCAAACTATTGGAGGTCATGTTCTATTTGAAATTGGAACTGTACTAATTATTAAGTACTAGTTAAGTATAGTGCAATGAAATACGAAAGTTATCTGCTAACGTTGACTACAAGCAATGAAAAGGATGGTAAGGTAAGTAATATACTAATACCGTGTTAACAGAATTTTTAGCGGGGATTTCATTTTAGCATTATTAGCGTGGGTGCTTAGATATCTTAAATTGAATATCGCTTTAAAAAAAAGCGGTTTATTTGTAATAAACTCTTTAGTGAGCATTTTAAAATCGCTAAATTACTTCTCGCTAAAAAAAATTAAATCGCTAAATTTGCGTCTAGCTAAAATTTCCATAAATACGGTATATCCTCGGTTGCAGATTTGATATAGATACAAGTATTTTTTTAATATAAGAAATCTTACTTTTGTTTTACTTGTTTGTTGTTTGCGAAGTTTAGAAAAATAAATGATGGTCTATGTTTGTAAAAGTTAAGCATAGAAGACGCTTGCCTAATTAATTCCAAGACGCCCCATACAGTTTGCTTATTATGTACACTATCATTATTGTTTTCTTTTCTTTGGGGATGCACTTGTGTGTTTTGTTAGCTACTGATTACACCGAGCATGTTAGGTGTTCTTAATACTACTTTTGCTATTTTTCAAAAAAAAAAAAAAACACCTGAGGGATAACACTGTGTATTTATATCATAGGCATTTTTCTTAGGTAAATCTCGATTAAACTAGATTACAACATTGTTAACAAGAGAGGTCATACTGGGAGAAGGACAATGTCCAAGCATTGAAAACAGTCTTATTGTTGAAAAACTGATTACAATACTATATACATAGCAAATAATTTACAGATTATCTAATTCTTTACACTGTGAAATCACGCAATTATCCATGTTCTGAGTTTCAACCTCAATTTTATATTTGAGGTTATAATATAACTATCAAAGTAAATTCGAGATTCATTATAAACTAGAAATTTATTTCCAGGAAATTAATTGATGAAATAAGATATTTATTTAAAGTCGGGTACATCAACAAGATTTACTTTTTTAATATCGCATAATGTTCTTTCATATTTGTTTCCTTTGACTCCCTTCCTCTTTTAATACAAAAATACATTATCGTTTTCAGACCACAGTATGGAAGTATTGGTTCATATATTTGAAAACAAATATTCTTTTTATATCAAATTACAACTCCTAAAAATAAAAACTTTTCTACACCTAGCTAGAATTACTAGTATTTTATTTTTTATCTTAAATTTCTATAAGAAAAAATAATGCTAGATTTGAGGCAGCTATAGGTAGGAATTGCAGTTCTGTTGTTCATATTGATACTTGCAAAGATTTAGACGACATGACTTAGTATATAACTATATTGCCTTTTCATATATAAACAGCAGTATTCTTTTTTATTTTATCTATTATTTTTTTCGCCTCAGTTTGATCGTTTTTTAAAAATATTTTTACGACTTGATTTTCTATCGAAAACTTCTTCTCTAATGATGGTCAAAATCACATTGAAATCGAACACATTTGACACATATCTGTAAACTGTCGATGGCAATGCCAGGGACTTATGTACTAGTATATAGGTCCTTTATGATACCAGTTTTCCTTGTTGTTAATGTTTACTTTTTCATGCACTATAGTGACATTTATACTTGCTGTAACATAATGATTATTATGCTAGCAATAATAAATGTTGTGCTTTGTAACAGAAAATAATAATGTTCTGTAATGTAAGTATATGCTATTATGCTAGTATAATTATAAGATAATGCATTTCTTAATGGTTTTGTTTAATGGAGATTTACATGCCAATACCAAAAAAAAAATTATCCAAAGAAATCTTTTTCTTTATTAACCTATATTCTAAGATTTTGTTCTTTTAAATTGATTGAAATTAAAAAAGTATTATCTGAATTTATCTCTAACACTCAATGACAGAGAATGCGAAGTGGTATGTTGAGTTTCTTTATAAGCAAATCGCACGATACGTAGAAGGCAAACGAACATGTTGCTGTCCTAATACACTTACAGAACCTGGGTGTAAAATCCATGCGGGAAAAGACTTAAAGCAGACAGCTTATTCATATAGAAAAAATCAGCGTGAATCTCCGGGGTTTTTTGAACTGCAATTCAAAACACTATTAAACTTAGGAAAAGAGGGATTTCACGGGTTTCCCACCTCAGGGTTGGATTATTCTGGAACTCACAAGTCTCACCTATATCCATAGCGTCTTTTACTTGTCTTGCCAAGGTGGTTTTTGTTTTCTCTTCCAAATAAAAAAAAACGGTCATATTTTTCAAAAATGTTTACTTATTCTACATGAATATGCAAAGGTATATTTATTTTGTAAGAAAAAAATATACATCTCAAAAGTACGAAGCGACTTATATGTATGTTGGGCATAAGGTGGTTTAGAATAGTTTCGCATAAAGTACCGTTAATAAATTAAGTACTATAATATTAGAAAAAAAATAGTGTAGCCTAAGGTTTGAATGAATAATTTAGATTATTTTAAGACTAGAATATTTTATATATTCATTTTCAGGGATTTATCGGCTTTTATATATACTCTATTGAAATATGAAACTTAAATGTCACTTCTACTATTCCAAGGATGATTTGGATCAGAAATATAAAACTTTATTTTAAAAAATCTATCCGGAATTTTCACAGAAAATCAGGATAGGTTCACAGAAAGAATTGTATCTTGAAAAGGAGGTGGTCTGGCCATTATCTCCTGTTTAATAGTATTAACTGGTATTGGTGTGCATATTTTTGGAAGCACGGACTTGTTAGTTATTTCGAATGTTGCGAAATAGTGAAAATATGTTTTATGATCAAAATGTTTTTAGATTATTCCTGTGCCATCATTTGGGCGCAATGTGTAAGTTGTACAAGTTTTATTCTGAAAAACTTCAAAGTCCTCAAGGGATTAAAATTTGCTATTGTAACATGTAGAGATAATATAAAAGTATCCATTACAAATTTTATAAGCAGCTCATTGAGAATGCAAACGTAGCCAATCATTTTGTTTGCCAAAAAAATGCCCTCTCTTATCGTCAAAGGTTATTTCATTTCTATGACAACTCAGCCATGGAAATTCCATACGGTCATAGCGCAGCAAATTATAAAGAAACGTTGCTACTAATTGCTTCACATTATCATGCAAAGATGGGACAGTTAATATGTTTTGAATTAACAGAATTCTATTGTAGTGTTCTTGTCATGCATATATCCATAAAGAGATTGATACTTGCATGTATTTCACACAGAAATGATCGACATTTAGATATATCGACTACGCTTTGTCAATTAACAATGATAATTTCCATTCTTATGTCGACACTATATATTAGTGAGCTTAAAGTAAAAGAATCACAGAGTCTGACATCTATTTCATGTTTGGATATTTAAAAACAACGAGACATATATTGCAATATATCAACAAAGCTTTATGATAGACGTGATGACATAAACTCTATAATCGTCAACTTCCCTTGTTTATCTTTTGCATAAGGGGTTTATATCTCTCAGTTGCTTCGATTCGCAAGAGCATGCCTTAAACGTAGGAACACTTATATAAACTATAACCCAGAACCGAGATAACCCATCATAAAAAATTGTAAAAAAACAAGTTGATGAATCAAGAATATCAGCAGTCTTGTATAAAGTTACTATTTTGTAAGTTCTATTGTCGATATGTAATGACCTCTTAACCAAATACATTCTATCATTTAAGTCAAATGCTGACTGACGTTTTTCATTCTAATTGTAAGGATTTGAAATACACAATTTTAATCTCTGGCGGGTGTGATTTAGGTATACCTCTGACACTGGAATGACACTCCTCCCTGGCACCTGATCCCACCTCTGAAGATTTAGAGGCCTGTGTTAGCTTTGCTCCTGATTTGTATTGTTTGAATGGACTTTTAGCTTGAATGCTGATCATTTTCTGTACATATTTTATTATAAATAACCATACTAAGAGAGGTAAATGCTATAGATATGAAGTATATATCTGATGTTCAGAATCTTAAATATTGGTTATTTCAATCAACAGCATCAGTGAAGACAATTCATAGACATTGCTATCAAAAATAAAAAAAAATCTATTTCTGCACAGCTGCATAAAGGCTATTATTTCTGGGTAAGTTTTCAGATATAACGATTAATTGAATTATTATTAATAAGCTTAATACCCCGTCACATCGAATTTTCAAGTATCCAGGCAGCTTATCAACGTAAGATTCATAAACATCTGCATCAGACTGTCATTTGTAATTTGCTTACTTCCCCAAACTGTCAAATACCTTCAGACCCTGTGGTTTTCTATTTGCACTGTTTCCATTAGTGTTCGATTTGGGGGTATCTTTCAAGTTGCATATGGTTGTAAAAATATTGAATTTCTTTATTAACAATCCTTTGTATAATTTATTGCCGTTAAATACATAATTTTATGATTCAGTCAAGGAATGTATCTTTTTTCCTTTTGATTTATCTATAGGAGTGCTGTTTTGATGTTGAATTGATAAAATTTTGTTCAATGATTATAAAAATGTTATGTATCACTGTGATATCTATGTCTAAGAATCTTCATAATGCAGGAATGAAAAATGCTCTAAAAACTGTCAAATATGCTCAATATGATATACAAACCTTTGAATTGTTAATTAATTTTCAGACCTAAACCAGTTAAAGCCTCAAGTTGTTTAAAATGTTAGATTTTCAAAGTCAGCTAAAATGTCACTAAAATTGTTTTTCGTGTAAAAATCACACCGTGATATATGTCAGGAGTTACATGACATTTTGTTATGGACAATGATTTTCTTACAAATACTAGTATGAGTGTGCAAAATATTACAAGAGAAGAATATGCAATAAAGGACCTTCTTTGTGCTCATTGTCCTTTTGGCAACTTCTCCGTGTTTGGTTATTTTGTTTCCAACTTTTCTTACTGAATCCCACGTGTCATTCTGTAACATTTTCTTTATTCATGAAGTCATAAAAACGTATCATAATCAGAAACAAAAAAGACAAATAATCCCAAAAAATTGAAAAAGTGCTGCGAGTTGGTTAATACGTTAAAATTCAATCGTGCAGTCTTGAACAAATATCATGGATGTTTTTTCCTGTGTGTGTTTGTGTGAGTTTGAGAGACAGCATGAGGAAGACGATGACCGAGGAAAAAGATAAAAATCGGATCAAAATACTAAGTACTATCGAAACAGAAAAAGACGCCCATTCTTGCATGCGGGTATTCAGAAAGTCATTACGTTATGTTTTTGACGTAACAATAATGTAAATATACATGTAAATTTTGGAATTTAGTATTATTAATTTCATTATAACAAAGGGAACAAACCTTTCAAGAATTTTTACACTCATATCGAGACGTCACCACTTGCCGGCGAAGAACTTCAAATTCTAGACCTACAGTATAGACTAATGGCACTCAGGGCATTGTATTAATGAGAGGTTTTGTTTACGTTCCAGTACCTACTGCGACAGGGGACCTCGATTTATACTGTCTCATACTAAGGACCGCTTTCCAATCCCGCAGTGGGTTCGAACCCCGAAAGTGCCGATTCCTTTTCTCGCAACTCTAGAACAAACGCTTCAACAACTGTCTATGCGCGAATATAAATCTTTTAATGTTTTATTAACATCTTAAATGGCAGTCAATATTGCTTTTATTGCAATGTTGCTTTTAATGGTTCATAGAGATTGAACTACGGCTTTGTTCCCAGTATTACATCATTATGAGTAAATTTTGTGATTTCTCTTATTTTTATCTTTAAAAATGAATTTAATAAAGGCAATTCATCATATTTGTATGAGAATTAAAATCTTTATCCGTCAGAATTTGACGTAACCTTTACATAATCAGAGTCTTATTGTCTCCCTTTGGTTATGCATTCCTCTAGCACGGCAATGAATCACAGGAGAACTTCAGAAATATTGGACGATGGCGTTATTTGATTGGAATTACGGAGTTTGGCGTTCCGATATTTGATATGTGTAGGTTGAGCTTCTGTGACTTTGATGCTTGAGAGGTCGTCTCAGATCTTCATGGGGTGGGACACACTCAAACAAAATAGAGGTGTGAATGGGAAGCATCAGAGGCTACCTTAAATACCAAGCACAGCATTAGTGTTTGGGGTTTTATGTTGTGTTTATAGACTTAATTACGGCATTAGAGATTCTTGTTATGATACAGAATTAGTTGCAAGCGTAGATATATACATGTATCTAAATTTTCTTTATGAACTTTATAATCGCTAGAATCTTGGTCAAAGGTTACCTCAAATATATAGGTCTAATCTGCTTGTTTTCTTGACCTCTTTTTAAGATATTTATAAAATAAAAGTCCACTACTTACCTTGGATGTTGCGGTACATCGGTTGCTCGACCGCCCGTCTATTTGGGAAGCGTCTCCCCCTCCCCGAACCCCAAACTCATAACAATAAAAGAAAACGATTTGACTTTTTTTTTTAGATTGAAAAACCTTTTCATGAAAATTTTCAAATCACAGAAAATTTCTTGACTAATGTTTTTTCATCGAATCTTTTTAGATAATTTTTTTTTAAAAATACAGACGCTAATTCAAGCTTTTATTTAAGATACCGTAAAATCCTCTGTGGAAAAACAAATGCTCATAAAAATAAAATATACAGTGTCCTGATTCTACTAACAGTCGATCTTTATCCTGTGTTTTATTTGGGTAAAATAATTAATGTGACGTTTTATTTTCAATGGAATTTGATGATAAATATTGATATATTTTGATCAAAGCAATTATCTTAAAACCAGGTCAAGTTCTATATAACCACCAATGTTAACAGAGATCTAATGAGTAGAAACCGTTTTTATATTCTTTTCAATACTTTTTATTTTCATCAATTTTAAGTAAATGGATTCTTGGAGTGAATAGATTTTAATTCTTTTTACATGTTCCCACTGGAAATTTGGGTGCTCTATAGTGACGGGGGTGATCGTCCGTCTGTAACATCAAAGGTGCACTTATTATAGCAGTAAATTCTATCTTATACCACTGAATAAAATACAATGAGACTTTCACAGAATCTTGATCATTACATAGTGATCCTGTGGAACCCATATTTTACATTTTAAAATTAAATAAATATTTAGTGAATCTCACACCAAAATATGAACAAAGCCATTTTTTCTATGACATTGAGGATACCCGTTTCTTATCTGCAATTCCTCCTTTTCTATTTTTATGAGATTTTCATATATTTTATGAGACCTTCTTATATGGTGTCAATTTGAACTATTTTTCGTTTCAGTTGGAGCGATGGGAAAACGGGGTGTAAGACACTATTAACTGGATTAAACGCAAAGTGTTAAAATCATTTGAGATATATTTATATTACTATCATAAGTAAACAATTTCAGAAAAGGCGGAGGTGCTAAGCTTCCATAATCCTCATCCAAAAGCTTAACCTCTTAAATAAATCAGCAGCAACCGTTGGGTCGTCTGCTGCGAGCGCGAGGCGCGATTATCGACGTCATATTTAAGACAAGTTACCGGCCATTGCAATAGTTACAAGGATAGAATTATCTTTGCGTCAGTAGCGCGAGTATTTCAACTCTTAGACTTTGGATTTTTTTATGGTGTTCAAATCAATTCATATTTAAAAAAAAGTGATTTGGAAAATACAAATCTGTGACATGATAGAATATTTATTGCAGTTGGATCATATCTTATTCATTGGACCTTTGAAGGAGTAATGATAATTCAATTTTTACTGATTACAGGTAACTTTTTAAGGTCCAATTATTTTACTTAATTGTGATTCAATTTCAATTTCTCCTTGACTTTATTGGGGTTTTTTCCTGATGTTAATTTGAATCTTCTCTGTTTTCATAATGTTCAGACGACAAATTCAAGCTGTTTAAATGTAAAATAAATATTGATTATGACATACTTAAAATCATGGATCAGCACTATACAATTTTCAGATTTAATTGCTTTTCAAGATAAACAAAAAATCAGATGCTTATAAGTAAAATTTAAGGGTCGTTCATTTTTTATGAAAATGTGTAATTCTTAATATTAACATGTACTTGTATTCATGTGAAGACTGTTCAAAAACCACTGTATTCTCTCCTACGGACGTCTTCCACTCGGTCAAGATTGCAAACAAGTGTCAAGTGCTAATAATACAACAGTCTTTAGTCTTTAGTTTTTCCGCCAACTTAAGGGTCATTATATGGCAAAAACACGCTTTTCCAAATCAAGGGCATTTCATTATATGCAAATCTAAGCTCTTTATGGGAAATATGTCAAATATGATTTCATCTGTAGAAAACAGTGATTTTTGACTTTTTCATCCTTTCCTGAATTCCTCTGCATGTCAAAAACAGTTCAAAGAAGAATTTTTTTTGTACATTTATATATGCAATTTTTTAATGTTTATATTAAAATCACCATTTTTAAATTTTTAAGCCCATTTGAAGATGCGAAGAGATACTTGTAACATTTTAGGGCAATATAAATGCATGTTATACAAGTAAAAAAGAAACCATTATGCCAAACTCTTTTATACCTTGTGGCTCCTTTTCGCTCCTCTTTGCAAATATCTTCTGAGGAGCAAATCAGTTACAAAGTCAACAATATTAATAATTTTATACCTTTTCTTCATTAATATTGCAATTAATGTTAAGATGATAGAAAATCTTTGCTTCACCTTTCATTTTCAGTCATTACGTGATCTTGTTTTCTGTTAACATAATCAAACAACAGATGATTTTGAGATCTCATACTAATTAGTGGAAACAAGGAAGAAATGGGTCTACAATTCATTTTTCTTTGTATCAGACAAATCTACAAACACCACTTCAATTGATGCATATTTCACACCGCCTAATTGAAACCAACATGGTTCCAAGTTTTTTCTCTTTATATTCAATTTTGCAGACAGGAAAAAAGGTTTCCCAAAAGTTACTCTTTTGGTTCATTTCTGAGAGAGTGCTTTAATAATATGTACTTTATCATTTTTAAGTGAATTTTCTACATAAAAATTTATGGGTAAGTACTTGTAAATAAGAAAGGCAATATGCACTCTTACGCGATATGTTGCAAGAAGTGAAAAAGTTTAACCTCATGAAACCACACGTTTTCTATTTTCTTATCAGGGTACTAATCAGTTTATGACATAATGGAAGAAGATGAAAAATTAAGATATGTTATAATCACTTTATTATTGAACATTGAAACACTATCAAAACTGCTCTCATTTTCCTCTCATCCAAGAAAAATATCTACACAGACTGCTGAGATACAAAAACCTTCTTCAGAGTTGATGGATGAGTCCTTCGTTCTTTTTTTGTCCTACAGAAATTGTATTCGTCCTTTTGTCCTACAGTTGTTGTATTTCTCTCTGTTTTGCTCTATGGTAATTGTATTTCTATCTTTTTGGTCCTACAGCAGTTGTATTACTTTCTTTTTTGTCCTACAGTAATTGTATTCTTCTTTTTGTCCTGTGATAATTGTATTTCTGTCTTTTTTTTTAGCTTCATGGCTGTAGTGAAGAACCTGGCATGGGCGAGTATCTGTGTATTGGAGACTATATCTGTCTGTATTGTGAGGAGACAGAGGGATATGTGTACAGCTCCCAGTCCAGGTACGTGCTCGGCCTCAAGTTGTCCACCATACTGTTTAAATTAATTTCTTTTGGAAAGAAAGGATGGCGCTTGCACAGAAAATTGCAAATTAAATTAATAGAAAAATGATATATTTCCAGAGAGCCGTAAACAGCAAATACACTGTATCTCCGAAACTTAAAACAACTGTACTTATAGATATATAACCTTTGTAATTGCTTTCACCAAGACTAGGTGTGAATGCAACATTCCAAATGGTTAGGGGTAAAAAGAGAAAAAGAAACCCAGAAACTCAGGGAGACACTTACACAAAAGTGTAATTTAAAACATGTCACCCCGAACTTCTTTCGTTACTTTTAACTTTATCCATAATTTTGGATGAAATATATGGAGATAACGAATATTATTCTAGCTCAAAAGTCTATGAGATATTCAATACAAAATAGGAGAAGCACAAACACGGACCTCCTAAGAATCAGAGGTGGGATTAGGTGCTGTTTTATACTACTCATGATGATTGTCAACATAATCATTATAAGGGTTTAATCTTTAGGCACATTTAGGGATGAACTTATATATCAGGAAAATTTATGCTCAATATTTTCTCATTGTTCCCATTTATTCCCCCGAACTGCAAAAGAATTACAACATATATGACTTCAGAAATAGATTTTTTTATATAGAAATTTAAAGAATTCATTTGCTTTTCAACAGAAAAATTAGCTCACAGTTTAAAAAGAATTCGAATCATTATAACCATGCTTATTAACATATTCTTAAATTTACAACAACAAAAAAATAGTTGCTTTAGTACATGTTTGTTTAATATTTTTTGTTAAGTAAAGTTATTCACCCAATGTTCAATGTGAACTGTTAAGAATAAAATGCATACACATAATAGTCATTTAAGCATTATCGAAATTTTAACAAAAACTATAATATAGATTGATGAAGCAATTCGCAATCTTTTGTCTTTAATTTACTCAGAGTATTCTTGGGAAAATTTTTATTTTGACAATTGGAAAATGTCTTGCTGAAACGATTTCCGAACATGATTTATAGTATGCTCACAGCATAGGATACTTTTATGTTTAAAAAAATGGCATTACTATCCATAGGTAAAGCGAATAAATAGATATAAATAAATCCATAAATCAGCTTCCAAACTGTTCAATCATAATAAATGTAAACTATTTTTGAATTTTAATGTTAACAAAATGGTTGTGCAAGGATTTTAGGTACAGAAGCATCAAAATACCTCAGATAAGACTTAGACACCTTAATGGTCCATCAAAAGAAAAAAAAAGAAAAAAAGCTGAAATACAAATATGTGGGGGGATTGTTTCTGGCATTAAGACAATGGTCTAACAGCTATTCCAGGTGTTGCGTTCTGGGGTCAGTCTGTTTCTCTAAGAGACATCTATTAATATAGCTGGATGATCATTGCTTCTCATCAGAAAAAAAAAACAGATTCAGAGAAAGAACATTATAGATAAATTGATTGCCCTTTGGCTATTTTATGTCTTAGGAATGGTCTTTTATTATTATAAACATGATTCCATATGTTTGACGATCTATCTTTAATCCAATTTTCGGGCAGTTTAATGGGTGTTTACTATAAATTAAAGAAAAGAGTTTATATTAAGCAATTTCTCTATCAGTAGGCTTGATAAATTATGTCAGTTCTTAATGAAAACAATTGGTAGATCATATTCTGTTCACAGTCTGTTTATTGATTTCATTGATAGATAAAGTGTTTCGCTTATCTTTAATACGTCGGTCAGAAGTTCGATTGAGAAATAAAAAGTTCACTTGATCCATGTTGATAACAAATATAAGGCAATAAAGAAGACTACATAACCTTTCACTACATTTTTTCCCTAGACAAATCTTCAAAAATCTTAGTTCTTTGCAAAAACAGTACAATCTTGTTGTAAATGTACTTTTGTTTTCTTGTTTTTTTTTTCGAATATTATTTTTTGAATTTAGGTCCACGGAACTATAGAATTTCGGGAAATATAAGTCATGGCTTAATAATGTTTGAGTCACTGATTATTTGTCATTAGTTTTGTAAAAGCTTTTTGTACTTTTGTTTTATATGAAAAAGAAAAAAGTTGATTTTTTTTTTCCATCGAAATTATTAAATAAAGAAAAACGAAATTAATATATTTTTAAATGAAAAACGAAATTATTAAATAAAGGAAAACGAAATTAATATATAAAGAAAAACGAAATTATTAAATAAAGAAAAACGAAATTAATATATAAAGAAAAACGAAATTATTAAATAAAGAAAAACGAAATAAATATATAAAGAAAAACGAAATTATTAAATAAAGGAAAACTTAATATATAATGAATTTATTATATAAAGAAAAACGAAATTATTAAAAAAAGAAAAACGAAATTATTATATAAAGAAAAACGAAATTATTAAAAAAGAAAAACGAAATTATTAAATAAAAAGGAGAGTTAGGGAGAAAGAGAAAATATCAACTGAAACTACTTCAATAATGTTTGAGTCAATAATTGTTTAACTGATTTGTTATGTGTGTCATTAGTTTTGTAAAAATTAATGACTATTTTGAATCGCAAAAGGTCAGGACCTTGCGTTAGATTCCCACGTTAACTTCTGTGTACCCAATATATATAAAAAGAAAAAAATTACTTTGTTGATTTGCATGTATATTTCACAAATTGAGAGTTTGGCATTTAAAATATATGAGAACCATCACAATTTTTGAGAGTTTGACATTTATAATATGTGAGAACAAGTACTAGTAGCCAGTACATCACCTCTAATTATGCGTTGATAAGACCAAGGAATCAGCTGAAGGTGATTTGCTTTATATATTTAAAATCTACTTCTTGTAACCTCTTTGACTAAAAATTTTTTATAATGTCGAGGTATTATTTTACAGCAAAAACTTTTAATTTTTCCTTTAAAAATCAGAAAACAGGCTAGTTCAAGTAATTTTAGGTTAAATTCACTTTTTGGATATGTTTTCCAAACATCTCGAACGATACATGTATTTTAGTTTCGTTTTTCCAATAATTTCGCATATATTAATTTCGAATTTATTGTTATATAATAATTTCGATTTCATTCAAATATAATAATTTCGTTAATACAGTGCTCTTATATTGTGATTTAATAATTTCGTTTTTCTTTATATATTAATTAAACCCTTGCTAAAAATTTCACTATTGGGCTAAAATTTTTTCCTTTAAAATCAGCAGCTTTTTAGCGCTTTTTGTACGTAATGTTAAATTGTCATATATTGGAACATATCTTTTAATAGAATTATATAATCGTTTGTCGACACTTAGAAAAATGCCAATATTTTGTGAGTTGTTCATTTTTTTAAAATGAATATGCTTAACTCATATAATGAACATTTCCCGAGCTGGCTGATCATGACTGCATTGTTCCTGGTTAAAATTCTTTGTTTTCTTTGATTAAAAAAATAAAGCGCTGCATCTCGTGTAAAAAGTGCATACACTTGGCCTGAAAATGGGCTAATGATTATAACACAGAAAGCAGTAGGTCAGACTAAATGCCTTCTAATTCACAAGCATGGAAAAAGGAATTCATATCTTTTTCATTTGGAATATTTTTATTGATGAACCATGTACTTTACAAATCAAATAATGACGTAAACTAATAAATAAACCAAGCAATTTTTCTGATAGAAATATATTCTCATTGAAAAAAAACTTCTTAAAAAAATAAAATTGTGTTAAATATTTATTACCAGAGAATATAAAGTTTTTGTAAAAAATAAGAAAAACATTTGCAAACACGTGTAAGAACCGATCTGTTTGGTTTGCAAAGGTTACGCAAAATAAATATAAACAATGCAATATCAAGGATTTGTGCAAGACTGGTAGCTGTAGCGTTGTTGAAGAAGGTGCTATAGGTATACAAATAAATGTGATGCTGATATCAATACACTGATATCATAAAAACAAACTTCATAGATGACAAGGATACCTTTCGATGATCCATATTTTATTAATCATCGACACACATTCACACGTCACTAATTGTCTTCAAAAACCATTAGCACATAGACCCAGCAGCATGTCTTGGAGGCTTTGTGAATAGTATGTTAACTGCATACCGTGGAACAGATATTTATAAAGAGTAATTTTAAGTGTTCAGAGTGAGATTAATAAATCTGATAACAAGAATTCCACAGCAGATTTCAGAAGTAGATATCATCAAAGTGCATGTAGAAAGGAAACCAGTTTTTTTTTAATCTATAGAGTAAAAGCCTCTTTCATTTCCTTTTGGTTTCACTTTGAAATTGGTAAGTCTTTCTGATAATGGTCACACAATGTCGAGGACTCAGGTATTGGTATCCTGAAACCTCGGTAACACTTATAAACGTCACGCTGATTCCATAATCAAATGCTGATGTGACAGGATAAAACAAACAGACAGTTAATGCCTGAGTCAATTTGTTCGGTAATCCCCTACAAGTATCAGATAATTGTTTACTGCTAATAGCATTAAGAGCCTCAAAAGAGTTTCAATAGCTTCTTTCATCACAAAAGCCTCGAGAAGCCTTAAGCTTTGTCTTTATCTATCAATCCGATATCATGCATATTGCTGCAATAAACATGCATTTTATGTCTTTGTATAGCTTGAAGGTTTCTTTAATTGCAACATTAAAGGTTGCGCTTTATCCTATATCTCCATTTGATATTACTAGGCTTATGAATAAAGTCAAGTAAAACAATTATTTATTTTTTCTGAATATGGTAAACAAGTCAATCTGATTGTTCTTTGATATTTACAGTTCCTCCAATAACGGGTTATACATTTACACAAACCAAGAGCGAAATAGGCCAAGAAATATCCCAAACCCCCAAGGTAAGAGGACAAAGTGATATTCTTGCATGGATAAGAGTTGTAATGTTTTTGCAATTGTTAACTTTAGACAAGAGAGAAAAAAGGCATGACTGTATTGCTTCATCTGAAGCCTAAAGATAATGAAGAAAAAATGTCGAGTATTTGAATTTACATATACGCAGGGATTTGCAGTAATCAAAAGGGATTTTAAAGCTTTTCATAGCAGCATAAAATCTTATCTCTCTCTCCCTCTATAACAATTTCTTATCGTAATATTCGAATATCATAATGCCCAACCCCCTTCCAAAGCAGCTATCTTTATCTTCCCTCCAACTTTTGTAAATTCCTTTCTTATGTAATAGGAATATTGATTTTAGAAGATATCACAGATATTTGTAGGCATGATGTAATTTAAAGAGTAGAAATAGCTTCACAAATGTTTATTTCAGATCTTTTCAAACAAGTGTCGATTCTATTTCGAAAATTTAATGATTGGTAAAAGTTGAGTGAGTACTGATAGCAAAAACGTGTTATGTTGACAGTGAGAATTGTGCACTTAAAGCTCGTTTTATTCAGATAACTTTTTTTTCTAGCTGATTTTCATCTCAATTTTGTTTGTAGTGATGGTCCCGATTTTATCATTAGTGTCAGCCGAATATCAACAATTTGCACTTTATTCTGCAAACATCTATCTCACCCCTGTAATCCGAAACAATGTACTCTGCAAGAGTGACACTCGTTATTTTGAATTTGACACTAGTCATTACGAGGGCGTAACATTGGAATATGTCAACAAAAATCGCACAATTATGATAAACAGAAATTGACATTTGTTTAGAATTTAAATGATATTGATTTTAAATTGGATACTTCCTGAGATTCTTGACATAATGTACTAGAAATAAATGGGAGTATTCTATGCATTGTTAATTTCAGACTAAACTTGACTGTATTAAGCACACTTGCACTCGTTTCATAACTCAGTATATCTGACTATCATGCTAGACAGGATGGAATATTGTTTTTTTTTTTCATGTTAATCGATGTTATCGATGACTAACCTTTGTTTCAGTGGTGGTATTCCAAGTGTGCATCCAGAATAGGTACAAGCTCAACAAGAAGTACAGGAAATGGATAAATTCAATTCAGTCAGAACATCCCGAGCCTTGTTCTCGAGGTCTGCTCAAACAAACCAAGGTATCAGTCTCAGTCAATTCTGACCTGAAACAAAACGAGGTCTGCTCAAACAAACCAAGGTAACAGTCTCAGTCAATTCTGACCTGAAACAAAACGAGGTCTGCTCAAACAAACCAAGGTATCAGTCTCAGTCAATTCTGACCTGAAACAAAAAATAAATTCTTTACGAAGTACCTCGTACCCTAAAAACTTCTTGAAAACATTGCAACATTGTTATTCGATTGCGAGAGAAATACAATACTTCATATCTAGAATTTCTTTAAGCTAATGTCTGCAAAGCATGGCCCATAAAGTTTAACATACCCTCGATGTTCTATTTCTGATATGACAATTTCATCTTAATAAAGAAATGACAAGGTAATTTTAATATTTTATGACACAGTTAGCAGCAGAAGCAGAGAACAAGGACAACGAGGCGGAGCAAAAGAGACAACACGGCAAGCGTGTGAGATACGGAGAAGTTGTACAGGTTAGAAGGAACAAATAGACTTGTTACAGTCAAAAGCAATTGTGCACCATAGAAGAAAAATATCAAATTTGCAAGTGCAAAAGACTTTCTAAGGAGAAAGTTATTCAAGCAATGTTTGCAATAACCAAACATCATCATACCAAAATTAAGTCGTTCTTTTCCAAGACTTAGCGTTTTTGGTTGAACAATGGCTCTTATAAATCATATTTGTCATTGCTCAACATGCTGCTGTTTTTGCAGCGTTTCCTCTAAATGAAAATGAATTATCTCTGTCATTTTTTACCAGCTGAAACATGTGTTTACGGGGAAGTTTGTTCACATGAGTACGACACAAACCAGTCAGAAGGACAAAAACAACATGAAGGTCAGTCAGTTCGGCAGCGGGGTATGGCTGCCATCGATTTTACACATGTCGTCTTTCTTGAGCTAAACCATTCCTCTCCTATCCAAAAATTTACGTCATCGAGGAAGTTTTAACTCGAAAATAAATTTATTTATGTCTTACAAATAAACACCCAAGTGCAGGTTTCATGTAATTTTTTCAAAGAGTTTCATAAATTGTTGTTAACGGCAATGGATTTGTGATTTAAGCTGAATAGAAATACTTCAGTCGTTTTCCAAACAGTAATGCCTTTGACTTCATGAATCTATGATAAAAAATTTAAAATGACTATACAAATATTTGCCACAAGAATATACTAGGAATATGTTATAAAACTCTAATCTCAATATAGATTATATGTGTTACAATAAAAATTATGTGAAAATGTTTTGACAATTACAATTTGCCTAGGCTGTTTTTTCTATTCTCTTTTCCCCTCTTTCTTCTATATGTTTGCTTCCCATTATTTAGTACATTTACATGTGTAAACTATTTGTATAATATTAATCCAAAAAAAATTCAAATATTCAAAAAGGCCTAAGACAGCCTTTCATGAAAAGTGGATAAGTAAGTCTAGGAAAATGTTCTGTTTGATAATATTTTTTGAAGGTAAATGATCAAAAAAGACATAAACACAAAGCAAAGGATCCTTAACAATAAATTTCAATTCATATATATATTCTCTATCATTGAAATATAAATCTATTATTGTTCGTCATAGCAAGAAGCTAGATGATGGGCATATCTCAGGTTAATTTCATATCTTACTGTGTTAATGAATCTTCCTTCGGAGGTTTCCTAAAAACAATATATGTAAGTGGGATTACATTTTCTCCATTTTACAGGTGTCGCTCCATGAGTACAACGCAAAGAACGCCCAATTCAGAATCCTTCCGCGTTACAAGGTCAAATCAGAAGGAGAAATAGTGAGTGCAATTACACAAAAAGGCTTCAGATAATTATTTAAAGGAGTTTGGTTCAAACGAGTTAATTATAACTTTTTCCTCTCCTGTGTAATATAAATGAAAACATACTTTGTTTTAAAAGTTACGTGTCTGTCCGTCTTTGCTAGCTCTTATAGGGGAAAACTAAAAAATTATTTTGCAATGCCGTCTTAATTGCCACTAAAACTTAAAAGGAATACGGATATACCTTACCTTGGTACAATGTGATCTTTACGATGAAAAAAGTTTCCATTATGGGTAAAATACACATGATTATATATCAATGTGTGGATTCCTCTTAAAAGCTTCACTTCTTCTTTTTGGTCTGATTTAATAAAACCTGCTACACAATTTTATTGAACTTTATGTCATAATTCTTCTTGTCAGTGCAATATCGACTAAGAGAACACGAGAAAATCTTCCAAACTGCTGTTAATCATATTTTTATTTGAATCCAACAAAATTAAGGGTACTTGGTATAATTAAAGGAAGTTTCAGCATCTTTGATTCTGTAATCGTAATAGGAACAAATGTGTTTCTAGTCCAGGTTGACTTTGTACAAACCAGTGGAGCTTAATGCAATCTCAGCAGAGACAGAAAAATTCTTAGTAAATGGAAAATCTTCCCTTGTTTCTCTGCCTATAAAAAGAATTATCTGGCTTTTTAAGGTTCAACTCTTTGACCAAATTGTCTTTGAAAGTGTGAAGTCACATGGGCATTACTTTCATGCGAGTGAGCCTTTCCAGATTGACCATTTTTCTTATGGGTAAATTCATTTTGATTTGTTTCTTCATAAGTTAGATAAAATTCTGATGTAAACTTTTTGTAATTTTAAGCTCAAGATACAGTTTTCATTTTACTAGATTCATTACTTAAGTATTCTGACGATACTTTATAAATAAATTCGACAAAATACCGTAATTATGTTTCCACATTGAAGGAATGCTTTTACATCTTTGCTGTATGACGTTGAAAATTAGATTTAAGAGTCATTTTAAACGATCTGTTAACATATAGAAGTGTGTTTTAGTGAAAATTCATTGTTTTATTTTATTTTCTGTTAGATCCGAACTGAATCTTGGCGTTGAGCGTTCAAGTTTTACTCTCATAGGAAGTTACAGGGAACTTCAGGAGCAAGAGAAATTTGTCAGGGTAAGCGAATATTACTTCTCTGACGTATTGGTGACTAAATTTTGCTACGAATGAAATCACAGATAAAGTTTTTATAATTATTTCATTTGAGTTTTCTTGATTTATGAAATGAATTATTGAAAAAAAAATATGAACATTTCTCTTTCAGGGTGGATCTGTAATACGGCTATTTCATAAAGAACTAGAGGCTTACCTGGTAGCAGAAGGGCTGTTTGAAGATTGCGTCACAGAAGATGGTATATACTAATTTTCATTCTAAAAATAAACATTTGATTCAATTATAATTTTAGTTATAAGTGCAGGTATTCGTCATTCTTATGTTTTGTTTTCACAGTTCACTTCCGGATTCGGGTGATTGACCAACACAAACCACGTTCCCTGTCTCCGTCGACTTCCGGAATAACTTACTGGCAAATCGAGGCTGAGCACAGCATCCTAGACGGTAAGTCAACTCTTAGCACTGCAAATGGTATTGCTATTAAAGCATATAAGATAATCCCTTTTGTATGAATGAATTTCTTTTTTCTCTTCGGGTTTATCATTATCTTATTTCTTTATAACAGATGATAAGTACGATTCACCTTCCTTTAATTAATACTTAGTATATTTATAAATATCACGCTTTATAGAGTGAATTTTGCCAATGTTTGTTCAACAATTATTTCATAAAATACTTGTGTATGATCAAACAAACTAAATAAATGTCTGGTTTTCTTCAATGAATTGTTCACTTGAACGTTTATTCGAGTTATAAAAATACATATAGATATCGTTCTGCGAATTCCACAGCTGTTAAACACTGGGAATACAATTAATTGTGAATTATTTAACAATGTGTGAATATATCTTTAAGATTTATTCCATCTCCAGCAACACTGCATTAAATTGTATTTCAAAATCATCTATACCTGCTGAGTGAGCATTTTTATTACATTGTTTTATTTTAAACAATACATTTACGGGTTAAGTGTTTCGAAGGTTCATCGTCCGTCTTTTATTATTAACTTCACAAACTGCTGTATTTATCTAATAGGCAAATAGCTTTCCTAATGTTTCTCAGAGCTAATAAAAAATAATTCTCCATGGGAGTTTTCATAATCATTCAGAAAAAACTGACGGTATAAAAATCAATCAAGGAATTCAGTCAAAGATGAAATTCAAACACCTGAGAGATTGATATAGGTTGTAAGTAAAATAAGCTGTAAATGTTGATTTTCGGCATCTTAATTACAACCACAGGTGATGTGTTCTTATTTTTATATTTGACATTCCATTCCATTAAAGATCAAGGTCGAGAAAGAAATGGATTCTAATATCAGAACTTTAAGACTGAAAAAAAAATCAATGTTCACAAATTGGCTTTTATCATAAAAACTTACAGAAATAGCTTCCATTTCCTCCATTAGATATTTTATATATAATATTCAAAAGTTTTTGTTAGTTTAAGATGATCATAAAGTACAAGTACTTTAAGTCGTACAATGTTTGTACAAGTCGTAAACAAATTTCCAAGTTTATCCTTAATAATATTAAATCCTAAACTTTCGTCATTAAGCATAGAAAATGTCAATTCATTTTTTTTTAATTTTGTGAAACAGGTATCTGTACTTTTCTTTTGTTCTTCCGTGTCTGTTTTTCATTACAATAATTACGCTTGTTTGTTTAATGACCTTTCATCTTTGATAACAGCTCTCAGTCAAACAGTTTTGGTTTTACACGAGAGGTCTCTTGGGTGCACTAAGAGCAATACATAATGAAAATATTTTCTCTGATTTGTAAATATTTTTTATTCATTGTTTTATGAAAACGGACAATAACCTGTTATAAATGAAAAGGTTGTGTGTTCTTATGTCATAAATATGAAAAAATAGACAAAAATAACAAGAACATATTTCATTTTCAGATGCTTTCCAGATGGCATACTCTAAAACCTGGCCTGGCCCCTTTGGCCTGGCCTGGCCTATTAATATAAAGGATGGCCTCTATCTTGGCCTCTAATTATAAAGGCTTCAAACCAACTTTTGGCCTGGCCTCAAAAGTTGGCCTGGCCTCAGATTTGGCCTCTGTAAAAATTTTTGGCCTCAATTTTGGCCTCACTCAAGAATTAATTTCTTTTTCAGAATTTGATTGATTTCATTGATTTTTTTATTGGTTTCAATTTTTCAAAGATTAAGCAGGTAAATAATATATTTCTGTTGATATGTAGCTGTGAACATTAAAATAATAATACACTACCACCAATCTGATTTATTTTATTGATTTTCTATTGATCAGTTGCAATTCTGAAGACTTTTCATAGTAGGATTGATGATTTTATAACGTAAAACATTTTGAAACATCGATTTAAATTATCAAGACAGCAAAGAAATGCAGATGGGTAGTAATTACCAAAGACTTAAACAGAATTTTAAATTTGCTATTTAAAGTATCACTTGTTACATGTCTTATAAACTCTTTATTCAGAATAAAAAAAATCTTTTTGATAACGTGGACTACTTTTACAAACTGATAGAAATTAAATGTTTCAATACTATGATATACAAGTAATTGGCCACATTTTATATAATAGGGTTCTAATGGTCTGGTTGATAGGATTCAATTGTTTTACAGCACAAATGTTAATAAACTATCATCAAACTCAACTTTTGTTTTGATAATTGTAGATAGTGAAAGTTGTAGCAGGAAATTCTTTACAAATTCTGGATGGCTTAACAGCCTATGCACATATACATTTCATTGCTGATTTACTTCAACCTTATCTCCTGTCAAGAAACCTTGCTGCAGAATTTTTTGTCATTAGATATCCAATTACAGTGTTACGCGCACAGGAACAGAAAGTTATAAATTATCTGATAATGTTTTTATATTATTTTTTAAATACCAACTGTTCTTAGATTTAAGTACATGTGAGTTTTTAACAGAGTAATCAAATCAGTATAATATAAACATTTTGGTATTTGCATTGGTATATGGTAGTATATTTATTTTAAAATTCTTTAGTGCCTGTATTTATATGTCACATTTAAGATGATGCAGGTATAACAGTAACAAAACTCTCTACAGTGTGTGAAAGGTGATGATTTATCACTAAACAAGTGGGAATTTTTCAAAGCTATTAATGACATTTGACATGAATTATTACTAGAGATTTTTTTTCAATGTGCACAATTTGGAAAACACACAAATAAACTCTTATACTTTTTTCTAAATAATTAAGCAAGAGTGTAGGTAGTGTCAGTATAAAATACCTGTCATCAAATCATAAAATGAAATAAGTGTACACTGAATCACCTTGATAATCAATAAAATAAATCAAATTGGTGGTAGTACACGATTATTTTTAATGTTAGCATTTACATATCAACAGAAATATATTATTTACCTGCTTAATGTTTGAAAAAATGAAACCAATAAAAAATCAATGAAATCAATCAAATTCTGAAAAAGAAATTGATTTTTGAGTGAGGCCAAAAATTTTTACAGAGGCCAAATCTGAGGCCAGGCCAACTTTTGAGGCCATAAAAATTTGGTTTGAAGCCAAATTAGAGGCCAAGATAACCAGGCCAACTTAAAATTCAGGCCAGGCCAAAGGGGCCAGGCCAGGTTTTAGAGTATGCCTTTCCAGATCTCCCATTATAAAATGTAATTTAAATTATTTAATTATATGCACCGGATTTATATTACCATGGGTAAAATTGGAAAATATTAATATAAAGAGATGCATTACAATACTATATAATATATAAAGAGATGCATTACATTACAGTTGTTTTAATGTAAGGAAAAATAATTTCATTAAAAATTAAACCAAGCTTTATTTTCTCACAGACCTTGCGTCAAGTTATGTATTGGCATTATTTAACAAAGAATATTTTATATGAAAAATCAAAGAGAAAATTTAAACTCATTATAACCTTATGGAAATGGGGGTTGCCGTCCGTACATTTATTAGACTAAGTGGTACCAATGCATGCATTTTTCAACCATAGCTCCTCCTACACCATTGAATTAAATTTCATACTTTCACAGAACATTTTTGCATATTGCCATTGTGCACCACATATTTTACATTTTAAATAAGACAGAAATTTCGGATTTCTCAAGCAAAACATGAAATCCTCCTTTCTTTCATTAATTTTAAGAGTACTCCTCCTATACCACTTAATAAACTTTAACGAGACTTTCACAGAATCTTTATTATACAGTACAATTATGCACCTCCTATACATATATTTTTGGTTTCATTATTTCTATTATAAACAGGGATATCCATCCCAATTCTTAACCTCAACTTCTTTATTACTGCTGATTGAAATTAAATGAAACTTTCACCGATGCTTAAGTATTTCATTATACAGCTTTTTTACTTTTTTATTTGCCCTTTCCTTTACCATAAATAGGCTTTGCTCACAGTACTATTTATTCTTCTTTATCGCTTATTAATAATTAGTAATAAAACCAATAATGGATTAAATACAATGAAAAACAGAACTGTCTCTTTAATTATCATTGATTCTGCATTAATCATTATGAACAATGGCCTTTTTTGCAAGGTTTTTTCTAGTGTTTGTCTAAATTTTGAATTGATAACATAATCTGTGCTATTTATATTGCTTGCTTTATGTTTGAGATTACTTTATTGACTGGCAATCTGCGAATGTTACTACTGTCATTAAAGCAGAATTTATACAAGTCCACTTGCTAAACAAAGTATATACTGAAAGATTGCTCCCTTTGTATTTTTGTTGTTTTATATCATTTTAGAGCAAGATCTGTTTAACAAAAAGTTCCTTTTTATTTATCTCAGAAAAATTAAAGACTTTGCATTATATGTGTTGATTTTTGTTATTCAACTTGCCTTTGCAGTCTGCTCTCTTTAATAGCAAAAAAAGTTCTATCAGTGAAATTAAACCAAAAACCTTGATCTAAAGGCTCAAAATATTATATTTTTAATTTATAACATTCCAGGATTCATATAAATGCTTATCTGAATTCCAGTCAAGATTATCTTGCTGGGTCGGGTTGTATAATTAGATGAACGAGTTTGATCTATTAGATTTTGATTATATCTTTTATCAATTGCAAATTAATCGTTTACTGAGTATCTCTCAAATATCATGGAAAATCCAAATAATACGTGATTGATGTTGCATATTAAAAAGATTATCAGGATTAAAAAATAAAAAAAAATTGGGGCAACGTCTGCGGAACATTTCATTTGCAGACGTTGCTAATCACATACCATTTTTAGAATACTTAGATAAGTGAGAGAAAATGCCCCTGCATTTAAAGAATTATCATTAATTATAAAAATGCATTAAACTCTTATTTACTTTTTAAAAGATGAAATTATGATTAGTGCTTACAAGTTGGCCCCTCTTGTATGATACGAAAGAAGTATTTTTGTTTGGCAAAAACGAGCTAAAATTTCAAAGATTAGGGGTTTTTTTTTATTTTATAAATAGAATTATTGCACATCTACTATTTGTGTTGTGTCTTTCCACAGGAGACATATTAAGATGGGAACAACAAGTGAGATTACGTCACTTCCTGACAAGACAATACCTCTGTATAGACTCCAAGATGGACGTCTCCCTGGTGACCGACCCCTCTGACCCCAGAACTGTCTTCAGACTTCACTCCGTACTCAAGGCACGGATCTAGTTTCATTCTATTTTAACCTGGTTATGAATACACATCTTTTTTTCTGGAAAATGCAATTTCACACCTGTTAATATAGGTTAATTGGCAATATACCCTAATGTATATCTTCAGCAATAGAAATTACTTATCTCGGAATTTCAAAATGTGAATATTTCTTCAAGCAATGGTCATTTGAGCATTAAGTTAATGAGCATTACTCAATTTAATACCGAAATTACTTATCTATATCAAAGATCTAATTATGTTATAAATAACTCTTTAAGGAGAGAGATGAAATATCTTACGAGAGTTATGCAAGAATAGAACATATGCTCACGGGATGCTGGCTTCATGCACTCAAAGGTAAGCATGCAGATAATTAAGGGCTAACAAGATCTTATTTTATCCATTTCAAATACAGAGTAAATTTTATGTCTAACATGCTTTTACTGACGACTTAATTCACTCAGACGTGCAAAATAAGATAAGTATCAGTTTCTTATATTATTTAAAGAAAAAACGTCATTGATTTTAGTTACATTTTATAATATGTGTAATGTAGATGAAGATTATGAGAGAAAGGTCACAGATGGCGAGGACAAACAGAAATCCATGCAGGGCTTACGATGGGACAGCGCTGGTGTCCGAAAGGTAGAATGATATGTATTTATATTTACTTTTCATAGCCCAACTATTGTGATAGATTATTAGAATTATTAAAAATGGAGTACATACCTTCGTTAATTGCAGGTTTCCGCAAGCAGCGAGAGTATGTACGATGATGCATACACACTCCAGTGTGTGTTACCAGAAGATGTCCACAATTTTAACTACGTAGCAGGAATGGTCCCTTTCTTGTTCAACCTCATACAAGACGTATGTCTTATTATTTTGAAATCTGAAACATAGACAAGAGAAAAGTATTGAAGTAGTAAATTTAAACAATAAGTGTATAAAGGTGTATTTTTAAAATTATTTTTATCATTAATTTACAGCTTCAAATGGAACCGCAACTGAATGCTAAGAAGACACACGGAATCATTACTGCAAGTCATATGAATTAATTACTATATGAAGAGAAATATTCAAATTTATCATGAAAAATGAGCATATCAAAATTAATTTTAAATTCGGTTGAAATAAAAATTGAGATTTGTCCATTACAAACAGGCTCTAAAAGAAATAAAGATGTTCATGCTTCCTGGAGGTCAACCAGATAAAAACCGACAGAAGCTCATGAGGAATTTAAGGGTACGAATCCATTATGACATAGTTCCTTTTTTTGGTCTTTTCTTCCTTCTTTTCTAACGTATCGGTATCACGTTTCACATATTGGTATTAATAGTCAATCATTTTTACTGTAGGTGATAGACTTGTTGGTGAATCTGCTTCAGTGTCCTCTGGGGGAGGGGGACGAGGAATCCCACGTCATCAGAATCTGTAAAGAGGCTTATGATGTTCTTCACGCCTACATGATTGGAAAGAGCAGAAAGAACGCTCTATACATGGCCAAATACATTGACTTCTTCCAAACACAATTCACACAAAAAGTAATCATATCCAATGTTTTGCCAAAAATATCCTTTATGTTATACTCTAAGAAAATCATCTATTTATCGTATTCATATGCTCAGAGGGTTCCTAATAATATACAAAGTGAGAAACCAACATTATGCAAAAAATATATATATTATACACTTATATTCAATATAACATATTTGGTATTACTATTTGTAGGGAGGAATAGGCCTGAATGTCGCCCAGATGATTGTTGAGTTGATCAGAGACAAAAGAAAGATAGTAGACCGTATCACCAAAAACAACATTGACACGTTTCTTCAGCTTTTAAGGACAAATCAAGTACTTTAACATCAATCAATCACTATCATGAAGTATCAAAAATGGGAATGTTTTATTCCAGTTAATTTAACACCCTGTTTCTTCTTTTAGAACTATAGGTTTCTTGATTTGTTGCATGTCCTTTGCGTTTGTGATGGCGTTGCAATTCCAAACAACCAGACCTATATCGTGGATCAATGGTTACGTGAATCTAGAGTAAGGCTTATTTTATTTGATGCATTGTATACATTTATACACACCCAGAAAATAATACAAATGCATTCGTTAAATAGTGTATAACTGATTTGTATTGGCATGTTTATTAAACAATCCGACATTTTATACGACATGCATGTTCTCTGATTGGTTCCAGGACAGTGTGTACTTGACGGACAGAGGACAGAACATAAACAAACGCCCTAACATTGTGTACGTCTCCACGGATCAGGGCAGGACCTGGGTCCCCTTACACGTGTTTGTAGATGTGAGTACTTTTCATCTCTTTAAACTGTTTCTTGTAAACTTCTAAAAACCTTTTTGCACCAGATGATTGATATTATGAAATTAGAAAAAAAAATAATGTAGAAGACTTTCTCTGCAAAACATCTGGGTACACCTAACTCAGTGTACGTGATTATTTCAGAGTCTATAAATATTTATGGTTTATCCAACTGTTTCTTTACACATTAATAAAACAGACGAAAAGATAATGTTTGAGTTTCTTACTGCCAAACAAAAAACTGGCATTTTTTCCAGGTAACCTAATTTACGAAAAATCGTGGATAAAGTAATTGACGGGATCCAGTTTATTTCGTTTGTTTCTTCTCTTTCAGTTTGAAAGTTCCGAGTATGATGAAGAGAAATATAATTTTCTCATTCACCAATTAGACCTTTTCAAGGCTTTGTGTTTTGTAAGTTTTTATCTTGATAATCTAAGATACCTGGAAATATACAAATTTTCTCTATTTCGCAATTAATTTGAGTTATATAGATTTTTAAGCGTCATATAAAGTGTATATTATTTCATGTTCCTTTCCTTGCTTTGAAGGGTCGTAATGACTATGCCGTTCACGTGATCACACGAGAGTTCGGCTATTTGACGTGGGAAGATGCCTACCTCTGTCTTACTGCAGATCTACTTCCGGATCATATTCGAGCCAAATACTGCGAGCTCATTATTGGTATGCACCACACAGCAATAAATCTTATTTAACATCAGCAATTTATGAGAATGGAATTTACAGAAAAGTGTTTATCACAAACCATTATCAAACAAATGAACACTTTAAAAGATGTTAACAGATGTTTTGAATGCTAAGAAATTAAAATTGTGCTTTGATAAAGACACTTGTAAACTGAAACTAAAATTTTCCTTCTTACTTATCTAATTTCAAACAAATGATTTGAAGAAATATTAATATAGTCTATCTTTAGTATAGATCTATGTAAACAGATATTAAAATAACTTATTTCACGCACTCACTAAACTTTTTTTTACTATACAGTTGTCAAAGAAAAATATATACATGTACTTTCTGAAACATTTATTTTGTATTTTAATATGTAGGACTTTTTGTTGATGTGGGAAACAATTATTCCGTGTTGGACCACCCCAATATTTGTTTTATCTACGAATATGTCGGCTCAAAGGACTCTGAGAGGGAACAGAGTTCATTTGTAAGTAAAAAAAAAATACCAGCAATAATTTCTTTTTGTGTTGTTTGTTGTTCAAAAGACAACAATTTATTGAATAAATGTTTGAAGACTGTATTGAAATTATTAAATGCAGACGGCCGGAAGTCAGGAGAGAGGTCCGGGGGAGGTAATAATTCACAATATAACTTTTTTTTCTATGTTGCATGATGCCATCTCTTTTTACACCTTTCTTTCAGGGATATACGTTGTAAATATTTGCATGCGTTTAAGTTTACAGAGAAATAGGTTTAATATGATATTGATTTTCAAAATAAGACCAACTCTAACTTAAAATCCTTTACTCTTAAATTCTTTATAGATGCTTCTTTCTCATGAAGTTGGTTCATCGTTTATCCTAGATTACCAACAGTGGGAAAATGAAAAAAATTTCCTTATATTTTGTGTTCCGATAAGTTACAAGTTTTGAATACAATACGTGATATCAATTGTCTGTAGGTTGTGAAGGACCTGGTGACCATATTTCCTGTGCTTCGAGACTGGATGGCAGAATTCCTGGCTGTGAACTGTCAGATGACTGCCTCTGCGATAGGTCATAACCTGTTAATAGAGCAGGTATTTAAACGCTAGCGTCAGTTACAAGTCATGGAATTCTCTGTATTCGTATTTTAAAGATAATTAGCTATATCTTTTTTGTCTTGATCTAGGTGCTTCACTTGCTTCAGCACCTGGTGAAGTTTGGTTACTACATGGATATGGAGGATGTCAAGCAGTTATTAACGCCACTACTGAGTCTGTTAGACGGAACACACGATGTTCCATTCCCTAAAGATAAAGACAGGGGCAAAGGTATATTTTCAAACAGGACCCCCGAAAGAATATCGGACCATCGCTATGCAATCTTTATTAATAATTAGTCTTTCACACAAAATCAATCTCAAATATAATTTTACATTGGCAAATTTTCTTTTTTTACAATATCATGTATTGTGTTTTCTTTTGTATTGTGTTTTCATATTTAGCTCTACTGGTCAGAGACCAGAAAAGCTTATGCAATAGTAATGCGTCCGGCGTCCGTCCGTCTTTCTGTCTGTAAACAATTTTTCAAAATGATTGTCCTCCTACAGTTTTGGTTTGATTTCAATATAACTTGGCACACAAGCAGACAACACTAAGATACATAGTTCTGTGTATCGGTTTTTGATTTATAAACGGTGTTGCCTTGGTTACTAAAATAGAAATTTCTGTGAAATACTTTAAAAATGCTACCCCTCTTACAGTTTTGGTCTGATTTCAATATAACTTGGCACTCAAGTAGATTAACTAAGATACATAATGCTTTATGTCGGTTTTTGATTTCGATGAACAGTTTTTCCATGGTTACTAAAAATAGAAATTTCTGTGAAATACTTTAAAAATGTTACTCCTCCTACAGTTTTGGTCTGATTTCAATATAACGTAGCATACAAATAGACTACACTAAGATGCATGATTTTATGTATCGGTTTTTGATTTCGATGAACAGTGTTGCCATGGTTACTAAAAATAAAAATTTCTGTGAAATACTTTAAAAATGCTACTCCTCCTACAGTTTTGGTCTGATTTCAATATAACTTAACACACAAGTAGACTACACTAAAATACAAAATTCTGTATATCGCTTTTTGGTTCCAATGAACAGTGTTGCCATGGTTACTAAAAATAGAAAATTCTGTGAAGTACTTTAAAAATGCTACCCCTCCTACAGTTTTGGTCTGATTTCAATATTACTTGTCACACAAGTAGACAATTTAAGATATGAAATTCTTTATATCGGTTTTTGATTTCTATGAACAGTGTTGCCGTGGTGACTAATATTATAAAAATTTCTGTAAAATACTTTAATAATGCTACTCCTTCCATAGCTTTGTTCTGATTTCAATATAACTTAGCACACAAGTAGACTACACTAAGTACACAATTCTGTGTATCGGTTTTTGATATCGATGGACGAAATTGCCTTGGTTACTAAAAATAGAAATTTCTGTGAAAACTTTCAAAATGCTACTCTAAATTCAGTTTTGGTCTGATTTTAGTATAATGGGGCATGCCAATTTGTGTTTTTGATTTTGATGAACGATGTTGCCATGGTAACTAAAATTAAAATTTCTGTAAAATTTTATTAAAAGCTACTCCTACAGTTGTAGTCTTTTTGCAATCTTGCCACAAAATGAGACTTAATCAAGGATCATTATTCTATTTATTGCTTTTGTAGAAGTTTATGTTCCAACTGCTACTTTTCTCTTCCTTTATCATAAGTACAAATCAGTAGAGCTACAGTCTCGACAGAGACTTCTGGTTCCTCTTTAGGATACTCAAAGGACTCCCAGAAAGCCGTAAACCAATATAGAACCAGTGGAAGGTTTGAGCAAAGCAAAGAGGCCGAGGCTGTAGTTAATGCCAAATACCAGTATGTCCGCAATTTAATTTTTCTTATTAACCTTTGTCTGTTAAATATCTATTCAAATGGGTGTTTTGGTTTGATTCTTTCTAGGGCAATGGAGGTTCTGGATTTCCTTCTTACATTCCAAAGAAACTTGCGATTGAAGGTAACAGAAACTGTAATTCCATCTTCTATTTTAAAAAAGGAAAGAATAGTTACATCTATTGCATATACTAGTAGTTTGTTATGTTTTTTTTATTTAACCCTGGCACTCTACCAGTAAATAACTAATGAATGTTGTAGGCCTTTGTCTCCAAGTTCAAAACTTGTGAGCAGAATGCGTCACGACACCGATCCCTGTTGGTGATGGAGCAACTCATGTATGAGACGTACAACCCACAAGTACAGACCAAGTATGTTTGGAGTGCTAACTCTTTAACATGATGGGCTATGAATGTTTGAGAGTAAAGAAATTTTTTTTTTAAATGACTTTTACTCTGCAATAAAGACAATCATAAAATTTGTTTCCACAGAAAGGCCCTAAAAAGCCAGAAGAAAGTCCTGAAAGAAATCCGAGAGATGGTTTCTATGTCCTCCATATTTGATATGGATAATACAACACGTGTTTTACTTGTATGTTCAATGTTCTAGTGCCTAGTTTGTTTATACTGACAATAAATATAAACTATCATTTTATGTTTTTAATGTTTTGTTCCTATGTTGAAAGGACTTGTCCGAATACAAATATGATAGAGTGGTGACCAAATCCCTAGACATCTTGAACAAGCTTTATTCATCTCAAGGAGACATGTTTAAGCTTGCAGATAGAGCACAGGTAACAGAGAAAATCGAAAATATTAAGTTGTTCATCAAAATGTGTCGAAGAAAAAAAATAGAATCACTTTAATAATAGTTATATATTAGTTGAATTATGCAATGACCAATCACTAGCAATTACATTTACCATTATTTCAATTCTAGATTCTTCTGACGCATGACTCTGCAAGAGTACACAGGGAGGTACAAAGGAGTCTCCCGGTATTGCGAAGACTCGCCAAGCAGAAACTCAATGACCAACAGGTCCAGCTAATGAGCGAAATTCTGGATGAACTCGCAGAGTAAGATTCTTTATATTTTTGTCATGACGTTCACATTAAAATGTGTTGACACTTGGTTTTCGTAATATTTTTTTGTTTTATTCCATTTTTAAAGGCAAGTAATTATTTTAAAAAATTACTTTTATCTAACATGTTAAACATTTGTTTCGATTTCATTTTCTTTATTGCAGGTTCTGTCACTTACCAAAGTATCCAAAAGAACCTCACTTCATGAACCAGAACATAATGATCAGTCATGGTAGGTTTCCGAATCCCTTAATTTATTTATTCATAAAAATATTTATATTTCCGAGTATTAATAGTAATATTATATCCAAATAGTTATTTCTCAGTCCTTTAAATGAAAATAATTTAAATAATTTCATAAGAAAAGAAATAGATTTTCTTTAACAATTCTACAGGCTTAAAAGAATTAAGTGATGAAAAAATTCCTAGTAAAGTAGTTTTAAATAGACGATCTAGCGTATTTTCTCTTTTAGGAATCCTTCACATAGTTGTTGATATCCTCTCTCAAGAAATTGACGCCAGACTAGTCGTATGTATAGTATTTTAGATTTTTATTATGATAAATTAAGACATGATCAAGTTATTTGTAATTGTTATATGGCTATTATATTTACCTTAAAGGAGCAGCAATACATGGGAATGGCCACGATTTTCAAGAAGACTCTGTATCTGATGGAGCTGTTGGCACGTGAGAATTCTGCTGTTCAAGAGACCTTATTTGAACACATTGATAACCTTCTTGATGTGCAAATAGTACCATCCAATCTCGCGATAGCTCTGAAAGAGGCAAGTTTCATTGTACATTACGGATTGTACATTGTCTGTTGTTCAACTTTATTTTGAAAACTTCATTTTATGATTTTTTTTCTAATCTGTATGTCATACTTTTGTAGCTTTTCATTGCAAATCAAACTACCTGCTTAAAAGTGTCATCAAAGCAAATTCAGAAAATCGTCCTGCTGTGTTCACACCACCAGAACGAGGCTCCAGAGTTCCTGGAGCTTCTCAGTGTTCTTGTGAAGGTTGAAGGCCTAGACATGACCATAAAGAGAAATCAGGCATTAGTCATGAAGTACATAATGCAAAATTACAGAAAGGCCGCGTATGTCCTAGATCAACCAAGAGATCAAAGGTAGTTGCCATTCCATAAACAAGTTTCTTCTTATTAATCCTAAAATGATTTTTTTCTTCTGCAATTTGTCGAGTATATAATATACTGGTAGTTATTTGAGAAAAAATAAGCCTTGTAATTTTTCAATTTTTTTTTTGTTTCATTGCAGGGAGATAATTTTAACCAACCAAGGTGAGAGGGGAGATTTGATCTATTACATTGATTTGGTGGACCTGTTGGCTACTTGCGCTGAGGTAAATCAACTTCCAACATAATTAACTTAAAATCAAGTTCTTGGGGAAATCAAATTTAACTCTAAGCCCTGTCAATTTATGAGAATTTTTAAAATATAAATTCATATTCTGTTTTTTTTTCTTTATGTATAGGGAGAAAACAAATTTATTGAGTCCCTCTGTCAGACTATATTACCGGTTCAGGATATTCTTTGGGTCATCAACCATCCAAACATTGCATGCAATCTGAAGAAGCCGTTTGTGAAATATCTAATGTGGGTCTACATGAAACCAGTGGGAAGTATGACCGAAAGTGGGGCCGCAGATCTGCAACACAATAGGTTGGTCTTTACGTTATAAGCGCTAATCAAAAATATCAGGAAATAAGACGACTTCTTAACCTTTGATGAATTTCAATAGTGTGTTTTGATGTTTTGATATCCAACCATAACATTGTCATATCAAATAGAAAGAGAATTTTTAAATAATCATCTATGCTATGATATGATTGAAGAAAAGTATTTCTCTAACAAAGTATTCCTCAAAGTAAGAATTATAAAGATTTCAATATGGTCATATACATTTCATATAAATCTCTCTTTGGCGTTTTTCTGTGTTTAATTGTTGTCCTGACAAACTTATGTTTTTTAAAATAATTATTGATCTCCAAAGTCTTTGGAAACAGTTATTCTTAAGAATGAAAACATGTTTTGATAAACAAAACAACATGTGATAAGCTCGAAAAGATTTACAAAAACCCTCTATCTTTTATAATGAGTTCTTTCATCATATCTTTATTGTACAGGGATCTTTGGGAGTTCATCGAAACTGCTAGTGATGTGATCAATCAAGTCACGCAAGCAATAAAACTTCAGGGAGAGAAAATATCCACAGTACTAAAAGGCCCACCCTCAAAAAGGTACGGAAGGAAGGAGTTTGGTTTCTTAAAAATAAATATTCTTTTGCAATTATTTGCTTCTATTTCATGTTTTTGTATTGCCTTGTTATTTTAGTTTTATCGACGATCCCCATGACCCCCGATCTGTTGTTCACGGTGGAGTGTTTTTCATTTTAGACGCAGCACTACCTTTCTTCGAGGTAATTAAGAGAATTAAATAATTTGTGGCTTCTAAATCATATACTTTTTTATCTTTTCCGTGTTTGAGAAATTAATTGTTTACATGTATGAATATTAAAGATCTGCATTTATTACCAATATAACTGAAACATCCTTAAGAACTTATGAACAAGTATGTCATTCATTTCAGGAATCTCCCAGTTCCTCTATTAATGGAAACCGTTGCATAACCTTGAAAAGAAAAGTACATGAAATGTAGTAAAGTACATAATTAATTTCCAGGTTTTCTTCTCGCTGTTTTACGCTCCAGACAAGGATTTATATCCCAATGAGGTCCTTGTCACAGACAACTTGGCTACTGGATTAACGGTATACATCAAGTGGAAAATTAATAAGACTTTTCTTTCCTTCTGGATTTCGTTATGAAAATAAATTTTATTTGTTAAAGATTCAACTAGTGAAATGAATCTGCAACTCCTAGCTATAACCTTCATAATGAAGACATACTCTTTCATTTATTCCGGTATCTATTTCGCCTTGGTCTCACTTAAAAATTGCAAAAGGAAAGAATCTTTTTACCGTGATTCTTCACAACTAAAAGTATTGCTGACACGATATTTTTTTCTGACGTGGAATTAAAGATTTTGAAATAGTTTCTTATCTATCCAGTTACTGAATGTAGATAAGTGGTTCCAATTTTACATACAATATAACCTTTCGTATCTTTTTTTCTAAGGATAGAATATTCCTGTTAAGAATGATCCCCTGCTTCTATTTTCTGCATGGAAGAGTAACAGTGATCTTAAAATAATTTTTTCTCAGTTTCCTCTTATCTGTATGTATTTAAGAAAAAATGTTTTTAAATGTAATAATTCCTTAACTGTATGAAAAGGGTACATCACTATCTTGTACATTTCAGGCCTTTACGGATGTGATTGGTTACTACTTAACTAATCCAGCTCACATGAAATCTGTAGTGTCCTTACTCACCATTCTCATCTCTTCTTCATCCTCACCAAAAGCGGTAAGAACCTAAGTAGACAACAAAAACATGAAATTAGTTTATTATTTTTACAGTAAGGTTTATTAACAAATACTTTTTAATTATAATATGTGTATAAAATTATCCATTAAACAGGCTTTGATCTCAGTGTTGGAAAAGTTCAGTACAGAAATGAAGTTAGGTGACACAAAGACAGCCGTTCGAAAGGTACTCACAATTATTAATTCTAAAATTATTTATTACTATAAAACACATTGTTTATACAATTTATGATAATTCATAATTACATAATTATATAGTTATAAAATTTTCTTTAACAGGGGAACATGGAATACTATGCCTCAGAACTTGAACTGAATGCGAAGTTCCACACGTTTGCTACCAACAGCAGTGTTCTATTTAGAGGTCATAACACTGTACAGGCCCAACTGAAATACAAAACCAAAAGAGGTACATTGAATTATCGTTTAAATTTAATGATTTTTAAGTTAAGCTAGTTTTTCTTTCAACTGTGATTTAGAATGCAATTCTATAACACTGTTATTTAATTTTTTTATAATAAAATAGAACAATATTTTATTTCTATTTATTATTATGGTTCATTATTCTGATTTTTTTAGCGCTTTGTGCGCCAAAAAAAACATTATAGGGTTTTAAGTTTTTAAAAATAATTATTATATGATTGAATAATTTCAATCTCTCTGATTGGCTGAGATCCAACTATGATAGAAAAATACTACGTTGTATTGACCTGCACGTAACGTTCCGGGTCAATACAAGGATTTATTTCCTCTACATTGATCTAAAAATAGATTGGGAAATTCCAAATTGATACAAATTATTTTGGAAAACTATTTAAACGACTATCATAATGATTTTTTTTTATGTGAACAAAACATAAGCGAATATATATTTAAGGGTGAGAGGGTGATAAGAGGGGATGCAGGGACCCCCCTCCAACTCTTTTACTGAAAACATTTTTTTTACTTTTTGGCAGTCGATTTTCCCTGATAATACTCCTTCCTTTCAAAATCTTTCCTATAAAAAAAGACTGACCTTTCATATTTTTTTCATGGCAACTAAAATTGATGAAAAAACCCATTTCAAATTGATACGACTGGTAAGGTTTATTCACATTTTAATTCTGCTTCTCTCTTGTATTTGGCTAGGACTTAATTAAATTCAAACAAATAATTAGCTGTATCATTTTATCAGTGAATCATATAATAAAACAATTATTGCTGTTTTTTCGGTCAATACAATGATTTAGCCATCTTCGAAGTACAATATTCACCTCGCCCTTCGGGCTCGGTGAATATTGTACTCCTCAGATAGCTAAATCATTGTATTGACCTAAAAAAACAGCAATAATTGTATAATATGCCTCGTGTTCTATCCAATATACGAGGGCTGTTCGATAAATAATGTCGGTGCTCGAGAAGAAGCAAGTGACGCTTTTCAGTATCTGTTTGAATTTCAGACAAACATGGATAACTAAAATTTTTTGATTTTCACTCATTTTTCAAAACATGGGGTGACCATTGAGTACTGAGCCTTTTAGTGTCAAGTGTTTCTTTGAAATAGTTTGAACTACCCCCAAATTGACGTCTATCGAATTTTCTATGTGTATTAAAGACAATCAAACATCATAATTGATAATTTGTTGAATTTTGGCAAACAGAACATTGGTGGTTGTAAGTTCTTGTCGCCAAGAACGGTACCCAATTTTGATGCCCAGTATATCATTATTGTTCATTGAAATCTATAAAATCTGTTTGAAGTCTGTAAAACAGACATTGGAAGCTGTAAATTTCATAAAGAGGGTGTTGCAGAAACTCGCGATTATTCCCTATATATCGAGAATGACATTTAAATACCCTATGTATGTTATGTCTAAATATAGATAGAGCTACGTAGAGGACTATGTTTACGGCGGGTATTTCCTGCTTGATACAGCAAAACGCACACTTTCGTCATTTTGCACGAAAGAGACTGCCTGGAACAAAAAAAGCATAATGGCTACAGCAGCATTTTGAAACATATACTGTATATATCGTGCTAAAATATTTTTTATGAAATAAAACTGCACCCCATAATCACACTGTTCGTGCTACATCCAAGACATTTTATTTGTTTCAAATCAAATCTTGGCTACTAACTAAGAGACCAAAATTGCAATAATTACAGTATGTAAAGAAAGAAATTATTTAAACAATACAGTAATATTATTTTCCAAGACAAAACTAACCAAAGCATTAGTTTTAAGTCACAGCATATCAAGAAAAACAATTTTATCCTGCATTTCTAACATATAGTTATTACTAATTAATTTCTTGACATTCTCTCTCTCCCCTCTCTCTCTTTCAAAAAATATATAATTTCATTGCCCATTACATGTGGAAAAAAATATGCAAAAATGACCCATACCAGGATTCGAACCCATTCTCTGGTAAAAGTACTGGTTGGAATTCCACCAGCATATCCACTAGACCACTTCGGACACAGAGATTGTACAGTGTTATTTAAAATACACACTTTGAATTTCCTTTGGGGAATAATTTTTATTCAATTTTTTGCGTTTTTCAAAAATGTGCCTCTTTGAAACAAAAATCGAAAATGGCAGTTTTGAAGAAAATTCCTGCCTCTTTGAGTATCATCAAAATTATTTTGTTTCAAGGAGGCACTTTTTCAGAACAATGGAGATTCCCTATTTAAAAAGCGGAAAATCTGATATATTTTCCGTAAGACTAATTTTCACATCATTTAATGGCAAATTGAAAGTCAATACATACCTTCCAAATATTGTTTCCCGTTTTGCTTTATATACTGTTGCATTTGAAAAAAAATTAATATGAGTTTCTGCAACATAAAAATTCTTTTAATCTGCTACAGATTTAGGGAAAATAACAAAAGAACTGCAACACCCTCTTTCAGTGAATATTTCTTTGGAATTCTTAACAAGTTTTACAGCAGCTTTAATGGAGCGTGTAATTTCACTATAGTGTACTGATTCTTTACCATTCATTTTAATGCAGTGTCTCGAATAGCCCTTGTTTTCCTGCTTCTCACAATGAAAATATGATATGAAAAGTGGGTGGTCACATAAACTGATATCAATTTATTAAGGATTCCATCACGAGAGAAAGTCACGCCTAATGTCATATGATATCTGTGTTGTATTCAAAGAGTTCAGGACATTATTTATTGAACAGCCTTCGTATCATTAAATGAAATATAACTTCAATCATGAAGTGTATCATTAATTTTATCATTATAAATATACAGAAGTTTAAAAAAAAAATTAAAAAATATTTTTAAAAATGTATTAACCTGTATCTATATTCAGACTGTATTTCAAAGTAAAATGAAAATTCAACGTCTACAGCAATTAAATTTTCATTAAAATCTTAACAAACGAAATTAATTTTCAATTATCTTTCGTAATGAAGTAAACAGGAATTGCTAATAAAAGCATTAAATTTTAAAGTAATTACCATTTTATAAATAATAAAATGTTGATGGATATAAAGACACCTAAGGAATAAACAAATAAATAAAGGAAGAATTCAAAGCATGCTTAATGATTGAAGGACAAGTTTTTAAATTCTTTTTAAATGTTTACTCACTATTAAAAGAACAGCTCACATAAGCCAATGAAAATTTACCTTTTTATTTTCTTTAAAAGAGTACACCGAAATTGGTTCTAATGAGGAATTACCACTGGGAGAAGAATTTCAGAGTCTGTTGAAATGCTTCATAGATCATCACGAGAAAAAATACAACAAACGATACAATCCTGCAAAGAAGTTACTACAACAACTAGAGTAAGTTTGGATTCTTATCCCAGTATACATTCATTACAATGAGAAATGCATCCGATCTATTCAATTAATTTTTTTACCTGATCAGAATTTCCGCGAAGACAGTGAGGAAGGGGAATGCTATAACAAGTAACACGTCCCAAGAGGACCTGGATATTAAGTGTCTTCAGCTTCTAAGGGCTCTAGTTCACAATGAGGAGAGGAAATTACCAGAGGACTGGGATACCAAAACTGCTGAAAGCAAAATCAAGAGGTAATGCACTTATAAGATTATAAAAAATGATTCAAATGAATCAAAAGTGTAGGGTTGACTTTATAAAAAAAAACTGAAAGAAAAAACAAGAGGTAATACCCGGTAGGTTATAAAAATTATAAAAGTGCGTTGTAGAAGGTTTAAAAGGATAGTTATGAATAATCAGTCAGGTACGTTCCTTTACAGTCAACTTGGGCATATCAAGGAGGTCCAAAATGCTATCAATGCCCACGACTTTGTCAACAAGGTTCTGCCTCATATTGCCCGGAGAAGTGACAGTATTTGTCGAGAGGTCTTAGCTTTCCTTTCTATCATGCTGTTCAATGCCAACAGAGACGTCCAAGTAAGAAAATAATTAACAATTTATAAAGTCATGTAATGAAAATAAGGGTCATTCGTGAATATAAACTTACATCTTTCTCTCATTTCATCTTGATAGAAATCCATGCTGGACTATTACTTGTCAACGAGGGAAGAGGTATTCTTCATGGCTGTCCGCGAGAGAATGCAGATTTCAACCAACTCTATCAAAGAAAAGTAGGGAAAAGATCAATAATTTGTTTTTAACTTATTTCCAAATATATTTTACAGCATCAATACATTTATTATGTTTAAACAACAACTTTCCAAATGATTTAGATGTGGATTATTAAAAAAAAAATTCATTATAGAGTAATTCTTCACCGCTGTTGTATCATTTTTAGAATGATTCTGAGGAGAAAATTCCAACAAAAAGGGTAACTCAAAATCTGCATGCTTAAATAACTTACGTTTACGTTTTGTTGTCATTAGCGCAGCGATGGTGACGTCATACAGAAACATTTATACATTATTCATTTAGCCGAGGATATTACCCATTTATGTGTATAATATCGTCATTATTTTACATATAACTGTCATAAAGCTTATTTTAAGTTTATCACTAGAAAATCCTTGCTTTGTTATGTTTATACATTACATAAGAGAAAGTAATAAATTGAAATAAATTAGATATACTAATGATTAGGTAGACAGTCTATAAAAAAGACAACAAATGTAATACAATAGCCCATATACTTATCTGTAACAGGTAATAAACTATTCCAATGATGTACAAAAAAGAATCGTTCTAATCACGAGTAGTTGGGACCAAGTGTGGCAATGACATTTCCAATTCTTTCTATCAAATCTAGAGAATAATCTTTTTGAATGGATAAAACTTAACTACACTTTCTTGTCTACATTTCGTGTGAATAACATGGAATTGAAGTGTATAAAATTTATTAACATTTTCTTTTGCAGTGTTAGTAGTGTTTTTCTTTATAAAAAACATTTTCAATATATATTCTCGTTTATTTCTAATATTACATAACTATTCTATTTCTTAGACGTTCATTGCTTGCTCAGCATCAGGGACGGGTCAAGGAAGCCTTAGATAATCTAAGTTCTTTCCAAACCAGTATTTCAGCAGGGAGAAGGGCCTTACAGGTGCGTTCTGTTGAAATTTCTTTCTTATTTTGTTTGTTTAATATAGGTGTTTATTGAAGACATAGAATTCTCCAATACCTTTATTTTTACTTTTTTAAAAATTTGTAATAAAATCTTTTTCATGACATGCCTTAAGTCCTTTAATTCAATTTTCTCGTAGATGATTCAAGCATATGAAATTAAAATGAAGAAAGAAAAGATGCAAGGATGGGTATGTAGAAAAAAGAAATTAACTCAAGATGATTTTATGAATTTTTTTCTATGTTGTTATTTAATGCAGGTCGCTGTAAGTATTTTTCCTTGCTTGTAATTTTAGGAAGGCCGCTCTAAGAATTTTTTCTTGCTTGTTATTTTTGCAGGCTGCTCTAAGTAGAGCCAAAGCACCTGTCGTCGAATCCAAGAAAGAGAAGAAGAAAAGAATAAAGGATCAGAAAAGGAAGAATATGGTGATTTCAAACGGAATCAAACGTGACTACACCAGTAACGAAGCTCTACTTAAACACCCTGACACGCCCGACACTCTGCAGAACCCCGTCACGTTATTTGTCCTAGAGCCAGAGCCTATGCCCGTTTTAGTAGAGGAAGATGTAAATATAAACATTTTTCATACATATAATCTTTTTATCAATAAATGTAACAAGCAAATGCTCTTTCTTCAGTAAAAATTTAAATTTGAAAATTTGAGTATTCTATTTCTTGTTATTTCCCGACCATTATCAAGAGCACATGGCGGTTGAACCAAACAAAAGTGGATGCTAACTCACTTAAGACCCCTGATCCCACTTCCATTGTTTTAAGAATCCCTTGTTTGGTCTGTTTCTAGTTTGCACTGCTTCAGTGGACTTCGGAGCAGGGTTACTGTTCTTTGTCTTTATATATCGTTAAATTATAGGAGGAGAAGGCGGCAGAAGAAATGATAGCCACAATGAATGAGGGCGTGGTCGATATGTTAGAATACAAAGATGATGGCTATATAGAGCTCATCTTCAAGTTACTGGCCAGAATATGTGATGGGCAGCATTTTGGCTTACAAGTAAGTCATCTAACCTAAAAACTTATCCAATGTTTCTGTCAAAATGTCTGTCTTTTCATTGAAATAAAGTGAGGGTATAGTTGCGATTGATTATTACTGGAGTGTCTATTTCTTAGAATTACTTACGAGAGCAGCCAGACAACGTTAAATCGTTCAACATTGTTGGAGAAACAGCCCAGTTCCTCAATGTTGTGTACACAACCATCAACAAGAAGACAATTAATCTCATCATTCAACTTTTTAACACTCTGAATGAATTTTGTTCGGTAAGAAAAATATATCCTGCGACAGATACTGTAGTATACAACTATTAATTAACATCAATACGATTCTTTTCAAGCATTTATGAGTTAAAGAAATCATCAAGATAAATTTTACGTTTTAGGGAAATCAGGAAAACAGGGTTGTGGTTTATGACAGAAAACTAGTGGATTACATCAATTTTATACTGAGAGCTGGGGACATTGCAGATTGTTCACCAGAAAAGGTGAGTCAGATTCTCTGCCATTCTACGTGTTGATTTTTTCTTCTTATACTAAACTAATAATTTCTTTAAAATTCTGCCTGATCTAGATTCTCGAGCTACGACACGCGATTGCCTCAGTGATCATCTCCTTAATCGAAGAGAATGGACCAGGAAAGTCACAGGTTGCTAAGGTAATCACATTCGAATTCCACAAACTATATATAACTTGTCACCTTAGGTCCCTTGCTTTGCTGTGATCTATTATTAAAAAAATATTAATATTGTTATAGGAGGTGAAAGATACGCTGGATAAGGGGGCAATATTTCGCTGTATGACGTTGTGTTATGAGGCCCACCAATCAGAGAAACCTTCTCTTGAGGATCTGTCTCCAACCGAGGACGGGAGTGTTCTGAAATCTGCTCGTTCATTGGCTGTTGTGGGAGGCAGTATAATTCAAGGATTTGTGGTAAATCTTACGAGTTTTAAAAGCTTTACCTATATGTGGTGCACGTTATTATCTCAAGTCACTGTTCGGAGTCCGCATACCGGCACGTAGCTGTCGACTATCAGTGACTGCTTGATCACATGAATTGTCGTAATCTTAAATACTTACGCCTCTATGCTAATTAAAATCAACAATTAAAGAAATCAGAAAATCAAAGAAAATTGAAGACCTGCGATTGAGGATTAAAAGGTAGCGTTAAAGTTTATTTTCCGACTATGCTTATTCTCATTGGTCAATAATCCCTTCTCATTCAACCACGACCAGAATGGAGGAGGATTGTACATTTTGGGTTTGTTTTGCGACGGTTGATGCACGTTTTTTACTTTTAATTAAATTCAAACATGTTACAATGTGTATTTTTATGGCAGGGTTCGCAGAAGAACCAGTTGAGGGATACCTTAATGGAAGTTGGCTTCACGTTCTTCCTGATTCTAGCTAGAATGCAAGACATCGATCCTCTAATGGGTGCAAGTACGTCCTGGCTTTATTTCGAAACATTAAACTTTCATCCATTGATTTGAAATAACATTTTTCTAGTTTTTTCTTCTTGTTGCAGCTCTGCAGATAACCCCAGATCAAGCAAAAGCATATGAATTCTACAAAAAAAATTCGCTTTCAATTGAAATCATCAAGGATGACGTTTTGCAGAAAGTAAATTTCCGTGTGAAAAATAAGGTAGGACTACAAAAAAATGATTATTGAATTGATATTTATTATCAACACAGATCTATGGGAAGAATGAATTTGCTGATTCCTTCTTTCCAGAATTTTCTTCGAGAAGAAGTGAAAGAGAATTTGAAGTGGAATGTGGATCGTACATCGCCGAGCAATAAAATCCGAGATCTAATGAAATGGACACGTGACATTATGCAGGATATTTCCTACCAGAGAAAAATTCTCTGCAATCCAATAGCCATGATGTTTACAAAAGGATGGTAAAGCATAATCGCCTGATTTTTTTTTCTTATTCAACTATCAATACATTCTTCTCATTGGGTTTTCATTCTAATGTACATTAATAGTCATTATTGCAAAACATATATTTTTGTTGAACAAAAAGAGATTGCAAGTGATAAATAGCAATACCCTAGATTCTTTTATTATTATAGGTTGCTTTGGAATCATGGAGCGACCATACTGAGCCTTGCTATCAATCTGCTCATGTTGGTGACTTGGAATGCAAAAGCCTCTCTTGAGGACTACGGAAAGGTCGTCAACGGTACAAACCAGACATTAAGCTGGGCGCTGCTCCAAGAGTACGTTGTATAGTGTTTTATGTTTTGTTGTTATATAATAAATTTAAATGAAATTTAAATATGATGTTTAGATTGTTTTTTTTCTGAATGCAATAAAATGACATCATTTGTATATTTTAGTCCAACTCCTAAGATTGTACTCATCCCTCTTGACCATTACATACTGACCATGTATGCACTGGGAGGTACACACAATCTTCTGTCCTTGTTTGTCCTCATCAGTTACTTCTTGTCCAACCACCCTCGACTTCCTACCAAAGAGGAGATAAAAGCTCCCTTCAGGTATTTGAGGATTTCACTGAAGAAAAAATCCAGTATATAATGCTAATTCCATTCCTTCGTAGACATTATATGTAATTCTGCCTCTGTAACCCAGTCTTTTCTTGTTTCGCAGAATGCTTTGTGGTGGAGGAAAGAAAAACAATGGAGACCTTCAACAGAAAAAGGCGGATGAAATTTCTAAACTAGATGTTAAATTCTTTAGCTTCACCACATTTTATTATATGGTAATTTATCATTTCAATTTAGAAATCAATAATATGATATCGGCTTCCCTTTTCTATGAATCATTTTAAATTCTTCTTTCAGTTATTCCTAGCAATGTCAGCGGCTGGGACATTTTTTCACGGATATTTTTTCGCATTCCATCTCTTGAACATTGTCAACAACAACCAGCTTCTCAGTGGAGTCATAAAAGCCGTCACTCTCAATGGTAAAGTCCTCTTATAAAACCTTATCGGTCGCCCTCTTAAGTCCTCTTATAAAATCTCATCCATCAATCTTAATGGTAAAGTCTTCTTATATAATCGCATCCATCAATCTTAATGGTAAAGTCTTCTTATAAAATCTCATCCATCAATCTTAATGGTAAAGTCTTCTTATAAAGTCTCATCCATCAATCTTAATGGTAAAGTCTTTTTATAAAGGCTCATCCATCACTCTCGCTTATAAAGTCCTCTTACAAAGTCCCATTCGGAACTCTAAATGATAAAGTCCCCTATTAAATGGAATCTCATCCATGAACTCTCAATGGTAAAGCCCTATTATGAAGTCTCCTCAGCTTCTAGGTTAAGGCTTTATTTCAACGAATGTTTGCTGTCAATTTCTTTTTCAGGAATTTCATTACTGTGGGTGGCTATTCTTGGACTTATTGTGATATATATTTATGCACTTGTTGGTTTTTCGTTACTTCGTGCTTTCTTCTCTCCTGGCGAGTTTCTGTACTGTTCTACTTTATGGCAATGCACCATCACAGTCATTCGTTATGGACTTATTGGGGACATGTTCGATGTAAGTATTCTATAATATTCAAATTAATGATGTCACAAAATCTTAAACTATTAGAATTAAATAACCATCGTTACGCCGATTTTTCTAAAGTTTCTCATTTTATTTTTTCAGTCTGTCAAGCAAAATGGAAGGAATGATACTTTTGACTCGTTTTGGCCTCTTGTTCTGTACCACGTGTCTTTCTTCATATTCATCACCACCATTGGTCTTAACATAATTTTTGGTATCATCGTCGACACATTCTCGGAGTTACGTGATCTAAAGGTACACATTACTACACTTATATCCGTGAATATTCAATAATTAATTGATTAGGTATATAAGTAATCACTATTTAAAACCTCCCTTTCAGTGGCGAGCTGAATCTGACATGAAGGACACATGCTTTATTTGCAGCAGAAATAGTTATGATTTTGAACACACGGGGAAGGTACGGTCAAATTCTCATTTATTACTACACCCCTACTAATGTTATAGTGATTTAAATTCAAGACACGTGGTTTAGGTTGACCTATTCAAGGATTATAGGGTAGAACCGGTTTTATAAATAGAATTACCAGTAAACAGGAAATTGCTATAGTCTTTTTCTTTTGAAAACATGTCCTTTAAAAATGTGATTCTAGACCTTTTTGAAAGACTTACATGATTTTCAACAGAAATAGGGTGGCTAAAAAGGGGGGGGGGGTTAAAATAAAAATGTATCATACATAATGACGAAAATTAGAGCTCACTAGCGACCGATGCGCTAATAAAAAATATGTGTAATTTCATCCACACTGACAGACCTTTGTTTGCCTTATATGGCTATTGTTATAAATGCGCACAGAGTATCTTACCACGAGCAACTAACCAATGAATAGCAACGTTTACGCTAAATTTATTTTTACTTCGAACACGTGGTTCAGGTCAATCTGTGATTGTGTCAATGGAGTGCAAAATCAAAAAAAAAATATTCTAATGAACAAAATACAAAGATTAGAAACTATGGAAAATTTTTTGTTAGCTAGAAAAAAATGTTTAATAAAATGTATTTTGTGTCTACTTAAGAACACCAGCGCTTCAAGTAAGCATTTAAATGGACAGAACTTTGTCTACATAACTATACTCTTGATCACGTGGCCGGGGAATCCACCTGACAATTGTATTCACTGATAGTACAACAAAGGAATTAAGACAGCACAAAATCGTTTTTTTTTTTGCAGTATGACTTTGAGAAACCTAGCCTTCCACCATTTATTCAAATGACTTTTTTGTAATTGTGAGCATGAAATGAATAGAATTTTAAGAAATGCTTTTCATTTACTTCCATGGTGTCCTTTTCTTTCAAGTGTAAAATTCCCATAGTATTCGTAGTAACCCATAATGCAATTCTCATTCAGCTGATTGGTCATTCAAAGTCATGTTGGTGCCGCATTTGCTAATCTGACGCCAAAAATATAGTCCCGGTTCCCATGCAAAATTTTGTCCAGAGAGAAATTTTAATTCATTACTGCAGAAAAGTGTATTATAAAGAATACTTATTTGAGTTTAAATGAATGTAAGAGAGATCGATTGAGTACATTTCTACAGATATTATAGGGTGGTGAAAACTGAAATGCAACATAACTTTTCTGTTTACCATATCTCCACGTGCTAGTCACTTCCTAGCCACATTTCCGTGAATAATTTACCCTATCTCGCTGTAGTCTCGCTAACTCTCGCCAGAGCCACTGCCAGAGCTACTCAGAACACATCGGGCTTTATAATTTGAAGAACACCGAAAAATAAAAGGTTCCGAACACATTAGTAGGGGTGACTAGTAATATAAAATTATATGAGATTCATTTGAACTATGCAAGAAGCTTTATTTCTGTTTTAAATCAGGGATTTGACCACCATTATTTCTGTTTTAAATCAGGGATTTGACCACCATGTTCGCAATGAACACAACATGTGGGCTTACGTATTTTTCTTGATACATCTGGAGGATGTAAAGACAAGTGACTTCACAGCGTTAGAACTTTACGTCCACAAACTTGTGAGTAAAGCCAAATGCCAATACAACCTTTACATCAACAAACACATCTATTTCACAATTTTCTAAAATTCTCATATTGATAAATTGCAACATTTTATAGGTTGCGTTGGAGAATTATGATTTCTTTCCGATGAACCGAGCCCTATGCCTTACTTCCATAGACACCGACTCAACGGAGTCCAAAATAGACGAACTCTTAAATAGGGTCACATCAATAGCTTTGAAGCAGAAAGAGGAGGTAATATATAATATACATTAATTTACGCTATGCAAATTACTGTTGATTTCTTTTAAAGATCACAGGGCGAATTTAAGACAGGGCAAAATTGTTTGCAAGTGTGAAAGGTCGAAAATAGAGGGGGACGAAAATAACCATGCATACAATATTCCGAATTATCCACTTTGCATTGCAGGAAACGGAAAAGAAACGTAGAGCAGAAAAAATGAAACAGAAGCGGTGGCAAGAAAAGCACCGTCAGTTCATGTTTGGAATTCAGGACGAAGAGAACGGAAATGACAATGTAAAATCACAGACAAGTACTAGTGATAAGATTGTCATCAAGTCGAAATCCGACAGGTCTCTGTCTAGACCCCCCAGCATTATCAGTCTTCAGAAGACTCCCGGTCAGGACCATGGAACTCCTGAAGGGACCCTCGACCGGAAGGAGGTCAGCAGGAAAGACATTCTCGAACAGAAAGCAAAACTTGCTCTGAAAGAGTCTGACGAGTCCGAGGTAGCGGCGACCGAGGACTCGGACTCTGTGGGGAGTATTCATGAGGAGTATGACTTGCTCAGAGAGGATTTCTCCACGGCGGGAATGTTGGAGCCGATGCCTGCTGCTTTTAGAGAGCGTGCCTTGTCCATCCCCGGAATCTCTTCTCTAGTTCCGCAGTCGGGAGAAGAAGATCAGAAATCTGGAGATGAGCTTCGTGTTCTTGTTGAAGATGAAACAGACGATGATAGTGTGAAAGAATCAACAAGACTTTAAACAAGAGATAAACATCTGAGGTTACAAAATTACATTCTGCATATGAGGAGGAAATGCAAACTTTTCCTTCACCCAAGGGATCATTAAAAATTGAGGTATCATGAACAGTGACAGAAACACATCTAAAAGGTGTTTTTGAATGCTTAAATTACTACAACCATCAAACAGCAATATTCTTGCTTTCAGTACTGGATATTTTATTTTCTGTTTTGTATATATACATTGTATTTGTAAAAGCTATATTTATTCATTGTTACATAATCCATCATAGATGCAATATTTGTTGTGCAATACGTCTTTGTATTTTTAAATCCGAGATTAAATAATGCACTTATTTGTGTAGCTTTTTTCTCAATGTTAAACAAATTTTAATGTTGTACAGTTTTTTACTGCAAGATCATAATTACATTACCCGGTTTTGAACTATTATTATAGTACAAATTATCTTGCTTCTCCATGTTTGTATTTTGACAACTTTTAAGATATGAAATAAATGCGTTAACTTTTTATAAGTTTTCATTCCTAATCCTAATATACACATTAAATTGTTGATTCTCAATTTGAGTGAAAAATTCTCGAATGACCGTCAATTAAAAACAAACGAACAAACAACAATCGTTGCACAAGTCTAATTCAAATTTTAATGACAATACATGTGAATACAAGTCTGAATGTTAACGCAGTTTCAAGAAGGCACAATATATGCACTTATTGCTTTTAATTTTAGTTATGGTAAAATATTGCAGGTTTTTTTTTTATTTTTAAGATTTCAATCTTTGGGAGGGGGGGTTCCATCATACTGAGCAAGCCTTCATGAATTTTAAACGTAGGCAATCCTTACTGGACAAGTGGAAGCTGAAATGTTTCACACATATAGTCTTGTATATAAAATCACAGGACAGTCCCTGGGTATATTTTATATTTAGCAGTAGCTGTTATTTATCGTGTCACGACTTCTTAATGGACTGGGCAGCCGTGTACAATTCCCTCAGCTGTCTCTTTCTATCGTTATGGCAACCTTAAATAAAAAAGCAGTAAATATTGAAAAAGGAATATGTTCTAAAGTCCCCCTTCCCCCACAAAAAAGCATAAAATTTAAATATGTAAATGTAATTGTTATTAGGTAACTTCTTTCTATCCATGCATTTTCGCATTTTGTTGGATAATTGGTCCTTGTTTTTTTTTTTTTGTTTTTTTTTTGTTTTTTTTTTTTTTGGTTGGATAGGTAATGGGTCCGTGTTTTTTTTTTTTTCTTGTTGGATAATTGGTCCGTGTTTTTTTTTTTTTTTGGTTGGATAGGTAATGGGTCCGTGTTTTTTGTTGTTGTTGTTGTTGTTGTTGTTGGATAATTGGTCCGTGTTTTTTTTTTGGTTGGATAGGTAATACCCTGGTAGGTCCTTGGTTTTTTTTTTTTGGGGGGGGGGTTGTTGGATAATTGGTCCGTGTTTTTTTTTTTTTGTTTGATAGGTAATGGGTCCGTGTTTTTTGTTGTTGTATAATTGGTCCGTGTTTTGTTTTTGGTTGGATAGGTAATAGGTCCGTGGTTTTGGGGGGTTTTTTTTGTTGGATAATTGGTCCACGTTTTTTTTTTTGTTTGGATAGGTTATGGGTCAGTGATTTTTTGTTGTTGTTGGATAATGGGTCCGTGTTTTTATCTTTATTTTATTTTATTTTTTTTTAAAATTGGTCCGTGTTTCGGTATAACCTACCTAGAAATGAGTTGGGAATGGACGCTGTTGTCCCGTTTGGAGTACACTCCATGTTTCCGTCGTCGGCCAAAATGGGTCCATCCTCCCACAACAAGTCCCAGCCCCCTATCCGCTTTTCTTTACCTGTCAGTCGGTTCTCAAGGTCAAGAACATTTAGAAGGTCATTTAAGAGTCCAAATTTAAGGTCATAATCTTCTTTTCCACTGGCTGTGAGCGAGGGTGAGGCATTTATTTCTATTAACCACCTGTAATAGAGGATATACAAACCACATCCTTCAATAGTAAAAATAATGTCTGGTAATATTACATAGAGGTAGCTTGACTACAAATGAAAATCACGCATATACTTACGGTTTAAGATCAGAATCAAACAAAACATCATAACCATACATCTCGAAACAATGTTTATCGTTAATGATGATTTTTTGAACACTTTGTAATGATTTGATGATGATGTTGTCAATCCCTTTAAATGCTTTTTTGACCTGTTAGAAAAGAAAATGACACAAAGTATAAATTAAAAGTGTATATTTTCTACTACAGAACATTATTGTAGGAGAAGACGTTATACTCACGGCCTCCACGCCGTGCTTGGCGGCGAGGTACTTCCGTAATTGTTGGGTGGACCATTTACATCCCTTGTCAGGGTCGTAATCGGGGGCATTTTTCTGGACGGCAACATTTGTCAAATGAACATCTAACTCAGGTTAAAGAATTAAAAACAACGCTTGGGCTATATGTAATATATAGAGTACCTTTTAATGAGTGTATCTTCAGATATCAGACGAGGGGGCTTGCCCCCCGAGTCTGATATCTGAAGATGCACGAGTTAAAAGGTACTCTATATGTTTTGTATCATTGTTCTCACGCACTGAGTTATAACCATGATCTATCAATATCACGTTCATAGGGCATGTTCATCTTGGCAGGCCTATATTCCATCGCACTGCTCTATGAAAATTTCATCATACCATTTCATGACCAATGAAAAAAGAGCACGTGATTCGCAAGTATAGGGCGCTCTTCTACATCGACAGCCATGGATGACGGCTGCGATTTTTTGTTATCCCAATTTTTAGATATGGTAGAAACGGAAATCAAAATTGAAAATTCTGTAGGCCAGTTAGGAAACCTAAACATTTCACAATTAAACGAACCTCAAGGAAAAAGATTCTACACCTATGGACTTTCAGACCGTAAATTTTGACTTGGGTATTTTCTCGCGGGAGAACTCAATAGATCAAAATGATGGTGACATGAAAATGGAAACTTTTGAATGTATTGGGCCGAACGAATCACAGAATCGAAGGTTCGCTGAAGCTGTGTCGGATGATGATTTGCGGCAGCTGATTGACTCTCAGAAAAATCCTAATACGCGGAGAAATACGAAATGGTGTGTTGAAATGTTTAATAAATGGCGCGCATCTCGAGATAATGTACCTTACATGAAAGAAATGAACGCTAAAATGCTGAATTACTGGTTACAACGCTTTGTGTTGGAGGTACGTAAACAGGATGGCAGTGAATATCCCCAGCGTACTCTCTACTTCAATGTTTGTGGATTACTGCGTCATTTGCGAGAGGAAAACGTCCATAATATGAATTTTCTTGATGAACATGATCACCGTTTTGCCGTTTTCTGTAAAGTTTTGGACGCCCGTAAGAAGGAATTGTTATCAGAAGGCTTAGGCACCAAAGTGAAACAAGCTGACCCAATATTGCCGGAAGTTGAAGAAAAAATCTGGACTAATGGAGTATTCGGGTCACTCTTCTCAAACTCTACAGTACACAGTTTTCTTCTATAACTGTAAGATATTCGGTTTGAGGGCCTTTGACACATCTTAAAGTTTTCTTATTTTTTCAGGTGAACGGTGTCTTGCCGATTTCTATCGTACCTATCTCGAAGCTCTCAATAATGATGGACCTTTTTACCGCCGTCCCTTAGCTGTCACATTAAATTGTTGATTCTCAATTTGAGTGAAAAATTCTCGAATGACTGTCAATTAAAAACAAAAAACAACAATCGTTGCACAAGTTTAAATCAAATTTTAATGACAATACATGTGAATACAAGTCTTAATGTTAACGCAGTTTCAAGAAGGCACAATATATGCACTTATTGCTTTTAATTTCAGTTATGGTAAAATATTGCAGGTTTTTATTTTTATTTTTAAGATTTCAATCTTTTGGGAGGGGTGTTCCATCAAACTGAGCAAGCCTTCATGAATTTTAAACGTAGGCAATCCTTACTGGACAAGTGAAAGCTGAAATGTTTCACACATTTAGTCTTGTATATAAAATCACAGGACAGTCCCTGGGTATATTTTATATTTAGCAGTAGCTGTTATTTATCGTGTCACGACTTCTTAATGGACTGGGCAGCCGTGTACAATTCCCTCAGCTGTCTCTTTCTATCATTATGGCAACCTTAAATAAAAAAGCAGTAAATATTGAAAAAGGAATATGTTCTAAAATCCCCCTTCCCCCACAAAAAAGCATAAAATTTAAATATGTAAATGTAATTGTTATTAGGTAACTTCTTTCTATCCATGCATTTTCGCATTTTGTTGGATAATTGGTCCTTCTTTTTTTTTTCTTTTTTGGTTGGATAGGTATTGGGTCCGTGGTTTTTTTTTTTGGTTTTTTTTTCTTGTTGGATAATTGGTCCGTGTTTTTTTTTTGGTTGGATAGGTAATGGGTCCGTGTTTTTTGTTGTTGTTGTTGTTGGATAATTGGTCCGTGTTTTTTTTTTTTTTTTTTTTTTTTTTTTGGTTGGATAGGTAATTTTTTTTTTTTTTTTTTTTTTTTTGTTGTGTTTTTTTTTTGGTCCGTGTTTTTTTTTTTGGAGGGGGGGGGGGTTGATTTTCCATGTCTTTTGTTGTTGTTTTGTTGTTGGATAATTGGTCCGTGTTTTTTTTTTTTTTTTTTTTGGGGGGGGGGGGGGTTTGATAGGTAATAGGTCCGGGGGTTGGGGGTTTTTTTTGTTGGATAATTGGTCCACGTTTTTTTTTTTTTTTTTGGTTGGATAGGTTATGGGTCAGTGATTTTTTGTTGTTGTTGGATAATGGGTCCGTGTTTTTATCTTTATTTTATTTTATTTTATTGAAAATTGGTCCGTGTTTCGGTATAACCTACCTAGAAATGAGTTGGGAATGGACGCTGTTGTCCCGTTTGGAGTACACTCCATGTTTCCGTCGTCGGCCAAAATGGGTCCATCCTCCCACAACAAGTCCCAGCCCCCTATCCGCTTTTCTTTACCTGTCAGTCGGTTCTCAAGATCAAGAACATTTAGAAGGTCATTTAAGAGTCCAAATTTAAGGTCATAATCTTCTTTTCCACTGGCTGTGAGCGAGGGTGAGGCATTTATTTCTATTAACCACCTGTAATAGAGAATATACAAACCACATCCTTCAATAGTAAAAATAATGTCTGGTAATATTACATAGAGGTAGCTTGACTACAAATGAAATCACGCATATACTTACGGTTTAAGATCAGAATCAAACAAAACATCATAACCATACATCTCGAAACAATGTTTATCGTTAATGATGATTTTTTGAACACTTTGTAATGATTTGATGATGATGTTGTCAATCCCTTTAAATGCTTTTTTGACCTGTTAGAAAAGAAAATGACACAAAGTATAAATTAAAAGTGTATATTTTCTACTACAGAACATTATTGTAGGAGAAGACGTTATACTCACGGCCTCCACGCCGTGCTTGGCGGCGAGGTACTTCCGTAATTGTTGGGTGGACCATTTACATCCCTTGTCAGGGTCGTAATCGGGGGCATTTTTCTGGACGGCAACATTTGTCAAATGAACATCTAACTCAGGTTAAAGAATTAAAAACAACGCTTGGGCTATATGTAATATATAGAGTACCTTTTAATGAGTGTAACTTCAGATATCAGACGAGGGGGCTTGCCCCCCCCCCCCCCGAGTCTGATATCTGAAGATGCACGAGTTAAAAGGTACTCTATATGTTTTGTATCATTGTTCTCACGCACTGAGTTATAACCATGATCTATCAATATCACGTTCATAGGGCATGTTCATCTTGGCAGGCCTATATTCCATCGCACTGCTCTATGAATATTTCATCATACCATTTCATGACCAATGAAAAAGAGCATGTGATTCGCAAGTATAGGACGCTCTTTTTCTCGAATATTTCTACATCGACAGCCATGGATGACGGCTGCGATTTTTTGTTATCCCAATTTTTAGATATAGTAGAAACGGAAATCAAAATTGAAAATTCTGTAGGCCAGTTAGGAAACCTGAACATTTCACAATTAAACGATGTGAACCTCAAGGAAAAAGATTCTACACCTATGGACTTTCAGACTATAAATTTTGACTTGGGTATTTTCTCGCGGGAGAACTCAATAGATCAAAATGATGGTGACATGAAAATGGAAACTTTTGAATGTATTGGGCCGAACGAATCACAGAATCGAAGGTTCGCTGAAGCTGTGTCGGATGATGATTTGCGGCAGCTGATTGACCCTCAGACGAATCCTCATATGCGGAGAAATACGAAATGGTGTGTTGAAATGTTTAATAAATGGCGCGCATCTCGAGATAATGTACCTTACATGAAAGAAATGAACGCTAAAATGCTGAATTACTGGTTACAACGCTTTGTGTTGGAGGTACGTAAACAGGATGGCAGTGAATATCCCCCGCGTACTCTCTACTTCATTGTTTGTGGATTACTGCGTCATTTGCGAGAGGAAAACGTCCATAATATGAATTTTCTTGATGAACATGATCACCGTTTTGCCGTTTTCTGTTTTGGACGCCCGTAAGAAGGAATTGTTATCAGAAGGCTTAGGCACCAAAGTGAAACAAGCTGATCCAATATTGCCGGAAGTCGAAGAAAAAATCTGGACTAATGGAGTATTCGGGTCACTCTTCTCAAGCTCTACAGTACACAGTTTTCTTCTATAACTGTAAGATATTCGGTTTGAGGGCCTTTGACACATCTTAAAGTTTTCTTATTTTTTCAGGTGAACGGTGCCTTGCCGATTTCTATCGTACCTATCTCGAAGCTCTCAATAACGATGGACTTTTTTACCACCGTCCCTTAGCTGTCGCAGTTCCTGTATGCGTGCGATATGGCGAACAAGTGCTGGGAAGATGAAGGAAATTACAGGAAAAGCAGGACTGAAGGGAAACTTTACCAACCACTCGGGCAAGAGGACATATGCTACTCAGTTATATCACGCATGGATCGACGAGCAGGAAATCATGTCTCGGACCGGTCACAGGTCAGAGACGGCAGTAAGAAAATACAAAAGATCAAATTCAGCACTACAGGAGCGTGTTTCCGAAGTTTTGAATCCCCCAAATGTAAAAAAAAAATTAAATGTGAAACAACCACGCTTAAAACGAGTGAGTGTGAAAATATTCAGGATGAAAATTTGAGTCCGGTGTGCGACATTGCTGTTGTATCTGAAAGTGAAATTGCGACTTCCAGGGGAAATGCCGAGAGTCCAAATACCTGCATTTTGAAGCCAGGCACGGTATTTAATAATTTTTCATTTTTAACTCCGAGTCGCTTTCTTTGAACAGTAAAAAAACAATTGGGTTTTCTTGCATTAAATGTCATTTTTTTTTTAATTTTATTGGAGCACGTTTTCATTTAATGTCATGTACATGTAAGCACATGAAATTGCAATAAAATACGATTTTTTTTTCATTTCTTGCTGCTGGTCAGTGGTGTGATCTATCACAGATACATCACGGAAAACTGTTATGTATCAGGAAAAAATGAATGGCTGAGATCAAAGGAAAACCTCACAAACAATGATACAATTCTACATTTTTCTTTCTTTTAACTTGTATACGTGGTGATAAATTGCTTTGAATAAAAACACATGAAGTAGGATACATGTATCTTCAATGGAATCCAGAGAAAATCTGGTGTTGGAGAACCTAGCAAATCCACTCCTGTACAACCAAACTTTCAGTGGATTATACTGCAAAACAAAGAAAACGTTACCTATAATATTAAAATTCTATGCAAATTCAATAAAGTTACTTTTGTTTTGGGCTCATTTGACAAATAGATCTATAAGTGTAGATGTACACGATTTTATTAAAATAAATTGAACAGCTGTGTAAAATGTAACTTACTGAAACTACTAAAACGTAGACTCGAACATCGAATTTCCTTCCACCAATTAGATACGGGTTTTCTATGTACCGCTGGACCACGTACGTTTCTGGTACCTCACGGTTTGGGTCACTCAAGGGCTGGTACTCTCCCTGCAAAAGCAACCATGAATGTTGTAAATAAAATTTGATTCATAATTTTATGAAGCATTAAATGGCTGATGCTATAGAGTTGCGGTACCTTTTTCCAGTCTGTGATGTCCTTCAACCGCCGGAACAGGAAGATACCACGCCCCTGGGCTCTAGCAGCAGGCTTCATAATCCAAATAATTCCAGGGTTTTTCTTGAACTCCTCAACAAATATGTGGTATTCAGACTACGTAATTGAAAAAAAAGTATTATAGTGACGGTTTATTGGGGGCTGCCAAAATAAGATCTTTTTTTATTAATGCTTACTCACTCACCGGAAGTTCATAGGTTGTTGGAAAGAACTCAAAGCTACCAAATAAGAAAATTTCATTAGACTTTACTTGTCATAGAATTGTAGTATTAAATGATTCTTTTGTAAGAGTTTGATACATATAAAATTGGTTTGGCCAACCTCAGTCCTTCAGCTTTGCCTTGTTCTCGCTCCGTCTGTTTCTTCAGTCGTTTGAGATTCTTTACCATTAAATTCTTTCTTGTCAACTATAACAATTAAGCTCTTTCCATGATTCCAGAAATAACTATCGAGACTACTGAGAATGAAGCTTTCTAAATTACATACCGGAATACCGTCATGGGAAACATACGTTAATAATGCAATATATTAATTAACAGAGAAGTATGTTACCTCATAGTGGTTTCGAAAGTGTAGTATTTTCTGATGTTCGTACAAGAACATGGTGTCGTAATTCTGGGCGAGCCACTCCCGATCGCACCAGTAAAAATCCCAGTCCCCATCACTACAAGTACACATGTACTAAACTAGGTCAGACGACAGTACGAAATTCAATCGAGCACACTCACGTTTCAAGCGTCATATTTAAACGTTTATTAAAAAGAGTTATATCCAAAATAAATGTTACATATCTAAAAAACTGTGCAAAAGGCATAATAATATTTTGTACATAAATATGCGTGCATATATGAAAATTGGTTATATATACAGAGTACATGCATATATATATATATAGTCAGGAACATATAATGGTAAACTGAAGCTTATTTCACATTACTATATCATACATTTAATTGATTAAAATAATCTTAATAATAAAAAAAAACACCTATAGATCTGTAAGCTTTAAGCAGCTGTTAAGCTTACAAATGTGTTCCTGAAAATTGTAACAATAATAAAGTAATTTTTGAGATACTCCGAATAAATTGCAGGAAAGTCAAGGTCAAGGAGGGAAACTTGTGGATATAAATACCTGTGAAAAGTGATATTAGTGTAAAGATGGTCCGTGTGATTCAATTACATCATAAAAATTAAATATAATGTACACTAGATTTTATGTAAGTAAATGAAGTGTAGGGTACAGTAATTTGGGCCTGAAAACTATGCTTAATGGCATTATCGATAGTCGAACATGGCACAGTTTTGAATATCGATCTGGTTTCTAATCCACTCCGCTCTAGGAGTGGATCAAAAACCCTAAGATTAGAAAGACGATTTTCATCACGTTCATTCAATGTCCAACCCGATCAGTTTTTATCCGTGACTTTCACCTTTCAGTCTACCGGAGAAAATGTATTTCATATTCATTATCAAAACTATAAGTTTTTAACCCCATCCACCTCTTCTCCACACTTTCTATATACACGGACCAGAGATGTTAATGGATAGCAGGGAAGGAGTAAGGAACATAAGGACAGTCAGAGGAGAGGGTGAGAACTTACCTGTTCCGTGTGATAGGAGGAATGCTTTGAAAACTGAAAGGTCAAAGGTTACTACTAGATTAACTCTCGTTTAATGTGTATTGAGGGGTAAAGAACTAAATGAACATAAAACAGTAAAAGCTGAAACTGAAGAAAATGAAAAACGTTGATCAAAAGAGTGACGATAAAAACACAGTGCAATGCGAACAACAGTACGAGGGGCGTTCAACAAATAATGTCATCAGCTCGATGACATACTACATAGAAATCATATGACATTAAACTTGACTTTTTCTAATTTTTGAATCTTTAATGAATTGATAACAGTTTCTTTGACCACTTTTCATCATAATTTCATTGTGGGAAGCTGGAAAACAAGGGCTACTCGAGACACTGCATTAAAAATGAATGGTCAAGAATCAGTAAACTAGAGTACAATTATGCGCATCATTGAAGCTGCTGTAAAACTTGTTAATTTCTAAAAAAAATCTATTAACTAAATTATGTGAAATTTACAGCAACTTATGTCTGTTTAATACACGCATGAACAGGTGGATTTCAATTAGCAAAAATTATATAATGGGCATCAAAAATGGGTACCGTCCTTGGTAACAAGTACATACAACAACAAATGTATATCAGCGATAATTCAACAAATTATCACTGATTATGTCTTATTGACTTTAAGTTACATAGCAAATTTAATAGACATCATTTGGGGGGTAGTTCACACTGTTTTAAAGAAACATTTGATTGTAAAAAAAGTTTTATACTCAAAGGTCACCCTATATTTTCAAAAATGAGTGAGAACGAGAGCGTGTAGAAAATCTAAACAATTATGTTTAAAAAATCAAAAATTGTTCTAATCCACGTTTTTCTGCAAGTCAAACAGATCATTAAACTTGAATCCATTTTTAGTTAAACCCTCAAAACAAATTTAGAATAATATGTACTTGACAAAACTGCAAAGGCCTAAGAAGAGCAAAAATTTTCAAGAACACAAAAACAGATTTATACGCTATTTTCCTAAATATTAGCGGTTTTGTTGTTCAAATTCATAGATAGGGAGGCAGTTCAATTTCTTGAGGAGTCTAATAAGCAAAATATTTGCCAAAACATTGAAAGGTTTAAGAGAGGAAGGAAACAGAATGAGGAATTCACTACATTAAATTTTTTTTCTGACAGCGTCCAAACCAACAGGCCATGAAGAGTAAACGAGTTTTGGAGTAAACAGAACGTTAATGTTTTGTCACATCAACAATATTCGCCAGAGTTTTCAATCTTTGACTTGTTTCATTTCCCAAACTTAGGAAAACACCTTTCTGAAAGAAAAAAACAAGTACAGCAAATCATAGGATCTGCATTTTTCCAGTATACGAAGGGTCATACTAAAAACTGTGTTCTAAAAACAATCAGAAATTGAACAAAATTTTACAGACATGTATTTTAATTAAAAGAGAATATTTTTGTTAAATCATTAAGACAAAATCATAGAAAAACGCTTTTTTGGTTCTTTCCGAGCCCTGATGACATTATTTATTGAACGCCCCTCGTACCACATGATGCAAATTCAACGCGCATGTATCTGGAAAATTCAAATTTCAAGAAAACAAATAAATGAAAGGCATGCAAAAACCAAACTGAATGTATAGCCACTGAGGAAAAAGCTGTACAGCGCTAAGAAATTCTTACAAGAAAAGCTAAAAAGATTCCAAGATGCACAGGAAATATGAAGAAACGGAAGTTCATGTAATTATGAATTTCTCTCCTTTGAACTGTTAGTGTATGTAAATTGAAAAAGTTGGACATGCAGTAGATAATATATGTATACTATATGTACATGGATATCCTACATCCTGGTTAGTATTTAATATTGCTGAATCAGAGAAAAGATGGACAGATATATTTTAATGAAGTAAAATATTTATATACCATCATCCTAGCTAAGGGAGTCCATGCCTGTTTAATATTTAATTTACATGCTTGTAAGGTAAGAAAAGTCAGTTAATTTAGTAAAGGGTTGAATATAGACAGGGTTGTAGATGAGGTAGTATGTTTTGTCCTACTTAAAACTCACCCCATTCTTGTGGGCACTGTGTTTTGTGTAGCTTGGCCTTGTTGGGGAATTCTTACACTAAGCAGAAAACTCAACTTACTTACTCAAACTAACGTATTATATCTTTATAATAGGATGTATTTAAGAATAGTATCTTACATTTCCAAATCTCACCCTTTGGTATATCTTTCAATATTTTAAGGGATTTTAAAAATTTTAAATAACCTGTAATTTTAGTGAGAAAAGTTGTAATGATTTATACTTTAATTGTAAAAAAGAAACAAAAAAGTCAGAGTAAATCAGGTCTTCATGTAGAAGAGACACCTCAATTCCAAAAAAGTGCTAAACATAGCAACTATTACCATGGCGATGACCTTACCTTCCCTTGTTCCCAGAGATCGTCCCTTGAGTTGAGGTTGTACCTGATCTGTAATTCACCCAAACATTGAAAAATATTCATCTATCCTTGGGTTAGACATTTTTTAAAATTGGGCAATGACTTTTTTCTCTATGCATGGGTTGGGTTGGTCAAAGACTGGAGATACTAATGTATGTTTGTAAAGACTGGTATTATATTATTAATGTGTGAATTCTGTATATTTGCCAAAACAAAATCAGATTTTTACATACTAATTATTGATTGTCTTACCCTGCCTTGCCAGTATTGCTTGATGGCTGGCCAGAGGTTTGTTGACTGAAATCGAGGCAGAAATTTCAGAGTTATTGAATTAATCATTAGATTCTTAATCCAAACTATTTTTGTCACTCTGGTATTTACTTCCCTCATAAATGAAAAACTAAACTAGAAATTTTTTTTTGAATTCTAAATTTTTCATCATAACTGCATAGTATTTTAGTTACCCTTGGGTTTGAAAATAAAACTACATGTATTGGGGAAAAATCAAACACCACAGGCAACCAAATCAATCTGTGACTCACTCTTTCAACTGTAGAAGTAAGGGTATTTCCCACAATAAAAAGATTACATGTATATTTGAACAAGTTTATGCATGCAGCAAAATTTAGGCATTTAATATATAACCAGCCACCTATAACCTTCACCTTGTTAAATATCAATTTATAATAGCTTACCCTGATTTTGATGACTGGGGTGTCGTTCTGTTAACAATCAGTTAAATTATAATTTAGGTATTTGTATGTATATATGTATATTTAATAATAGTGCAACCAGACCACTGGGTTTCTAAGATTTACAGCCTAACTAATATTTTTATAATATAGAAGAATTATTTTCAAAAAATGATTAAAGATGTTCTGGTCATTTATAAAACATACATGTCTACCACAGTAAACCTGATATAATTGTGCTGCTACACAATATATAATGACACAAGGTTAACACACAAGATACATGTTATATTTAGAAAAATTTCCTAACCTACCATGACCTCAGAATGCTAAGCGCAGCAGCATCGCAATATCAAAAAGTAGGACCAATGCACTTAAGATTTCAAATTTCATACTGGAAATGTACACATAGGTTAAAGGTCATATGTCCCAGCATTCATTATTTGAAAAGTATTAATGAAATAAATACAAATGAGTGGTATATTTGTTTCCGGACCTAATGTATTGTTCATAGTCTCCTCTGATAACCAAATTATTAAGTTTCCAAGATCAAGAATGATGAACAAACATTACACTCAATAGAAAGTGATTTAATAAACACAGTAGCATAAAATTATTAATATGACATGGACTATACCAAGATTTCAATTTATCTATGTATCAAAGATTATGTAAATATGAGCAGAATTGCATATTTGGAATTAAGCATAATAACCATTATTTCATAAAATTCATTTTCAACCATTATAATTGCTAGAATGTTTAACTCCTGTCAACTTTGTAGACGTGAAACAAAATGGTGCAATAAATGCAAGTGTTTGACTCACCCCTGTTGCTTTGCATTAGTCTGTACATTTTGCTGTACATTATTTTGACTGAAATATGAAAGCAAACAACAAACATACATTCTATTTCTATAGACAAATCCCAGACAATTCACAAAAACCAACACAGAGCAGTAAGTCACTCAACATATCACATGACATCACACATCAATGGCAAGTGAGCAAAATGATAGACTGTTCTTAAAATTTACCGCAAAAAATATATCTGATACTGTATCTTGTCTGTGTGCATTATTAGCTCATATTACTCATATTTCTTCATCTACTGTAAAATTGTTGGTGCAGTGGTCTATAAGCATTTTGACATTTTAAAACTGTTAGGAATGACAATATCAATAAGGTTCTTAATTGTCATGCCAATTGCCACTCTCCTCACTACAGATTCATGCTTCATCAGCATGCTCCTTCACCTTCGTTAACATTACAGCCAGAAAAGCCTTACCCTGGGACTTCCTGCCAGCCCGGTCTCCCTCGCAGCACGTCAAGAATCGTGTTCTGTAGGGAGCATTTGTACCGGATCTCCCTGTCTCTTGAAAAAAAAATTATAGTGACTGTGAGTATAACTATCAGTCTTTTAAGATTTCTGTAATAATGACAAAATATCTCTGAATAAAGAAATACTGTGCACAGTGGAATTCTGTGAGGTAATATATAGTTGTTCATAACTCAAAATACATTGTAAATGTAATTAATTTAAAATCAAAATATTTCCATTTTTATTTTTTTTTTTCTCTGTGATAACTCTTTGAAAGTTACAGAGTTGACTTCTTGATAATTCTAACGGAATATAAATTAGGCAGGTCGATAGGTCAGGCGCTATATGGAGGCCTAATATCATTATGCATGCAAATCTTGTGCGCATCTGTCTCTGTGTCTGATGCTAAGGAGGCAAAATATGCCTGTAAATCTCGTGCGGCTGCCTTTGTGTTTGACTTCAGTGGCTGAGGACTATTGAAATTGGCATGGGAGTCCTCGTGTAATTTAAATCTATGTCTATATTTTTAAAATCTAAATCTACAATTTTATTTCACATGAATGAAATGGAAGTATAAGGAATCACAGTCCAGTTAGTATAGTATGCAATGGACATCAACTATCGTTGATGCCCATATGTCACATACATGCCAACTTTCCCGATTTAGGCGGGATTCTCCCGATTTTAACCTTTCATCCCGCCTTCCCGATCGGGAGAGAAAAATTGCCCCAATTTCCCGATTTGAAAAAATTCAGATTTTCAGTTTCCCTACCGCCGAATTTTGTCAATCGGGATAAGAATATCAGAGTTGTTTATTCAATGCACACAGATAAGTCTCATTGTTTATTTAGCATGCAGAGTTAATTAATAGGCACAGGAAATCACTTCTCGCTTCAACGCACACGCTGCCGTCCAGGTACAGGTAGCTTATAGCCTGGAGCGGTGGAGCAGTTAGGGGATTAATCTTTTCAGTTTGAAGGGGTATGCGAAGTGAAACACATAGATTAAGGGCTTAATTATTAGTCATTATATTAAAAACAAAAATTAAAGTCAATAAACTGATAATCAAACAATAAAACAGGAATCCAAAAAGATCGTTTTTTGAAAACGAAAGTAGAAAATTTCAAAGCACATACAGCTGCTGATTTTAACTGTTAATAATAAAAATATTGAACAGTTTGTCAATCTAAAAAAAATATTGAAAATAATTTATATTAAATAATATTCTCATGTTAAACACACTGAATCCCCCCCCCCCCTTTCTCCCACAGATCATACTCATATTGTACACTGTATTTCTTTGTTACATATATGTCAAGGAAATACCAGAGACCCATATGACATTGCCAAGACTGCAAAAGTTGATCATGTTCATGATGTAGTCTTTTACAATTTTAATTTTTCTTTGGAATGGGTGGGGGAGGGGCTTGTGTTAAAAAATTCTTGATTTAATTAGGCCTATTTCTCCAAATTGTTTCGTGTGTGAGATAAAATTAATGATGCACTGTCTATATACTTACTTGTAGGGAATAAAGTGACACTTGATTTTGAGGGTACATACCAGAAACAAAATGTAAATTAATAGAACAGAGTGACAACTATTAAGCAAAGATATTTAAATTTGGAAAAATAAAACTTTAATTTGTATTAATTGTTTTGTATTCATAAGTGCTATCAATATCATAATTAAAAAAAAAGTATTTCATAATCATTTATTTTCACGACAAAATGTCGCGAATTTAACGCTTTGAAAATTGTCGTCACGCGCAAAATCCCCCATGGGAATTTTCAAAAGTTGGCATGTATGATGTCAGTCCAAATTTTCAGTCTCTATCCATCTCGCTGAGATTATACTGGAGTAGGACACAACAAATACATCATAATGTTTTTTTTAATAATCTAATTATTGCCAAATTAGGAGGAGAATAACATGAGTTAGGACATTATTTTTGCTGCAACATATAATTATGTGAATTAATTTTGGGGTATTTTTGTGCATGTATTTTATTATAATTTTACCATTTTACTTTCTTGAATTATACTTTACCCAATGATTCCTCTGGGATTTCTGCTTCCTTTCCCCTGCATATAACCAGGGACCTAAACAAGAGGTTTACATTTATGTCACAAAATTCATTTTATTCCTCTGGCTATACAATGTATCTGACACTCCAATCAGCATAAACTGATAAATATTAAATAACAGGATTTTTTTTTACCTTTGTCCCTTTTGACATTTTCAACAAACAAAAATATGGCGTATTAATCTGCTTTGATGTAGTCTTCTATTATTTAGGCCTAAGCTAAATATTCTTTTAAAAATGTGGTTCAAGTCTCAAAGTCATGTTCCAATGGGATGCTAAACATAAAAGATAAATAGAAAATATTAAACCGTCTTAAGTATAACGTACTAAGTCAAACATATTTCTTATTTTTATGTGTTGATAAAAAGTAAAGGCTATAATTCAGGAAAAAAACGTACAAAAAAGAATACCTGTTTCATGTTTCCAGGGAAGCCAAAAGTTCCGACATGTTTTTTTTCCTTTCGGATTCCCCCAAATCTTTAAAAATCATTAGTGTTCCGATAGAGCGGTATCTATAGAATTTGCTACGGGTATGGTTATGTAACATAGAGGTGAATGGATTTTTCTCACATTAAAACATTTATTTTATCATATTAAAATTATATAAATTCTAGAAATATGTTAAAAATATATTTAACTGTTTTTAAATCTTATATTTGCATGCAAGTCATATATTCATAATCATTTCCTCGCACTGTCTGGCGATGTAATTCGTATACAGATCAACTGCTTGCTACACCGTTCACTTTCACTTTTGATTTCAAAATGTAGAATGTTAGAAACAGTGAGTGAGTGAGTGAGCACAGCTTCAGGTGAGTATTATCTCGTTTATCACGTGCATGATTTACAATTAATAAGTTATAAGGAAGCCAATGAAAATTTTAGAATGTAGGTGCAGGATCTCGATATGTGGTCTATTTTGAATTGAAATATGCATGAAAAGAAAAGGTTTATGTTCAGCAAAAAAAAAAAAAAAAAAAACCTTAAAGTTCTGCAGGCCCAGCACAATCTCTTGATTAAGTTATGTAGCTTTAAAAAGCTATATAGCTTTATTAAGCTATTCAAAATACTTGATAAAGATATTTATTTGCAGATTTTCACAAAAACGTTTTTTGCAAGAAATAAACAAAAAGTTGCAAGTATTTGACTATTCATATATGTACTATGGACTATCAAAAATACAACATAAATCATAGAAAGTTCAGACATTGCTGCTGCTGAATACTTTTAAGCAAGATATGAATTTCTATTGTTTGAGTAACTGTCCACTACTTTGCCTGCAGTGAGGCAAGGGTAAGTATGATTGCTTCTCATTGTGTTGAACTCTTACCAATCAATTATCCTGTTGGCCATAACTGACTTCCTTTATGAATTCATTCAGGAAATAACTGTTTGGTCACTCATCAATAGCCCCAAAACTTTTAAAATTTTGAGTACAAAGTCTCTCAAGGAGACACAATTTGGTGAGTGATTTTTACATGCATAATATTCAGATGAGTTCAAAGTTTAATATTTCCACTGCACCAAGCAACTTTTTGCCCATGTTGAAAAAATAACACATTTGAGAAAAAGTCTGATAAAATAGCTTAATCAAGGTATTCTGAATACCTTACCCAGTTAAAAAGTATGTATCTAAATCAAGCTATATAGCTTAATCAGGAGATTGTGTCGGACCTGTTCTGTTGTAATGGTTTGGTTCATGGATATTAATCTGGGTAGCTCAGTGGGTTTCACAGAAGCCAGGAGACAGTATGAACAGGTCCAGCACATATTCCCCTTGTGTTAGCTTGCTAGGAGTTACCAAAACGTAAAGTGTATTGGTCAGACGCATGTTTGCTTGGTAGACTGTCAATATTTGATGGCACTTCTATTGTATCTACAGAGTACCTGTTCCACCAGCCCAGGGTAATTGCATAAACCATAAATATGACAGCTTTTTTTCTATCTAAAGAAATCTTATATTATGTCTATCATAATGATCAGGTCCAGTACAATCTCTTTATTTAGCTATATAGCTTTAAATAGCTTTATAGCTTTATCAAGCTATTCAGTATAGCTTAATTTAGCTATTTTACTGTACTTTTTTCTCAAAGGTGTAATTTTCTCAGTATGTACAAAAAAGCGCACCTTGGTGCAGTGATGATATACAACTTTGAACTCTTCTTAAAATAATGCATGTAAAATTCACTCATCAAATTAGGTCTCCTTGAGAGACTTTGTAATCAAAGTTCTAATCAAGTTTTGGGGCTATATAAAGCAATTGATACAGTTACTTCTGCAATGATATTATAATGGAGACCAATTATGTTCAACAAGATAATTGGTTGGTAACAGTTCAGCACAATGAGAAGCAATCATGCCTCAAGGCACCCAAGGTAGTGGACATTATCTAACAATGAAATTCTCTTTTGCTTAAAAGTATTCAAAAGCTGCAAAGTTAGAACTATCTTTGATTTTGGTTGTTCTTTTGATAGCCCATAATACAAATATGAAGAGTCAAATACATGCGACTTTTTGTTTATTTTCAGCTAAAAACATTTTTGTGAAAAACTGTATAAAAATAGCTAAATAAAGCTATTTTCAATAGCTTAATAAAGCTATATAGCTATTTGAAGCTATATAGCTAAATCAGGAGATTGTACTGGACCTGATGATATCATTGAACATTCTAAAAAAAGTTCAAAATCATGCATTCAAAGGAAAATTTTACCACTTCATTGCTTAAATGAGAGATAATGCATGTTCACAACTGGTCTACCAACATGTATATTTCAGGGCTCAAAATAAACATCTGTCATATTTCATTATCAATTGAAATTCTGGTGGAGTGACTTCAATTTGCAATGCAATTAGTCTATTGGGAGTGGTAAAAAAAAAATTAAAAAGTATTTGTGGAAAACACAGATGTCTAAGTTAATTGATAGGGATTTAATATTCTAATGAAAAGTATGTATAAAATATTGTATATCTGGGAGACCTGAATATGCAATTAAACCTTAGTAAAGAAGGTGCAAAAATTTTTTTTTTTTAACATTGGGTAAGAGTTAGTGCCCTTTGCACATTTTGTAACAAAGAATAATCAATTTTATCATAGTAGATAGATATGACATACATTTAATCATACTTTATGGGAATCAATCAGTAACTATGTTAGTGTATTCATTGAAACTTAATAAAGGAGAATTTTTAAGAATTAATGAAATGAAGAAAATGCCATATATCGTCTATGAAAATGTATATGATTTAGTTATAATCATAAATACCCATTGATCCACAACAAAACTCGCTGCCCAGGTTCCTGCCCAACCATAAATATAGTAACATGGACGATAAGCATGTACAGTGTACAGTGACACTGTGCACTTTATAGGTTATCATTCTTCGTCAAGATACAAACAGAAGAACTAACAATATAGACGGGTAGACTGCTGATAACACACAATACACAACAGGTATAGAGGTGACAATAACCTGCTGTATCTACAAACACCTGGCTACCCTGTACTGATTTTCTAAAGGATGAAATGAAATTTCTATGAAGAACTTTGATTTTGTGCAAGTTTGAGTGAATTTTGCAAAACTACTGATGAATATCACTTTATTTACGAAGGGAATATGTTATTGTGTTGAGTATGCATGTGAGAATTAAGAAACCACAAAACACAAAAGTTTATCTTTAAGGTAAGAAATGACATATTACATAAGTCTTAGTGTTTCGGATGCAATATACCATTTTCCACAATTAATTTCAGGGATCAAATCTCAATTTCTGTTTAATTAAAACTTAGAAAAAATAGCAGATTTTTTGGACAGCCTTTATGCCTGTATGTGAATCTTACTATTTAACGATACTAGATAATTAAAAAAAAATGTAATTAAAATATTTGTTTAACCTTATCGAAAATGTATCATCATAACAAATTAATGTGCTTTTTCAAGAACATGCCGGTAATTTCAATTTTCTTTTTGCATGTACATGCATGTATTAAAAAAAAAAGAAAATGGATTTTTTTTCCTTGTATAAAAAAGCTAATTTTAAAATTTCTGACCAAATTTGAGGCAGCTAGTGCCTGCATGAGAGAGAAACCGTTGATATATATATATATATATATATATATATATATATATATATATATATATATATATATATATATATATATATATATATTATTTTTCTCCTAAGTTTATGTAAAATTGCATGTAAAAGTATAGCATTTGACATATATCTGCAAATTAATTGTGACTGCCCACAAAGTGTAAATTATTCTTGATTATTAAATGGAAAAAAGTATTACAGTACATACTTTGATTGTAGATGTAAAATAGAAAATTTCGAGTTGATGATTTTTTTGGTCAGTTGACATATCTTAAAGTTAAAACAATTTGGAAGTGGTTGTTTGTTTTATTGCTTCATATGTCTCATTCACACAAGTTCAAGTTCATTTATTCACTTTAAAAACCATATAAAATATATGGTACATGACGACAATGAAAAATATTTCCAGCATATAAATTCAGGTCAGAGGTATATATGAGTACATGTATATGATATACATAATCCAGGAACTGTTCATTGACCCAATTAATCTTTACATCCATGGAGTCTATTTGACACTTTGATTCTAATGTATTCCCTGTCCTTGAAATAGGGGAATTTCACAACAAAGTTTCTGGTCTAACACTGAATTCACTGAACTTTCCCATCTTGTGGACCCGTTAAAATGAAATTTCATAACCAATCTTAAAGGGGCATGGACACAGTTTCAGCTTAAATTAGGCCGGAATTAAAAATATCTTTGTTTCCCCTAACCCGACCCTAAATTCTCAAGTTGGGTCGGTAGGTAGGTAAACAATTTTATTTTCTGACAGCAGCTTTGAAAATACATTCTAAGATTTAATGGAAATTTACCATTGTAAATAAGAAAAGTACACAAGAAAGCGATGTGTGAAAAAAATGCTAAGTATCGTACATATGCCGTTTAAAAGCAAAATTCATAATTAATTAATTCACAGCTGTTATTTGGTTAAACTTGTGAAATATCTCACGCCATTACATCTATATAAATTGAATCAAATAGACAAGATTTTCAAATACGCAAAGACCAGACATACGAGTATATTTTTTCAATCCTTCCATCAGCCTTCAGAGCTTATAGACGATCAATGTACTTTTTTGAGGGCCATGAGATTTGCAGTGGTTCTGAAGCATTTTGCTTTGGAGTTAAGAAGTAAGTGGCTAATTTTAAATCGCAGGTTCAAATCCCAATGAGTAACGTTGAAAATCCTTCAAAGTGGACCACATAAACTTATGTCCAGTGTCACAGAAGATGCTGCCTCAAAAAAGATCCCCCACTGCTTAATGGCAAAAAAGTGCTGAGTAGGTCTAAATTTGTAGCAATGGGGAAATGTTTAAATGTCGTCCTAACAAATCTCGAAGGGATTTAAAGCAAAGAAACAACCAATCTTCAAGGGCCTAATTTAAGGCAAATACACTGGACGTCTCAGGAAGCTGAACCATGATTTCAAAACTATTTGGAAAGAGTATGTTAACAATATTTAAATGAACCAAACCGAATCTACAAATGATAAAAATGCTATATACAATGTCATAGTCACGAAGTCTAACCACTAAATAAAGGCATGAAGAAAGAACATCTGAATTATATTTATCAGAATGAATATGCAGACATATTTACAACAACTCTTATGGTTCCATAAAGGCATATAGTAAACATAGGAACATAGATGAATTGGTTATTAGATCAAAAAAAGTAAAATGCAGTGAAATTGAATGATGTGTTCACTAGGTGGGCCCCCATCTACTTATGAGGCGGGCCTTACGATGTATTATTTACGCGTACGTACCTTAAATTCAAAGACAGTTTGTTGTTTAACGTCCCTTTCAAAAATTTATTCACTCACATGGAGATGCCAAGACACCTCCGAAACACTCTTAATTAGTCATGGTGAATTTTATTAACGAATTGTTTCAAGAGTGAAGAATTCCAGTTAGCTAAAAGCATAAGATTGAGACGTCGCCATTGTTTTATTAAGAGCTAATGCCCTGTAATCACATCTGGACGCCATTTTGTTTCTAACAAATGCTTGAAAATCACAGTAGAACACTGTCGGCCGTTCTGATAAAAACTGATTTTGATGAAATTGTGTTTAATAAAACTTGGTTAACAATAAAAAAAATAATTGAATCATCTCATTAAAAAAATCTTTTCAGTCGGCGCGATTTAATTGGGTCGGTCGCGTTAGGGGAAACAAAGGTATTTTTTATTTTGGCCTTAAATTTCAAAATTTATTTTTCCATGTTTACAAATATCACTAGGGTCTTTCTAATGATCATCAAAATTTGAATGCCAGTTGTCCAGATACAAAAGAGATTTAGAGCTCCAAATCTTTGTTATGTAAACAAGGCTAATGTCTTAAATGTTTTGGTTTACACAGGTTAATATACTAATATATATTATGTTCGTTCAAAGTAGATAATTTCAAATAAAAATTAATTCTAAATACGATTTCACAGTTACTATTGATTCGCTAAACTTTATTTTGTTATAAATGTGATATATTCTATATGTAAACCAAAACAAGGCACAAGCCTTGTTTACATTATGAAGAACTTTAAGTTCTGTATCTTGTTTGTTAATCAACAAACATCGTTGGAAACCGTGGGTTTCCAACGATGATCAACAAATGATGTTCAAATTTTTGCTAATCAATAGATGATGCCTTAGGTAGGTATTTTAAACATTAAAATTTGTTTTAAAAAATCAGTTGAAACTGTGTCCAGGCTCCTTTGAATTTCTTCTGTAGGAAAAGTTGTAGAACCTGAATTAAGTTGTAGAACATGAAGAATCTTAATTGTCAATTGATTAACATGAACATGCAAAAGAAAAAAAAAAACTGTCAGTACAATTGAAATGAACAGTGATCAGTCATTAATCTCAATGATCAATCATTATCTCATTGTATTTTGATCCCATCACTTTAAACCAATTCCTTCCCTCTTCCTACTTTAAGATGATAGCACTTTTAAAAAGTTGAATGCTTTTTGATATGCATTATACACCATGGATATAAACTAATGCCAATACCATAAATATTGCATTTCCATACTTCCTATTTGAGGGATCTTAGTTTTTTTATTTTTTTTTTATGGGGGAGGGGGGGTTATAAATAGACTCTTCTATGCCCCCAAGCTTGTAACGCAGGGGGGATATATAGTGATTGGGGTGTCCATCTGTCTGTCTGTATGTCCGTCCATTACACTTTAATAGGGGTACCATCTCTTATCTTCAACTATATCTTTTTCCATAAAATTGAATGTTTAATGACATTTTCACAGAATCTTTTTTACATAGTGCCATTGTGACCTACTAATTTATTTTTTGATCTGACACTTATTTCAGGTCTCCCAGAGCAAAACATAAACTTTACCATTATTTATAATAATCATATGGGAGGTGGAGGTATAATTGATTTTGTGAGCCTGTTGCTAACAGTACCTCTAGTTTGGTATTTATTTAAGCAAACAAAAAAAAAAACTTGACAGCACAGACCAAAGCAATAAAACTTAATATTTCCCTGGGTTTTTTTTCATGTGCTTTAATTCTTCTATTCAACATGTTCTGATTCCTCATGCATTTTCCTGCAGTATTATATCATTTGTTAAATGAAAATCCTGAGAGTAAGCAAACTGCATTTACAATAGTAGATTCTCTCAAGTAGTGTAGCAAAAGAAGTCATGCAAAATAAAGTGTTTAATGAGCTTCAGTAGAGCAGTGACTTTTTTAGAGAATGATTACGACATCAGTGCTAAAATTGAAACTTTCTGATTATTTTGAATGGGTTGGATGTTTCAGTATAATAATTTATTGAATGAATGTTTGGGAAATATGAAGATTTATTCAGTCAAGACAAATCATATTCCTCTAGAGGGAAAATGCTGAAATTGCAGCTTATTTATGAATCTCTTTTAAAATTTATGGTTGAAATTTGATACATGATTAAAAAAAAACATTTCAATTTCTGTATCTTCCTGTTTAATAATGTTCCTGGTTTTTTAAAAATCTATATTTCTTTAGATGTAATTGTCATGGATTAATTGCCTCACGGTACTGTATCATTTAGAAGATTAACATTAATTCTATTGGAAATAGTGTAGACTTTTAAGTGTGATATATAAGTAAAAATTGGTAAGATTTTTTAAATTGAATTTTTAAGATTGATTTTACTTTTCATTGTATATAAGGGTTTGATTTACCAGAATCGACATGTTCAGGTATTAATTAGTTGTTCATTTGTCCAATTTTTAAAATATGTTTTACTTTTATTATTAATTTCCGGAAACAATTTATTATATTATGTTCATGGAATAATCTGAATGTATATATTTTAGAATTAATTATTTACCAAAATCAGATCAATAATGTCCAAATGTGATACATTTAAATCAAAACTTAAATTTAAAGTGCAAAGCTTAAACTGGGTAGTCCGAAATATCTGACATTTTCTTGGCTTTTTTACGATGTTGAAATTTTATGTGCCAGGCACGTAAGTATCAAAATTGTTAAAAAGCCTGGAAAACATCAGATATTTTGGATTATTAGCTACGGGATCATTGGGAACATACTCCAATAAGTGAGCCTTGGTACACCGGAAATAAAATATGTGATTAGGAAACAAATGTGCATGACTGCATGATATTTTACATCCACCAGTTTTTGACCCATTTTGACTTACAGTGCAAGTATAACTTTAAACAGTATACTGGTATGGTTATCTTTCATGTGTGTATGTTTGTGTACATCCCTGTGCAAAAATCAAGGTGCACCATAAGTTCTCATAAATTTTATGTGTCCCATATACCAACCTCCCCTCCCCCACCCCAACCACCAAATTCTATGAAATCTATGACTTTTTCCTGTAATAATTAATTTGATTAGACAGAAAACCATGTATATAATTTAATGAACATAAAATAACGTAAACACTTTAAATTGATTTTGAGTTTGAAGATCAAGTGTTCATGAAGGGTTGTTTTCGGAATAAAATTAATTTTTTATATACCAATTTGTTAATGTTTTATTTTGTCAGTGTAGCTGAGAGATGGCGTGGTGTGTGAAGAAGAAGCTTCAGTACTGCTGCTGTGGGTTTGGTGTCCTGTTTGTAATCGTGGGCGTGACTCTCATTCCTATCGTTGATTACATTGTCAGGAAAGAAATTGAAAAAGTATAAGCCTCCCTTTCTTTTTTCCATATTTTTTAGATTGTGTATAACATTTACAGTACCAATCCACTTCATACATGTCAATTTATGAATTTGAATATAATTTTATTTGTATGTTACCCTTGAGAAGATGTTTTGAAAAATTAGTTTGTTTTAACAAGCATAGATATTTGTTATATGAGTGATTGATTGAATATTATTTAATGCCGAGTCGGCAATTTTTCAGCCATGTTTTGGTGGACTATTAGTTTAAATAATCAGTTTTTGAAAGTTTTTGGTTTCTTGGCGGCCCCCAGTGTATTTGTTATATGATATCAATTGAATTGAATTGAAGAAAATAGAATTAATGGATGGGACAAATCAAGGATAGCATATTCTGTACATGTTTTTTTTCAATACTTTAGAAATAGTTGTATCATGTGCATCCTTTGTGCCTGAAATAAATGATCAAAGTTATTATATTCCAGAAGCTGATTTTTTTATTGACAAATGTGATTTTTTTTCATCAGGGTCATTCTAGTTTTTAGTAGTATATTACTCTAATGTCTCTATTTAGACAGTGATCCTCAAAGAAGGAAACTTGCTGTACAACACATGGAGAGACCTTCCTATTCCTATCTACATGCAGTTCTACATGTTTGACTTAACAAACCCTGAGGAAGTCAAGAGAGGAGCCAAGCCAGATGTTGTAGAAAGGGGTCCATACACTTACATGTAAGTCTGTCAAGTCATATAGAGAAGGGTCCATACACTTACATGTAAGTCTGTCAAGTCATATAGAGAAGGGTCCATACACTTACATGTAAGTCTGTCAAGTCATATAGAGAAGGGTCCATACACTTACATGTAAGTCTGTCAAGTCATATAGAGAAGGGTCCATACACTTACATGTAAGTCTGTCAAGTCAGATAGAGAAGGGTCCATACACTTACATGTAAGTCTGTCAAGTCATATAGAGAAGGGTCCATACACTTACATGTAAGTCTGTCCAGTCATATATAGAAGTGTCCATACACTTACATGTAAGTCTGTTCAGTCATATAGAGAAGGGTCCATACACTTACATGTAAGTCTGTCAAGTCAGATAGAGAAGGGTCCATACACTTACATGTAAGTCTGTCAAGTCATATAGAGAAGGGTCTATACACTTACGTGTAAGTCTGTCAAGTCATACAAAGAAGGTCAATACACTTACATGTAAGTCCGTTAAGACATATACAGAAGGGTCCTTACACTTACATGTAAGTCTGTCAAGACATATAGAGAATGGTCCACACACTTACATGTAAGTCTGTCAAGTCAGATAGAGAAGGGTCTATACACTTACATGTAAGTCTGTCAAGTCAGGTAGAAAAGGGTCCATACACGTACATGTAAGTCCGTCAAGTCATATAGAGAAGGGTCCATACACTTACATGTAAGTCCGTTAAATCATATACAGAAGGGTCCATACACTTACATGTAAGTCTGTCAAGTCATATACAGAAGGGTCTATACACTTACGTGTAAGTCCGTCAAGTCATATAGAGAAGGTCAATACACTTACATATAAGTCCATCAAGTCATATAGAGAAGGCTCCAAAGACTTACATGTAAGTCCATCAAGTGACATAGAGAAGGTCCATACATAGGGCTGTGCAATATTACCGGTATACCGGTATATTGCGGTATTATCCACCACGATAATATATCGCGATATGAAAATCAGATACGGGTATTTCACGATATTTATAACAAGAGGCCCAGAGGCCACAGCGCTCACCTGAGCACATCGGCTAGGAAAAAGCACATATCAGATCAGAACTGAAAGTTTACTGAGGTGGGGGGGTTTGAATTTTACCCCCCCCCCCCCACCCAGGGGTTCATGGTTTGAACAAACTAGAATCTACACTACCTGAGGATGATTCCATATAGATATCACTAATCATGGCTTAGAAGTACTTGAAAAGAAGATTTTAAAAGGTATCCCTATATATCCCTATGTTAAACTTGGGTTGGCCATTTTGGCCCCACCCTAGTCCCGGGGGTCATGATTTGAACAAGTTGAATCTACACTTCATGTAAGTCCCACAAGTCATATTTCCTGGCCCAGTGGTACTTGAGAAGGATTTTTAAAGATTTTTCCTATATATTCCTATGTAAAAATTGTCACTTTGGCCCCAAGCCCCGGGGGTCATGTAAAAAACTGGAATCTACACTACACGAGGATGATAATCAGTCATCTTTCCTGGCCCAGTGGTTCTTGAGAAGAAGATTTTTTACAAATGCCATTAATTTTTCTGTAAGTTCATCAAGTTTTGTAGAAAAGGGTCCTTTTGCTTTCCCCTTTACCCAAGGATACTTTGTAGCAAGTTTGGTTGAAATTGGCCCAGTGGTTCTTGAGAAGAAGTCGATAATGTGAAAAGTTTACAACAACGACGACAATACCAACGACTACGACATCAACAGACTTTTTGTTATGAAATATGAGCCTTGGCTCAGGTGACATACATATATATAAACCTCCTTTATTGTAGAAACTGCTGAAATATACTTTAACTTCAACAGGCCTTTTCAATCAATAAAAACACTTCGTCAGCTTTCAAGGCAAAGAGAGAAAAGAGAGAGAGAGGAAGCTTTATAACTGGTATATATTAAAGAATTTTATTTAAAATAAAATTAATAATTAATTAAAAGAAAAGACCTTTATAAAATTATTAAGAAAGAAAATATATAAAACATTTCTACAGAGAGATACCATGAACTGTAAAATCTCATGGAATCTACACGATTGACGATGAATGTTAAGTTCAAGATACATATTACAAATAAATGGCCATCCATGTTTTCACTTGATACAGCGTTGCTTTTTATCATTTTTTTTAACAAGCGCTATTCTAAACACCTTCATGCTACATGTATACCAGGAGCATGTATATTAAAACCATAGAAATAGGCCAATGCAGTTCCTGATCGTATGTCATAATGTGAAATTAGGTGTAATTGTACAAAATTTAAACACCCAAAAATAGGTCACAATTTGTTTCTGGCTTTAATTTTATTCTGTGACCACATAAAATTTCCATATACGTAGTATGTATTGTTTTAATCATTAAGTTACATTTAATGCTATTTCAATACCCCCCCCCCAAAAAAAAAAAGAAAAACAAATAGATAAATTCAAATAGTCTTTGAACTTGACAGCATTTTAAACTTCCTGCAGAAATTTATTAATGACAATTATCTACAACATATCGCAATATATTGCAATATTCAATGTAAAATATTGCAATATATCGCAATATGGTTTTCACTCGCAATACCCAACTCTATCCATACACTTACGTGTAAGTCCATCAAGTCAGGTAGAGAAGAGTCCATAAACTTATATGTAAGTCAGACAAGTCGTGTAGAGAAGGCTTCATAGACTTACATATAAGTTCGTCAAGTCAGGTAGAAAGGGGTACATACACTTACATGTAAGTCCATCAAGTCATTTAGAAAAGGGCCCATACACTTACATGTAAGTCCATCAAGTCATATAGGGAAGGGTTTATACACTTACATGTAAGTCAGTCAAGTCATGTAGAGAAGGGTCCATACACGTACATGTAAGTCAGTCAAGTTTTGTAGAGAAGTCATAAAGAGAAGGGTCCATACATTCCATGTGAGTTAGTCAAGTTTTGTAGAAAAGGGTCCTTTTGCTTTCACTGACAGTCAGTTAAGACTGAAAGAGTCTTATAATCAAGACAGAATTTGAGTTTTAAAAGACTCTTGAGTGGGTGAAGCCATTCTTTTTGTTATGAAATCTGATTGACTAAACAAACATAGGTATATAATTATAAAGCAATATTTTATTTTCAAGTTTAAACCAAAAAGGAGTCAGTTTCTAAAAAGATCTGACATTTATAATGGTATATATACAAAGAATTTTATTGTAGAAAAGGATATTAAGTACATTAAAAAATTGCTTTACTTATTTGCCATTGATTGTCCTGTACATTGCTTACAGAGAGAAGAGAATTAAATATGATGTCATCCACAACAGTAATGGTACTGTCACTTACAAGCAGAACAGGACCTTCCACTTCGCTCCTGAAATGTCTGTGGGACCAGAGAGTGACAGATTTATATCCCCTAATCCAGTATTCTGGGTATAGTATACACAAGTTATCTATTATCTATAGATAAACTAATTATGTAATTGTACAAAATTTATGACCAGGGTCAAAATATGATAATGTTTGGCAAAAGAAGGACAAACTCAAAGGTCAATCAATGTCAAGAGGTCATATATATAAAAGTTATGAGCAAGGAATAAGATTTCAAAAACAAACAGATTAAAAGAGAAACGGACACACCTAGATACTGTATTCAGGAAAATTTTTGCCCCCATATTATTTTCGCCCCTTTCGCCCTCTTCCCGATTGGGCAAATTTAAAACGGTGCGAATTCAAATTACACAGCATAATTTCTTAAACAAAACTATGACTGGGCGAATTTAAAATGGGGCAAAATACTTTGCAATTGCAAAATACTTTTTCCCCCTGAATCTTCTATTAGGGGGGCAAAATAACTATCTCACAAAAATAATGTCAAACGTTTGCTAATCTACAGTATCCTGAGTAGTGATTTATTTCCACAGAGCCTGATAACTGCCCTTAAGTGGGAGGAGCCTGTAATAAGTAAGATAATCAGTTATGTGACAGCTCTCACGGAGGAAGATGTCTTCATGAATCGCACAGTCAAGGAATTATTGTGGGGTTACCAGGACCGTGCTCTACATATAGCTAAAGGCTTAGCTCCGGACTGGTTCTACACAGACATAGCTGGCTATTTTATAAATGTAAGTTTGTGTATTATATATATCTAAATCCACTGAATATTTTCTTTATGTCATTGATAAATAGTTAGAACTGTTTTTCAAGGACCATGGGTATGAAAGAGTTTATAAGATGTGGCCTCTTCCATCAAATAACATATTATGACATAGAGATCAATAAAACAATATTTCCATTCACAGCTTACTAATAAGGAATATATTATATAAGATTATTTTTATAATTTTCATTGGCTAAAAGGATGTCATGTGATATTCCTTCTTTTGTGATATCGATGCAAAAGCACATTTGTGGAATATAGTATCACATGACACACCATTTGGCTGCACCAAAGTGACGTAGAACATGATGTCATAATATAAGAAGCATGTTTATACCACTGTGATATAATGACAGCCAAGTCTGTTCAGTTAGGTATTCACTTTGAGTGATCATATAATACAACTAATACGGACTTCAGTAAAAGGTCAATATGTGGTTATAAGCCTTAGGACTTGTGGCTAGTGATAATGACCTCAGACACAGAAAATGATAGTGACTTTGCAGGCTCAGTCGTTATCACTTTCTGTGTCTGAGGTCAATATCACTTGCCATGAGTCCGTATAACCACATACCGACCTACACTGAAGTCCATAATTGATTAATATTTTTATATAATATTCTTTATGGATGTAAATATAAACAAAAAGATGTCTTTTTTAGCTCACCTGAGCCGAAGGCTCAAGTGAGCTTTTCTGATCAAAATTTGTCTGTTGTCTGTCGGTGTTGTAGTCATCATTGTCGTTACCATTTACTTTTCACATTTTCATCTACTTCTCAAGTAACACTGGGCCAATTTAAACCAAACTTGGCACGAAGTATTTTTAGGTGAAGGGGATTTAAGTTTGTTCCAATGAAGGGCCACGCCCTTATTCAAGGGGAGATAATTTAGAAATTGTAAAAATTTGATGAGATGATTTAAAAACCTTCTTTTCAAGAACCACTGTGCCAGGAAAGATGAAACTTATAAGGAAGCATTCTCAGATAGTGTAGATTCAAATTTTTTCAAATCATGACCCCCGGGGGTAGGGTGGGGCCACAATGGCCGACCAAAGTTTTACATAGAAATATATAGGAAAATTCTTTTAAAGTCTTCTTCTCAAGAACCACTGTGCCAGGAAAGATGAAACTTATAGGGAAGCATCCTCAGGTAGTGTAGATTCAAATTTGTTCAAATCATGACCCCTTAGGGCGGGGCCACACACAAATAAGTTTTACAATGAAACATGCAGAAAAAAATCTTTAAAAATCTTCTTTTCAAAAATAGCAAAGCCATGATCAGACCTATTAATATTTAAGCATTCTCAGGTAGTGTCGATTAAATTTTTTTCAAGTCATGACCCCAGGGTGTAGGGCCGATGCACAAGATTTAAGTTCAAATGTAAAGGGAATAAAGCCACAGGTAGTGTCCTATGCAAGCATCCTTAGTTAGTGTAGATTCAAGTTTGTTCATATCATACCCTCTCCCTTTTAAGGATTGTTTGGGACCACTAGTGGGTTTCAACTTATCAATAATAAACTGATTTATGCCTTTTTCCTAGCCATATTACTCAGGTGAGTGATATGGCCCATGGGCCTCTTGTTTCCTTTGTTCTTGAGGGATTAACATTTGCAACCATTGGCATTGTAGAAAAAATTTATGTACCCTGTTTACCTTTTGCAGAAAAATGCCACCAATGATGGAGTCTATACAATTTTCACAGGAGAGAATGACATAACTAAATTAGGACACATAGACCAGTATAACGGATCTAGGTAGGCTTTTTACTTATAGATGTGTTTTATGTGTGTCACTTAAACCAGATTATTGTGACGTCAACTACTCTCAGGAGTTTTTGTTCAACGAACAATAACATTTGCCGGAAAATGCACTATTTTTCCGAAGAGGTGGAATATGATGAAAAGTATTCAAATGTCAGGGAAATATGAAGTTGTATGGCCCTGTCATGTGATAATCTAGAACCAGTCAGATAATGTGTTGTATAGAATAATTATAATGAGGTATAATAATATAGATACTTACCAGTAAAGAATGCATCCTTAGTGTAGAGTCAAGTAAATGAGGTATATGTCTGTCCTCTTCTTTTGATTTTATTTCATTTTTTTTGACAGGTACCTGACTTGTTGGTCATCAAAGTGGGCTAACATGATAAATGGCACAGGTAAGCTATGAAATATTGCATGGAATACAATTTTACTTCTACACAATATTTTCTCTGACTCAATTTGTTAAAAGCCAACATGTTGATAAAAGCAAATCATTTGCAGATGCAACTATAAATCCACCATTTGCAAAGAAATCACGGGTGTCATATGCATTTGCTTCAGATATTTGCAGGTAGGCACTGCTTGCTTTGTTAACATTATAGAAAAAATATTTTAAATGGGAGTTTTTTCTCCTGCTGTCATACCTTCAAGAGAAAAACGAAATGTAATGAAGATATTAATGCATTCAATATTTTCATGCTTTTTACCATGCATCTGTGAGCATCTTGACAGCAGTGGGAGTTATTATGCCCCGCCATGAATATGGCCGGGGCATATAGTGTTTGTCATGTCTGTCTTCCGTCCTTCCATCCTTCTGTTCTTCCGTCCTTCAGGCTTCTGTCACACTTTACGTTTCAAAGAAACTATCCAAGATATTTTCATCAAACTTCACATGCTGATAGATATTGATGAGAGCTATGCAACTGCATCAACATTTCTTGACCTTTCCTTTGACCTTGACCTCACTTTTCTTAAATTTGTGTTTAGCTCAGTTTTAAACATACCATTCAAGATGGTGTTATCAAACTTCACATGTGGATACAAACTTGCACGGATGATGCATCTAAGGATGAACACTACCAGACTTGCTTCGGCTGCTGGATCTGACCTACATTTTCCATATGAGTGACCAGATTAAAGTTTTTGGAGCAGGTCCATTCCTAAGGAACTATAAGCCCAACTTGGACCAAAATTGCATGGATGATGCATCTATATGGACACTACCAGAACTTGCTTCGGATGCTGGATCTGACCTATATTTTCATTCAAGTAACTATAAGCCCTACCTGAACCAAACTTGCTTGGATGATGCATCTAGGGATGGACACTACCAGACTTGCTTCGGATGCTGGATCTGACCTATATTTTCATTCCCAAGTAACTTTAAGCCCTACCTGAACCAAACTTGCATGGATGATGCATCTTTGGATGGACACTTTTTGACTTGCTTCAATGTGTGATCTTTGCCTATATTTTCATTCCCAAGTAACTATAAGCCCTACCTGAACCAAACTTGCATGGATGATGCATCTAGGGATGGACACTACCAGACTTGCTTCGGATGCTGGATCTGACCTACATTTTTATTCCATGATAACTATAAGCCCTTCCTGAACCAAACTGATCAAATTTTATACACATACAAATTTTCATGTTGCTTTACTAATATATCCTCGGCGGGGCATTCATGTCCAATGGATATATTTCTAGTCTTTTTGATTATTTTGTATGCAATTTTATGACATTTTCTAATTTTTTTTCTCCGGCATACAGTGACGTCTTTATATGAGTGAAAAATTCTCAAATGGGGTGTTAAACAATATACATGTACAATCAATCAGTTCTAATTTTTATCTCTACTTGTCGTAAGACCAGAAGAGCTTAGGCTACAGTAAAGTGTCTGTTTGTCTAGCTTTCTGTCTGTAAACAATTTTTCAAAATGCTACTCCTCCTACAGTTTTGGTCTGATTTTAATATAGCTTGAATAATAATAATTTTATTTTGGCCTATACTCTACAGATGTACATGTATTCCTATACAGGTCCATTGAAGGCATTTATGCCGAGGAGGTGACAGATTCCCATGGATTCACACTGTGGAGATATACGGCCCCTGACTCGTATGTAGCTAATGCCACCGTCAACCCCGACAACAAAGGATTCTGTACCCCTAACTGTCTGGACAAAGGCCTGATTAATGTCAGTAACTGTCAAACAAGTAAGTCATTATCAGTATTGTTTAAAGCTGCTTCATTTAAAACAGGCAAATATTATCTTTAACAATAAAAGTACGTCATTACATAGATAATATATAGAGAATAATACATACTCTTTTCCAGATCACATCCTGTATCAGCCCGAGACACCAATATCAGCCAGAGGGCCGAAGGCCCGAGGGCTGATATTGGTTGAGGGCTGATACAGGATGTGATGTAGAAAAGGGTATGTTTTATTATATTTATTACATACTAAGTAATAAAATACAGAACACATTAAGTTGAGAAGAAAATAAGTAAATAAGCATGCACGGACTTCTTAAAATGTACACAGTCTATTGTCTCATACAGTTTCGGTTTGTTTCTGCTTCTATTTCAAATGTCCCCAATCCGTAATTTTAAAATAATCTATTATTTATCAGTTAGTTTATCATTACATTAAAATTAAGAGAATTATGTAACCCCCAAAATATGTGTATGATCACAAGTACTGTTTTTAGCTCACCTGAGCTGAAGGCGCAAGTGAGTTTTTCTGATCAAAATTTGTCCATTGTCTGTCGTCGTCGTTGTCGTCGGCGTTTGTCGTCGTTAACTTTTCACATTTTCGACTTCTTCTCAGGAACCACTGGGCCAATTTGAACCAAATTTGGCATGAAGTATCCTTAGGTGAAGGGGATTCAAGTTTGTTCAAATGAAGGGCCACGCCCTCTTCCAAGGGGAGATAATTATGAATAAGTGAAAAAGTAATGGCATTTTTAAAAAATGTCCTTCTCGAGAACCGCTGGGCCAAGAAAGATGAAACTCATGTGGAAGCATCCTCAGGTAGTGTAGATTCAAGTTTGTTCAAATCATGACCCCCCGGGGTTAGGGTGGGGCCACAATGGCCGATCTATGTTTTACATAGGAGTATGTAGGGAAAATCTTTAAAAATCTTCTTCTCAAGAACTAATGGGCCAGGAAAGATGAAACTCATATGATAGCATCCTCGGATAGTGTAGATTCAAATTTGTTCAAATCATGACCCCTGGGAGTAGGATGGGGCCACAATGGCCGATTGAAGTTTTACATAGGAATATACAGGAAAAATCTTTATAAAAATCGTCTTCTCAAGTACTTCAAAGCAATGATTAGTGATAGTATAGGAAGAACATGTTTTTAAAAAATCTTTTTATCAAGAACAGCAAAGTCATATGCTGTATTAATATGAAGGCATTCTAAAGTAGTATTAAATTACCCCCCCCTTCAATAAACTTTTCAGTTCTGATCTGATTTGTGTTTTTTCCTAGACGATTTGCTCAGGTGAGTGATGTGGCCCCTGGGCCTCTTGTGAGGTTTGATTTACTAGAGGTGTGATCCTGATCTGTTTCAGCCTTGCAGGGCTGATAATTAACCTATATCAGCCCTGCAGGGCTGATACGGCTATTGTGACGTCAGCCATATTGCATAGGCAAAAATCCTGTATTTATTACTAAATATGTAATAAATAAAAATGAATTATAAGATTCATTTAATAGTTTATTACAACAATCCTTACATGGAAAACATAGATCAAAAACCTTATTGACAAACAGAAGTTTCTGACGGAAAGTTAAGATCTGTTGTGAAGTCACCTTTAAAAAAAATAAATTTATCGGTTATATCTAATTATGAAGAGAATTCAAACTTGAGTATTTTTTTTTCCATCAGTAGAAGCCTAAGTCATGATATATCTTTTAAATATTAAAGAAATTAATTGAATGTAACCCATAGTAGTTTTTAGCTCTACTGGTCAGAGACCAGAAGAGCTTATGCGATAGTAATGCGTCCGTCGTCCGTCCGTCCGTCTGTCTGTCTAGCTGTCTAGCTGTCCGTCTGTCTGTCTGTCTGTCTGTCTGTAAACAATCTTTCAAAATGCTACTCCTCCTACAGTTATGGTCTGATTTCAATATAACACACAAGTAGACTATACTAAGATACATAATTCTGTATATCGGTTTTTGATTTTGATTAACGTTGTTGCCGTTGTTGCTAAAAATAGAAATTTCTGTGAAATTCTTTCAAAATGCTACTTCTACAGTTTTGGTCTGATTTCAATAAGTAGACTACACTAAGATACATTATTCTGTGTATCGGTTTTTGATTTCGATGAATGGTGTTGCCGTGGTTACTAAAAATAGAAATTTCTGTGAAATTCTTTCAAAATGCTACTCCTTCTACATTTTTGGTCTGATTTCAATATAACTTGGCACACAAGTAGACTACACTAAGATACATAATTCTGTGTATCAATTTTTGATTTCGATGAATGGTGTTGCCGTTGTTTCTAAAAATAAAAATTTCAAAGAAAATTCTTTCAAAATGCTACTCCTCTTACAGTTTTGGTTTGATTTCAATATAATTTGGCATACAAGTAGACAACACTAAGATACATAATTCTGTATATCGATTTTTGATTTCGATGAACGGTGTTGCCGTTGTTACTAAAAGAAATTTCTGTGAAATTCTTTCAAAATGCTACTCCTCCTTCAGTTTTGGTCTGATTTCAATATAACTTGGCACATAAGTAGTTTACACTAAGATACATAATTCTGTATATCAGTTTTTGATTTCGTTTAACGGTGTTGCCGTTGTTACTAAAAATAGAAATTTCTGTGAAATTCTTTCAAAATGCTACTCCTCCTACAGTTTTGGTCTGATTTCAATATAACTTGGCATACAAGCAGAATACACTAAGGTACATAATTCTGTGTATCGGTTTTTGATTCGATTAACGGTGTTGCCGTGGTTACTAAAAATAGAAATTTTTGTGAAATTCTTTCAAAATGCTACTCCTCCTACAGTTTTGGTCAGATTTCAATATTACTTGGTACACAAGTTAAGACTACACTAAGATACATAATTCTATATATCGGTTTTTGATTTTGATGAACGGTGTTGCCGTGGTTACTAAAAATAGAAATATTTGTGAAATTCTTTCAAAATGTGACTCCTCCTACAGTTTTGGGGCTGATTTCAATATAACTTGGCACTGCAAGTAGACTACACTAAGATATGTAATTCTGTGTATTGGTTTTTGATTTCGATGAACGGTGTTGCCATAAATAAAAAAAAATAGAAATTTCTAGTTTAAAAAATCCTTACAAAATGCTCAAAAACCTTATTACAGTTTAAGTCTGATTATAATATAATGTGGCATGTGGCATGCAAGTCACCTTTAAAAAAACATAAAGAGACTTATATCAAGGATCATTATTCTTTTTATTGCTGTGGTTTTTTTTCCCAACATCTTAAGAACTTTTCTCTTCCTTTGCTATAAGTAGAAATTAATTGAATGTAACCCATAGTAGTTTTTATATTAATATGCATATTTAAAGAATAAAGGAAAATCAGATATTTAAAAGGAAGTTTAGTAACGAAGGCTAAATTTTGCCCGTGTACAGGTATAAGCAGTTTGTTGTTGAAAAAAAATGCTTGAGGTTATACATGTAAGCGATAAATTTAATTTTTCGAAGGTGATTTCACGCAATATCAACAAAGGATAATTTTTTGTGTGACCTTAACAAAAATTATTTTTTTAACTTTTGAATTTTGATATCTTTTAAAAGAAAAAGACTTTGGGGATATGATTTGACAAAAGTTGAAACAATTTATGGACAATTTTTTTCAAGAAGAAAAACAAATATATTTTTAGCGATTAGAATCGGACTAAGCGGCTTTAAGTATTAGAGCAAGTTAAGTGTAAGACTAAATTAAGATTATCACTTGCTATTGTTAAAAGTGGCTGCATTTTTCTGTGTTGATGGTTAAAAACTTAAGGAAATTAATGTTGGCCATCAAGAAGCTAGCAAAATGATAATTTTGAAAAATCCATTAAATCTTTTAGAGCAGAAGAAAAATAAATTCTTAAAGAGTCGATCATGACATTTTGATCAGGAATGAGAAAAAACAAAGATTATGTTTATCTATATAATTAGTGCTGGAGATTAAATGTGATGGACCAGACCAGGAATTGAACCTAGGCCAGGGTGGGGATTACTTATTGTACCAGTTGGAATGAGGGCTGTGGAATGACCATTGCTTTTGGGGGTTAAATGAACACTTTCATATGTGTGCGTATGATTATGTGTTGTATTTCCTCCTTTAGTTGACTTTTTCCACATCCCTGTTGCTATATCCTTGCCACATTTTTACCTTGGAGCTGAGAAATACCAGAAGGCTGTTATAGGAATGAGACCAAATAAAGAAGAACACCAGACTATTATTGATGCAGAACCAGTAAGATATCAATCAATATACCAATATCAGAGGGATGCACAATTAAAGCTTAAGCCAATTAAAATAACACATTTTTTTTCTTCCATATAGAAGGATAAAAGTACATTTAATTTACTTGAAATTTGTAATATAGTGATTTTATATGTTACTTAAATTATCTTAAAACTGTCAGCATTTTATTAAAAAAAAGTACTGAGGAATCCTCTTTGCTTTCTGGAGACCAATGCTTATAGATTTCAGGGGTTGCCGTTATCTGTGAGTTTGTATCTCCATTATCCCCATGAAGGAAAATTTTGTCTTTTTATTCTTGTCCCAAGGAACCAGTGAAATGTTGATGCCCTCCCCATTAATTAAAATGCTTCATCTTCATAGTATTTGTCGCCCGCATGGGGCAGTGATTAAGAGGGTCTGTTCTAGAGTTTTGGAGTAAGGAGTTGATTCTTACGTCATGGGTTCATATTCCACTGTGGGATGTGGAGACTGGTCCTTCAGATGAGAATGTATAAACCAAGGTCCCGTGTTGCAGAAGGTGCTGGCATGAAAAAGACCCCTCACTGCTCAATGGCCTTGAATGTCGAGTATAGGTCAGAATTTGTAGCACTCCACCGGCAAGTGGTGGCGTCTCCATAAAGGTGAAAAATTCTCGAGAGAGACAATAAACAACAAACAATAAATCAATCTTCATAGTTTTCTACAGTCAAAGACGCACTCACTGAGAAGAGTTTAAATGAACAAAAGAAGGCAAAGAAATCCGGCTAAATCTTTGACATTTGTAATGACAATTGATATTCAAGGAATAAAAAACCAAAGTGCATTTTCTTAAGCCATTCAACAAGCAGAGTGAGCACAATTTCACTGCTGGTAATGACTGCATGTATTCTTTTTTAAGAAGAAAAATTAACGGTACTGTATGTATTTCTGCCTTTCTTTTGAAAGGCTGTAATAATCAAAGTATAGAAATGTTATCTTTATCTGCATGGTGACAAAAACGTTGCATCACAATTTTTATGGGAACAATTTTTCCTATGTTACAAAAGTATTTATGAGGAAATTCAGTGAACTATGTCAAATATGTAGCAGAACAGTTTTAAGCACAATCACACTGTTTTGGTTACTACACGTAAAGTACATGTATAACTTATATACATATCTTGATATGGCACTTCTTTCTTCTTTATTTTCAGAATATTGGTTGGGTGCTCAGAGCTGCTAAAAGAATCCAAATCAATCTGTATATGCAGCCAATAGAAGGCTTTGAGTATGTACAAATTCTTTTGAATCTTACCAATAATTTGGGATATCTTTCAACACTGGTTGGCTATTTTGCAGTAGTTGGGGAGGGGGGGGGGCGATTCTGGATAAATTGTCTTTGATGGGACAATATAATTTTGTATGTTGCTGATACTTCGCAAGTTAGAAATTGTAACAATTCATGTAAGACATAACTAAGTAAAAGTTCAAAGGCACTGTTTTTTAGTTTGGGAAAAATCACTGGTATTAAATGGTCTATTTTAATTGCGATAGATTTTATAAACTGTCTTTCATTTCATATTTTAATCATACTTGAAGAACTTGATCCATTTTCAAGTAGGTAGCTAAGAGATGATAAAAAAAAATCTTATGAAATCAAAATGAAGAAAATGCCAAAATTATCAGTAAAAGTTAAGTGTTTTATGTCAGGTTAGGCCATAATAAAAATATTCCTAGATTCTCATCCCCGCCCGCCCCGATTTTAAACCCCCGCTTCGATTTTTTTTATTTCTGTTTTTCTTCGTCTTAATTCTTATCGGGATCGGTATTCATCTACCATTCTACTTTCGTTTTAAATCCCGCGAATGTCAACATGATTTTCTTCTTCTTCTTCCTATAAAGTGAAGGGCCGCTGCTGCGGCATATTCTCACTATGTATTTTTGACAGCTGAAAAGATGGTAATTGTTGTAATACACGCGTATATATTTTAAACAAGGGTCATTGGTTGAAAAAGATTGGTGATGATGTGAAGTAAGAGATAATGGAACCTTTACTATGACTTTTATTCTGGTATTGTAGATAAAATTACACCGATTGACTAGGTCAATAAAAAATCTGCAAAATTGAAAAAATATAAAATAAAAGCCGCCCGCTTCCCCGATTTAAAAAAAAATTCGATGAGAATCTAGCAATTTATTTATTATGGCCTTAGTTCTATGTCTTCATGTTACCATGACCCAAAACGAAGTTTGGGGAAAGTATAAGGTCAGCTTGTCCGTCTGTCTAGCTGTTAGTCTGTCTGTGCAAACGTGTCTGGTCCATATCTTTCTTATGGAGGAACATTAGAATCTTATACTCCACACAAAGATTGCTCATGACCTAAGGGTGTGTCATGACCTTGACCCAAGGTCATTTGGGGAAGTTCAAGGTCACTGGAAGAAAAATTTCATAATTCGTGTCCGGTCCATATCTTTCTTATGGATATACTTGGTAGCTTCTCATTTCACACAAAGATTGCTCATGACCTGAGGGTGTGCCATGACCATGACCCAAGGTCATTTGGGAAAGTTCAAGGTCACTGGAAAAAATTTCATAATTCAAGTCCGGTCCATATCTTTCTTATGATTAAACTTGGTAGGTTCTTAATTCACACAAAGATTGCTCATGACCTAAGGGTGTGTCATGACCATGACCCAAGGTCATTTGGGGAGGTTTAAGGTCACTGGGAAAAAAATTTCATAATTCGTGTCCGTTTCATATCTTTCTTATGGATAAACTTGGTAGGTTCTCATTTCACACAAAGATTGCTCATGACCTAAGAGTGTGTCACGACCATGACCCAAGGTCATAGTTCAAGGTCACTGGAAAAAAAAATTTCATAATTCATGTTCGGTCCATATTTTCTGATGGATAAACATGGTAGGATCTCATTTCACACAAACATGTGTCATGACCTTGAACCAAGGTCATTTGGGGAAGTTCAAGGTCACTGGAAGAAAAATTGTATAATTGATGTTTTGTACATATCTTTATTATGGAAAAACTTGAATCTACTACTTCACACAAACATTGCTTATGACCTGAGTTTGTGTCATGACTTTGAACCAAGGTCATTTATGCAAGTTCAAGGTCAATGGCAGAAAAAGTTCATAATTCGTGTCTGGTCCATATATTTAGTTTATTTTTTTTTATTAGGCTGTGCCTTCGTTTCAATTATAAAAAATATAATGAGCAATTACATTTCACTAAAAAATGTTTTAGCATTTCTCTCTTCTCTTAGATCCATAAAATATTCATGATTTAGCACCTCTGAAAAACCCAGCAGGGGGTATTTTGTCCCGTTTGGACAGTTCTAGTTAAATTTATCCTATCCCCCACAAACAAATAATGAGGGGGTATAAAGGAATCAGCTTGCCTGTCCTAGCAATCTTGTCCAAGCTATAACTGTAAATGAAAATCTCTGAAAGCTCATACTTGTGCCAAGATGTTTATGACCTAAGGCTTTGTCATGATTTTGACCCAAGGTGTTAATGGCAAGTTTAATGTCACTGACAGAACAGTATAATACATGCATATAGCAAAAGGGGGGTCTCCCCTATTTTCTCCCCAACACTACTTTTACTATTGAAAATGTTAGTTGAAAGGCTGCCCCCCCCCACTTTTTACCACAGTAAAGTGATAAAAGGGAAATGTAGTATTGTATGCAAAAAAATTGGTACCGAAAGAACTTGGCATTGAAAATTGAAAAATGTTTACCTCTCCCCCATCCCCCACCCCACAGCTTGGGCAATTTCCCTTTTTTTTTTTTGCTTGTCAACTTTTTCAGGTAATTAAAATGTTTTTTTTCTTTGGCTGCCTCCCCCTCCCCCCCCCCCCCCCCCCCCCCCACTTTCAAAAACGATGCTACGTCACTGTAATAATTGTGTCCAGGCTATAACTTCTTAAAGGAAAATCCTTAGAAGCTCTTCTTGGTGCAAAGATTTAATATTAACTGAAGGGTGTCTTGATTTTGACGGAAGCTCATTTCCATTACAATGATTTTTATGGGCTGAGGGTGTGCCTTAACCTTGACTCAAGGTCAATGTGACAAGAGAAAGGTTACTGGCAGAAAAAGTGTAAAAGTGTTCACATTTACTACATTTTGAATACAAAATACTATTAAAAAAATTGCAGCCAAGGTTATTTTTTCCGAGTTTACTCATGGTTATTTTTCTGAGCTCACTCAAATTACTTCAAAGCAAATCAAGCCCAAAAGTAGCTTCTCATAAAGTATTATCACTCTGTCAAAGATTTTTAAAATCAGCCATTAAAGTTTGACATCATGACTAGTGCCCTTTATCAGTGAATGAAATGAAAAATGAATGTCTGTAGTTTTTAAGATGTATCATTATCATGCACAGGAATAGTTTCTGATGACATAAATTTTATAAATAGCCAAGGCTAAACAGATTGAGAAGTGATTGAGCATCAGGCCATGTCTTTTAATGCCTTTACGTATTATTTCAGCACCACCAGTGGGATCACTCCGGTTTTCTTACCTGTCTTGTGGCTAAATGAGGTATTTCATCATTTATGACACTCCTCTCATTTATTCTCTTTTTCCAGATTTTTTTCTGTTTTTGATTTTTAGCTTATCTCAATGATGACAAGATAAGCTTTTCATTAACTATACCCAACATAGAATTGGCAATTAATATTTTGGCTGAAGTTTTAAGAGAAAGTACATTCCCAAATAACTATAAGACTTACCTGTGCTATATTTCCATGAATGATACATTTAGGTCTGTGCTTCAGATGCTGGATTTGACCTACTTTTATGGATTAGTGAGCAGGATAATTTTTTTTAGCTTTTTATGTCTATTTTTAATTATACATGTAATTATAATGCCTACTTTGGTCAGTCAGCATTGGTGATGCATCAAGAGATGCCCAATTCCAGACCTGCTTCAGATGTGTGATTTGACTGATTTTTTTTTGTTTTGTTTTTTGTTTTTTTTTTTTGACAAGTAACCATATTGAAGTTTCTGGATCAGGCCCATTCCAAAGTAACCATTAGCCCTACCATAGATCTACTCCTGATGTGCATCTAGAGATGCAAAATGCCAGAAATGTTTTAAATATTTATTTCTAAAGACATGAAGATTTGAATGTGTGGGATTAGGTTCATACTATTCCATAGGGAAAAATCATTACCATTTGTAGTGCATTTAGAAAATAGATGCAAAATGCCATGAAATGTTTTAAATATGTGACTTTATTTCTTAACTTTGTTGATTATAGATACATTATGTAAGATTTGAATGTGTGGCCATTCGATTAGGTGATCCTGCTATATAAAATTCTCTTTATAACGCCAAATCCATAGGGTTTTCAAAACAAACGTCCATTAACTGTCAATTATGTGCATGTGGTCTTAATTGGTTGTAAAGCATGCAAAGCCAGACGAGGTAAATGAAATTAATGAATTAAATAAGAATTAAATAAACAATAATTTTGAGTAAACTGTAATTATATAATTTTGTTTTCTTTTTAATCAAAATCATTTAGTCACGGCTTCGCCTCAAAGTGGTCATTGTTAAAGTTCGCTAAAAAATGCCATGCAAAAAAAAAAAGATAAGGCAAATGTTAATAAAAGTAGTGTGACTTTATTAGTCCATTAACTTTGTTGATAAATTCATAAATACATTATGTAAGATACACAAGAAACATGCTGCATATCTACATGTAGTTATTTCAGTTGCTTGCCTCACTGCTCTCATTTGTCTTTATTTGAAAGCTTTTTCATGCACTTCTTTTGGAGTGTATTTTTCCTTCTTGTTAAAGAATAATTCAATTTGCTTTTCTGCCAGAGAATTTAAAACTTTTTCTTTCATCTAGAGGAAAAAATACTATGAAAGTATATTTAAGAGCAGAACAACATATGTTGTGCCATATATTTTTTCTTTCAATTAGAATGGATGCTTAAAAATAGTCACAAATATAATATTCTTCATTACTTTAGGATATTATCTGTAGTCCTAGAGATTTTCGAATTTCTGTATCTTAAAATTGAGATGTTTTAAGTTTGAAGCAAATAACCAGGATAGCGGAATGTTGTCAGATATTAGGGGAGATTTGAATTTGTTTTTATAGACATGAACTACATGGTGCTGAGAATACTAAAGGTACATTTATGAATCACAGAAACTCTCAAGGAAGATAAGAATAGATTTATGTGTTTGATTTTTTTTCCAGTTTACATTTCACCTGACTTTTATTGATGAATGTTAAGATTTTTATTTTTTTGGTTCACTGTTTCTCAAGCCTTCTACTAGTATTTTAAAATAACCAAATCATATGTACCTTATTTATCTATCAACAATATGCTCAAGTTAGAAACAAAATCAGTTAAAATGAAAAGTAATTAGGATATGTAGCAAGTTAAACAATACATTTAGCTCACAAGAGCCAGAAGCCTGTGTGAATTTTTAAATCAGAATTTTACTGTCATCAGTGTCTGTCCTCTCTAACATTTAGAGCTTTTCAGGTGTACACCATTAACAAGACAAGTTAACTTAAATAAAATCCTCAAGTAAAGGGGATTGTTTAAAGAAAAGGTCTTTCTCATATGAAGGGGAAAAGATAATCCAAAGAGATTTATAAAAACATTCACCTTGCAACATAATTTACTTGATTTCAACTCCTGTTGTTAGAGATAATGAACTGAAATGAGATAACTTACTACTGTCTTTAGCAGAATTACAGGTAAAGTTTGAGTCTCTCATATCATGATTTTGGGTCTTACATCTACAAGGCCCCAGGGTGGATTGAAATCATATCTTCACTTGAGAATCTTTCTTCAAGGTCTTTTAATTCTAGTCTAGTTCAGTTCTATTTGAATTCTTAAAAATCTGAATTCTAGCCAGGAAACTGCATGATTCAAAATGAGCAGCTAGAGTTTTACAAAGAACAAGGTTTTGAAATTCATTTAAACTTCATTCACAATAGAAAACAGGATGATTTAAAAGAAATCACAACAAGATTTGGAGTCAAATATTTGATCACAAATCATGGCAAAAAGATCAAGGTTATAAGAGCACTGTATATCCCAGAATCTTAGAAATTAACATAACAGGATTTTAATGACACATCCATTGAGTTAGGTTTAACTTCTGTGAGTTGATCGAATTACATTAATTTTGAGAAAGAAATGAAAACAAACAGCTGACTTTTATCATAAATCCTGTATGTACCTGCTGTACTGTAGTGTTTATTGTTTACATTCTACAAGTAATCATCTATAAAAGCATCAATTAATTACAGTCTTTAAATCTGTGTTGACTTTTCCAGAGTGCCGTGATAGATGAGAAGAATGCTAAGATGCTACAGAACATGTTATTCACGCCCCTCAAGGTGGTGCATGTGATGGAGATAGTCCTCATATCAGGTGGCTCCCTCCTAGTAGTGGTATCCCTCATTTACATCATTTGTAAGAGGCAAAAAAGAAAATGGGTGAGTCATTACAAGTCTGTGCTAACCAAGATTACTCTCTGACCCATAGAAAGTCCTAAGAATGTATTACTTTGGTTTGCTACTTGTTTACATTTTGTTAACAAATTTTAAACTTCAGTCATGAAAATCTGAACAGTGGAGGTTATTAGAAGCTGTATTTTCAGTGACAAAAAGGGTGGAGGCTTCATGTCATCTTGAGATCAGATAAAGATTTCTCATTTTGGGGGGAATTATTCCAAAAGTGACTGTATTATTAATGTGCAAACCATTAATTTATGAATAAGTATAACAAAATAATTCTTAGTGAAACAAGTATGTAGTGTGTGTATGAAACCTTACCAACTGTTAAAGTTGATGCAGAATATGCTTTTATTTTTCCTCCTTCTTTGGCAACACCCTCCAGTAGTTCCCTTACCACCTTAATCTGCTCTCCTTCCTATTTGCATGGCCCTCATTGCCAAGGAGTGTCAACATGCTGTCTGTTTAGTCTATCCTTAAACTAAAAAAAATTGTTTTAAATTGTCATCAACTTAAAACTCATGGAGGTGAATGCAAGTCAAATAGGCCTCTAAAGTCGAAAGGAGTAGCAACATGTAATATGGTTAGATGAAGAGTTCAAGTAAAGGGTAGACAAAGGTAAACACTCCCAGATCCGGCAGAGATAAAGTGTTGTTTTAAGAACATGATGTCATACACCACATTACCACATGGATGTAGGCATTAAAATGACAAAGGAAATAATTCTTAGATGCTGTGGCAAGAATTACTGTATGAAGGATGACCAATGCTGAATTGCTGATTGTGTAATTAGGATAAAAAGGAGATAAGGACTTGTTTTATATGAGATTACTCAGATAGTGTGATGAAAAATAAGGTGTAGAAAGGACACAGGGAGAGTCTGTCTGTATCATAAACCATTATTGTCAGACCTATAGGAATATTACAAGGAGAGATAACAGAAAGTGTGTTTCCTATGCAGAAAATGACAAGATCATTGGTAAAGAAGTCATTTATCAGACAGATAAGGTTAAAGTTCAAGGCTGACTACAAATGTATGTTGGTTTTTTAACAGTACTAAACATTGAACCTAAGTGCTGAACTGCCAGAGAATCTGTATACAGGAATTAAACTAACATGTAAAAACAAAACTGGATGCTGATGAAAGCAGAGGGTAAAGATTCCCATACTCACCCACCCCCCAGGTTCAGTATGTTCCAGCTGTGAAACATATCATAAAAGTTTTAAGGTTTCTGCATTTAAACACTGCTTTGACACTGGTATATGAAATAAAAGAAAGAAACCTCCCAACTTACATAACCAAAGTGGTTTAAAAACAGAAAACTAGGACATGTTTTTCTGTAAAATTTCTGAAACAGGTTGCACTGAATCAGATGCAGAAGTATGTCAAGGACATATTAAAGATGTGTGTTGTGTGGTCAGAATTTTTATCAGCCTTGAAAATGTTCGGGTTGTCTTGATTAAAGTAATGATATACATATATAAATGTATCCATTGATACATACAGGTCTCCAGAAATTTTTGATTTTATGATAAAGAGCTGTGCAGGAAATCATTTCTATCATTCAGAGTTCTATTGATAAAACAACACCTGATTATATCAAATATATTAGATTATCAGGAACATTTAGCATCAATACAGTTGTCATGTTTAGTTATTTTTGGCTAAAAATAATGAAAGACATTATGCTCACAATTATTTATAATGTCAGTCATAAATCTTGAAGCCAACAAAATTCCGAGGTGACTTGTACAAGCGAAAAAAATGTTCAGAAGCCCTTTTCATAATGTTATTGGAAAAGTTAATATTATACCGCTCACAATTTCAAACATTGGCATGCATTATTTATAATGTAATTCCTTTACATCATCTAATAGTGACTTTTCTGATTTATTAACAGGCACAGAAGGACATTAACAGTGATACTAGTCACCTGATTTCTAATGGGTCCTCACATACATAGGTCACAATGTCATGCAATTCCAGAGACACAGAACAGTGTATCAAAGTTTGCTTGATGCAAAATCTTACATTCCAATACATGTATTTATAAGCATTGGATTCTCTGCTGAGTTCCACAATGTATCTCATTGCCAAAATTGGATTTAAAAGCTACTATTTGTATAGAAACAAAAGCACAATAACAAGTCCAAACTGTATCCAGAGCTGCCAACCCTTACGATTTTGGCGTAAGGCATACGAAATCAGTGTCTAAAATACGCCTTACGATTTCTCTCTATATTCTTCCGATTTCGGTTTTTCTCATTCAAAGTTTATAATACCAGTATTTTCATAGCTGGCAGTCTATAGTTTCTACTATTATAATATACTCATAATGCTTACATCGCTTGCTTGTATCATCATTTCGGTTTTAGAAGACCGATCACATTCATGTCAATGTTTTAAAGTAAACAAAATGGAAACATGCCTCAGACTGCATGTCCATTTTTCAAAACATCTTCAGCGGCAGGGGGCTGAGGCGGTCCCTCGACCCTGCCTTACTATTTGTCATTTCAGAATGTTGGCAGCTCTGTGTACCTTTAATATTGATATTATTTATTGACATTTCTTAATTATTTCATGGATTGAGAATATTTTATTGATCGAGGCAATTTGATGAAATAGATGAAGAAGGAATATTTGATAATGTAATGTACAACATAAGCATTTTGTGGAAGATATGAATTTAATTATGGGTCATGTCACATATACCTTGAAAACAGTGAAAGTTAACCCCCACACAAATTAGTGATTTTACATTATCCTTCAAACTGTGCATTGTATGTAGTACAGTAGCTACAAGAGCTGTATAAAATGTTATTTAAAAACTGATGATGGTTTTGATAAAATGCCTTTCATTGAAACACTTAATGTATTGCTCAAATTACACCTTATATTGTTTATTTATATTTCTTCATCAATTGTTATATTCATTACAAAATAATCATTAATATGACATCACCAGTAATTTTTTAAGTTTTTGTGATTATAAGAGCAGCTCTAACTTCTCCAATATTTATTCCGTGCTGTGCCAAAAATGATATGATTCAGGTCCCATCTTAATTGTTTTATGTGTGTCCTTTATCCTTGTTCTTTGAATGTCATTACTTATTCTGCATATCAATTTCTTCCCAGAAGAATTGTAGGTTACTAGAACAGACAATGTATATATGTGTACCCTTTAAGTGTCAGACATATTGTTACAATAATTAGTTAATATATGACATTGATTGTTCTTTACCTTATGACATTCGTAGAGGCCAAGGCTTAAAAATGTTTTGATTTTAAAAAAAATTATGTATGTTGAGTTAAATAAGAAATGAACATTTGATAATTGAAAACTTTCTTCAATATGTAAACATGTTAGAGAGATCCACATACCGTATATCCACTTTTATTATTTTTCACGTGTTGGAAATTTTGCGAAAAGGGGTAGATTTGTGCAGTTGTGCAATTTTTCCTTAAATTATTATATTATTAGCAAAAAAGTAGTTCGCTAGGATTTAATTTCATGGTTGCAGAAGTGCTTTGCTGTCGTGCTTTGAAAATCCAATATGTCATGGTCGACATGTATTCATGTCTCTACACATCATGAAAACAGCCAAAGTTAACAACCCTAAAATTTTAAAATTACCTGGTACTGCTTTTTAAAGTATATTAATTACTTTATCATAGGAAAATTCCATGCCTCTTTTCTGTTCCTCTCCTTTTCAACACATTCCATTTTTACAGAGTGTTCAGAGGACAGTTCTTGCTTCTGTATAAATTATCATCAGTCTGTGTTCAGCATTATTTCAAACATAAAAATCAAATTTCTTTTACCAAAAATGATTAGTTATTGTTATTTTAATAAGTGCTATTTGTAAAATGCTATTTTTTTATGTTTGTAAACTGTCAGGTATATCAAAATACATTTTCTTGTCATTGATTTCATAGGTGCTCAACTATTGTTTGTTGAAGAACAAAATGTATATCTATAGGACAGCATTAATTTTTAGTTACACATATTAAAACATATAGCACCCTGGTTATAATATGTAATTTGTCATTAGATATAGCATCTTTGTACTTTGTTTCATATTGTGAATTCCAAAATTTTCAGATTTTCAATAAACACTCTAAACAATAGACAATGTGTTTGTGATAGTGACGATTATGTTCTCCCTTCAAATACAGACAGACATGTAAACCTAGACTTGTTATCACACTTCAACATCAGCCATTGCACCTACAAACTGCTTGCCATCAATTGTATATACAATGTGCTTATTGTTATTTTCAAAAGGAGAGAGAAAGTGCATAATTTGAAATGTTATGGTAAAAGTACAATTTCCAACTTTCAAAATGATTTACATTCCAGATTGTTGTGAAAATTACAAATGAAGTAAATAAACTGCCTATGCTGTCTCCATGGTTTTTGAACTCCCTTCAATGAGAAGCTTAGATGATGGCAGAACATGATTCATAAAAGGAATGTGGCCACCACATTCAATTGGACTCTTGCTATATCTGAGGTTCCCTATTTAAAGCTGCTGACTTTGTCACTGTTCATCAACGGTGTAGACACACATATGCTATTCAGCACTCTGTAGTAACAAAAAATAAGTATACTTCCTCTATTGCAGAAAAGTAAGATTTAACCAAAGAAACTTACAATAGTTGCACAGGTCAGTGCAATTTGCAAACAAATACAAATGCACGTAAGTACTAGTAATTAAATGCAAACAAAGGTAACGCAAGATAACTAGCACGAATGTGGGTCACCATTCTATGCTAATACCTGTGATATCAAAGCAGTCATGTGTAACAAATGAGTATACTCTGGTGCTGATATTTATACCCCAAGCAACAAGTTGCGGGAGGTATAATGTTTTTTGACCCGTCAGTCGGTCAATGTGTCAGTCAGTCAGTCCGTCAGTCCTGTTTTTTTTTTTTTTTGTCAGCGCAACTCATCATAAACCGCTGCACAGAATTTCGTCAAACTTTGCAGATATTTGGGACACAATGTATAGATGTGCATATTACCAGGAAATTCCGATTACTTTATTTTTTTCCGGGAATTTCCGCACTTTTACACTTTTATTTTTGGCCATATCTTGAATATAGAGATGAACAGTTTGTCAGCGCAACTCCCCATGAACCGCTGCAGAGAATTTGGCCAAACTTTGCAGATATTTAGGACACAATGTGTAGATGTGCTCAAACTTTGCAGATATTTAGTACACAGTGTGTATATGTGCATATTACCAGGAAATTCCGATTCCATTATTTTTCTGGGAATTTCGGCACTTTTCAACTTAGATTTTTTGGCCATACCTTGAATATAGAAATGAACAGATTGTCAGCGCAACTTCTCATAAACTGCTGCACAGAATTTCGTCAAACTTTGCAGATATTTAGGACACAATGTGTAGATGTGAATATTACCAGGAAATTCCGATTCCACTATTTTTCCCAGCAATTTCAGCACTTCGAGTTTTTTTTAGGGGGGTATGTGAGCTTGCTCACATTTTCATTCCTGTAGATAGTAAATATCAAAAATGGTGAATGCCTATTTATGAGTGGTGTTCAGCTCTACATGTAATAGCTGACTTGAGCTAAAAGTTCTTCACACAGACAGAGAAACAGAAAGGACAAAAACAATATACCTCCAGGATCTTTCCATCCAGGGGCATAAAAATTAAGTTTTAAATCAATGTGCCAGCATAATTATGCGCCAGGATCAAAAGATCCTGAGATGTATTGTTTTTGTCCTGTCTGTCTGTTGCAACTGTAACCTGGCCCATAACTATTGAGTGGTTTGGGCTATAGCTTTCATATTTTACAGATGTATTCATTAAGCAAAGACCTTCTTTGGGTACCACCAAATTTAACCTCTTGACCTTGGAGTTTGACCTACTTTTACAAAAAACACACTTTAACCTTGCCTTTAACTTTTGATCTGGAGCTAGGACTTTCATACTTTATATATATGTGTATTTATTGTGACAAGACCTTTCAGCTGGTATAAATATTTTTGACGTTGACCTAAGACTTTTACCCATTTTTAAAAACTTTAACCTTGGTCATAACTAGACTGTTAGAACTAGGGCTTTCATATTTCACAGGTGTATTCTTTGTAAGAAGACCTTCCTTTGGATACAAACACTTTTGATCTTGACATTTGACATACATTTGAGAGAATACAATTCTAACCATAAGCTGCCATACGGGGGCATCACTATTTCACAATCACATCTTTTTTTTCATATCCTTGTCCTGTGTTATATTATGGGCCCAATTTTGTAAAATATCATAACTATTTTTCTAACTTTATAAAACGATCTACAGTAACACGACGTACCATATATTGTACAAGAAAATTGTTAAAATTATGTTCTAAGGCCAATCATGTTAAGAGTTGGAGCAACGCAATCACAAACGTATGGTCGATTGGTCTTTGGTCTGTTTCATTCGATACATGATTTGTCATAATAATAAATGTATGGGAATTAAAGGGGACATGCTTCACTAAGAATTACCAAGCATTTCCCTAGAAATGGGCGTAGTAAGATTAAATCATGTTTATAATATTGACTTTGTAATGTATCTGTCTCTATTTCTTAATTTCAACTCTTTTTCTCTCAGTTTTTTGCGCAAGCAGGCATATACACAAAGACCTATGCTTCATTAATCCTGAACACAAATAACCAGACCGTCTTTAGAGACAATATTAAATTATTTTTATGACTTAATAATGAAAAGGCATAGTTATTCTTTTATATTCAAGTATATTATGTTTTAAGTTGAGAGTCATGCTCAGGTTCTTTGTAATACTTGAAATAATACCACGTGACTTTTTCTCCAGGTGTGAACGTTCTAAAATCGCATTAGCGTTTACACTTTCCGACTAACCATCTTTTTTATCTATTCCCTATGTTGATTTACTGACGCCTGCAGCGAAAATAATATGCTCAAAGAAACAAACTATCACTCCACATTTATTTTAACTCCGTTTCCATGGCGACTAAATATAACGGTACATTAAAGATGATAAATAAAAGTGGGAACTAGGGAAATTATTATGTTAGCAAGAGATACTTCAAATTGGTGATGGTTCAGGTTTGGTTCCCTCAGTTCTTTCCCACACACGGATTCCTCAACTGATGTTACCAATATCTCCAAAAGTCTCTTGAAGTTACGCAATCATGTCGGCAAAGCTTCCGTTGTCTATGGTTTGGACAAAACGGGGTTTTTTTTCTGAACATGTGGAACAACTAAATCTCTGTTACTGAGTTTTTAAGTTTAATGTACATGTTAAATTGCGTAGATATATCTTGCAACAATTTTAGTATTGAAGATTTTTCCTTGATCCATCCAATTTACATCAAGGTAGAGGACTTGTAAAAAAAAAACAAATTAGGTTTTTGCAAAAGCATTTCTATGTACACCTAAAACAATTTGAACAAAGATTTGTTTGTGAAATACTGATATCCCGTATAGCAGCTTATGGCGAAGATTGAAGGTTTTCTAATGCAAGTCAAAATTCAAGGTCAAAAGATCAAAATTGTTGGTATACACCTGTGAAATATGAAAACCCTAGTACTAACTGATCGAAAGTTGTGGCCATTGTTAAAGTAAAAAAAAGATCAAATTCTAAAGTCAAAGTTAAAGGGTCAACCCACTGAAAGGTTTTGTCACAATTAATACCCATGTGAAGTAAGAAAGCCATAGCATCAACTGTTCAAAAGCTATGATCAATGTTAAAGTTTGATATTTTGTAAAAGTGGGTCAAACTCCGAGGTCAAGGTCAAATTTGGTGGTCCCGAAGAAGGGTCTTGTCACAATGAATTCACCTGTCAAATATGAAAACCATAGCCCCACCCATTCAAAAGTTATGGACAAGGTAATTGTTTTTGCGGACAAACAGAAGGACAGATAGACAGCTAGATACAAGGATGGAGAGGGCAAAAGCTATATATTTCCGAATCTTCGATAACGGGGGCATAAAAACGAATTAATAACTGACTATGGCAATGGCTGATTTTGCTAGCTGGTCAAGGAAGGCATCATTTCCGTCTTCAGAAATTTTTCACACTTCCTTTTATTTTAATGAAATACCCCCTGTATAAATGGTAGAATGGTTAGCTTCATTGGGGTGCATATTTTAATTTCGATGAACTGATGCCTCCATATTGCAGCTTGAATTATGGCGAGGGTTGAAGTTTCTTAAATGCAAGTCAGACTCAAAGGTCAAGGTCAAAAGGTCAAAATTGTTGGTATCCAAAGAAAGTTTTTGTCACATTGAAGAGTATATCTGTGAAATATGAAAGCCCTAGTACTAACGACTTAAACGTTATTGTCAAGGTTAAAGTTTTGTTTTTTTTAAGTGGTCAAACACTAAGGTCAAGGTCAGAGTGTCAAAGTTGTTTGTGTCTTAAAGTCTTGTCACGAGGATTACACATGTGAAGTATGAAAGCCTTAACCTACATGTAACCGTTTAAAAGTTATGGCTTACAATGTAGGTTAAAAGAGGCAGACAGACGGATGGACGGAGAAGGTAAAAACTACATACATATGCCCCCCAATCTTCGAAAACGGGATAATAAAAAGCAAGTAAAGACAATATTCCGAATTGGACAACATTTTTTGCGTGTAAGTCAAGATTTCGGGTTATACAACATTCAGATTAGATAAGTTTCAGTGTATATATTTACAAATCACTCCTCGGAATTTTATGCCCCCCCCCCCCCCACCGTAATCGAAGATTAGGGGTATATGCGGGGTATATAGTTTTTGGAGAGTTGTAAATACTTGGTATGGTTTGCATAAATACTCTTGAATTACAGTTATATATATATAGTTATTCAATTTTCATAAGTTGACTGAATTAAAATTCAGAATTTTTTTTTTTCAAAAGGAAATTAGACTTTTTTCTTTTTTTTTATTGAAACGTACGTTATAACCTACGATAGCCGTTCCTTGAGAATTGATGATGGAACAGTCGCTTTCCTTCGTTCAACAAATGGACGAGATATAGATGTATTAAACACGTCATGAAGTTGAGAGGGCAGTTGTGAGTGATTGAAAACAAGAACTTTCCGCCCCGTGTGTTTACTGCTTATGTTGGGGAAAGCCGTAAAATATTGGTTAGGCTAATGACGAGACAATCACTTATTAATCATTTGGTTGCTGTATTTATGTCTCTTTATTCAAATACACCCTTTTGAACCTAAGCACTAATTAGATAATTCAATTTACCTCTCTTAAATCCATCTGTTGCGGGTTTTGTGTATTTTTATTCGAGTTGTAGGAGTGAGTACAATTGCGTCGTGTTTGGAAAATACTTCGAGACACTGTGTCTTTAACTCTTAACGTAAAAAGGATCAGTTTTATTGTAAAGGAATTACCTATACGCTTTAAATTTTTATTTTATAATTGTTATTTTTAAAAATTTACGTCTTTAAAACTCAACGTAAGTGAACCGTGTCGGATGAGATGAAAACATTTACGCCTGCAATGTATATTGTTGGACTTTAATTAGTAATCACTATTCATAGAAAATGAGTGTCAGATTATAATGCTTCTAGTTTTAATGCAACATTATCTTGGCACGCGCCTGGCATATCAGTTCAGTAAAAGCAGACATCGTATTGTGTGTTTTTTCGTTCGTACCTTCTGTGCAGTTCCAGAGTAGGTTTAAAGCAGATTGCTTAGGGTGTAAATAAACTTTAGCAACAAGCGAAGAAATTGGAAAACTTATGATGCATCAACAACTGACGACTCGCCAAGATTTTCCTTATCAAATATTTTCTATTTTTGATAGATAAGTTTAAGAGACATATCTTTGGTGCGTTTGATTGGGAGTAGTGAAGGATACGGCGCTGGTGTCTGAGATCCATTCATTGGGTCGGTGCCATCCCCGGCTGGTTAACTCGATCCGTCTCTAGAGATCAAAACTCAGCCCGGTTCCACATGTAGATCGGAAAATGCATTGGAAGAATCGAGAGATGTAGTGCCTTGGACTTTATATATACATATATTTTTTGCCTTTTATCCGTTGGACCAATTTTCACCATGTCTTACAGACGTTATTCCAGAGACTTAGGTAGTTCGGTAAGTAAATGATACAATTTTGAGCTCGGACAGTGAATATAAAAAATGGGGGGGTCTCATCTGAAATTCCCCCTTTATAACCTTTTTTGTAGAATTAAGAGTAATGTTTTTGGAATCTACATATGTTTCTTAATTATAAGCTTTTGTTAAAAAGTTTGAAGTGTAATGAAACAGAGAGTAGATGGTGAGGATGATTTTCTAGATGATAAAGTCAGCTGACGTTAATTAAGGTCGGACGCCAGTAGAACGAGACAAGCCTGCAGTTGTTGATGATGCATCACAACGTTGCAGTCAGAATGGGTTTTTTTCTTCTTTAGATTGTACAAGAATTCATCTCGAAGCTTGTCAGTTGATAAGAATCGGTTAAACATAAGAAATCTGTGCATGAATGATCTTCTTGTTCCAATCCTTGATTCTGAATGACGTTTTATACGTTAAAAAAAGTCACAGACGCGATAGGAGTTGTGTTCTAGTCAAAAATAGGGTCGAAAACACAACCAACAAACTGTGCAGTACACAGTTATTTACTTTCGGTACTTTCACCGAGTGCTTATAAATGCTAATGTATCTTTCTGGACATCTTTTTGTAGTGCAAATGTTCGTGTGGCGTTGTTGGTTTTTTAATTGCATGACAATTTTTTTTAAAGAGGCATGGGTGTTCACAGCCATTTTTGACTTTTTTAAAACTCCTGGAAAAGAAGAACTCCGAAAATTGCATGAAATTAGATATATAACACTATTGATGGAATATTTGCTTTTTCATTTACTGTTGTTGTTTTTTACTAAGTAATATTTATTTTCATATTGTGAGGTAAATCTGTTTGGCAATTTGTGTCGATCCCAGACATCTTAACACGAAATCAAGCAGTCAGTAGAAGTTATCTTGGATACATATGCTGGGTAGTGTTCCCCTCCCTTAAGAGCATGCCTGAGATCTAAACATGTATGATTAATTTTGTTTAGGTTGTTAAATGAAGACAATGTTCGTCGTCAGGAATTTCAAAAATAATTCTTCTTCCTAATCGTAACCAATCACCACAAATTGACCTCTATAGAATTCAATGCAGAAAAAATATCCCTCGGAAGAAAAAGAGTCCGGATTAGTAACCGTTTCCAGATGACGTAATTAGAGCTGGCAAAGAAGTTGTAGGGGAGTGCAGATAATAGCAATATTACCCGGTAAATAACACACCAGCCCCTGCTCTAGTCAATGTGCTAATTAATTGACAACGTGTTGTACCATACTGATAACGCACTCATAATGCTTTTGTCTTTTATCTAAGAAAAATTAACTTGGGAAGATTTAATTTGCGCCAGATGATTTTCCACTTCGTTTGAAACACGAAGACAAAAAGCTATAAAAAGTAGTTATTTTTATCCTCGTCCACGTGTATACCCTCATTATGGTTTGGGTATTAATATTAGCCTTAAAATTTACAGGGCAATAATTTTATTTTTATTCCTCTCAAATTGGCATGGCCAAAGCCAGATTATGGTAACTTATTCCTCTTATCTTTCTTCCAAAGAATGGCCGACATTTGTCTATTTTGCATGTTCTGTTTTATCGCTCCTGATGTAGGTAAATATTTGTCTCTTTGGTTTATTTCTAAATTTCCTCCAAAGACTTTGCTACACTAGAAAAATGTCTGTAGAATGTTACCGTGGCATTAAAAGAAAACGCATATAAAATAGCAGAGCTTTAAGGTTAAAATTTACAGACAAATTGTAGAAGTGCGTATTATAAACAAATCATATTGTTGCCCAATGGACACCATGTGCGCACTACTTTAATATTTCATTTTATAGTATTCTATATCTTTTTTCATGGAATTAATAGTAGAATAAATCACGGGCCTCTGGATCGCTTGAATCAAACTTTTTAAAAAATTGTCACCTCAAATCTTTTGTTTGTTTGTTTGCTTGCACGTTGTTTAACGTCCCTTGCGAATTTTTCACTTATATGGAGACGTCACCACTTCCCGGTGGAGAGCTTCAAATTTTGTCCTATACTCGGCACTGAGAGCCATTGAGCAGGGAGGGATCTTTTTCGTGCCAGCACCTACTGCCACACGAGACCTCGATTTATTCGGTCTCATCCGAAGGACCGGTCTCCACGTCCCATAGTGGGATTTGAAGCCGCGACGTGAGGAGCAAGTCCTTACTTCGCAACTCTAGAGCAGACGCTCTAGATAACCACTGCGCGCCACACGGGCGACTCAAATCTTCTGTAAGTCGAATGAAGACAGTCGAAAGGCCTGTGGAATAAATACTAGTATAGCACATTTACAGGCATCAGTAACTGATTCCCGATATAAGATGTAATTAATTTCTACCGTGTTTTACAGATATATTACAAAATCGAAAATAAAAAGTCATGCTTCCATGATATGAAATTCCATTTCTTAAACAATTATACTGTTAAGTGAAAATTTCGGAAAATTCACACCTGCCTGATTCAGTGCTTGCAACTCTATTATAACACAATTTTGTGCTTGCCTGACACAATAGATGGTGGAAGACAGAAAATTATACTAATGTCATAACATCGAATAAGTTAAAGCATTAAAAATAATGATGTGATTATGATTTGAATATTTTTTCTTCTCGTATAAACTGTTAATACTCTAATTGTTTTGAATGTTTTTAGAAGGGAATCAATCATAAGTCTAAAACAGTCCGACTACGTAAAATATGTCGTTTTCTCTTGTTCCATTATTTTGCTCTCTGGTCAATGTCCCCTTTCTTCTTTAAGAAATTTTCCGCGGAAGAGAGTCTCTTTTACCGTATAAAAGACCAAAAAGAAAATATCGGTAATTCCTATTCGTGTTGATATGCTATATCTTGCAATTTTAATCGAATAAGCACAGCATTTTTATGGACAGAACACAGATGTCACAATCATTGCAAAAATTGAAGTAAATGATTCCTCTTATGTTTTTCCCTTGATTCTGAAAAAATGGTAAAATAAAATTGTTTTGTGTCGGTCAAAAGCTCTACAGAGCTTATGCTACTTGTTGTAAAAATCCGTAAAGTTATTTTGTTTCTGTGAAAACTTCGTATCTTCAAGGAAAAGAGAAAAATATTGTTTGTATTGTTTTTCTTTTACATATAGTCAAAATAGAAATTAGATATTCAAATTATCGAATTCTCGTGAAAGGACTAGATTTTCAATAAAAAGTTTGCTTTTACAACTTTAATCTTGTTTTCCAATTTAAAAAGTTGCAGAGGAAAATTTTATTATCTATTTACTTATTAATTTTTTGCTTGTCAAGCATACTGAATTCCAAGTGTGTATCTCTTGATTTAAACAAGTGAGCTAGAACTTTGACATATATTATGTTTCATATAATTTACAGAAAATGTTTCATTTGATTAAATAAAATTTGATTACAATTATTTAATTGTTGTCTAATTCTTTCATGCAATACATATTAAATGACTAATATCTGTAATTGGTTAAGTTAAAATCCTGTCATGTACGGAATACTGTGTACATAATTTATATGACCCATTATCAATAGAAATACACAAGAGAACTTAAAGGAATATAAAGATTTCTAAGTTAAAGTTGGAAGTTTTATGTAAGGTTTAAGGAAGGTCAAGGTAAAAAAAAAATAAAACAAACACAGATAAAAAGAGTTGCAATTTATTTTAATCTGCTAATATCTATTTTCTAAAGTGCTCTCTCTCTCTCTCTCTCTCTCTCTCTCTCTCTCCCCCCCCTGATGATTTGTTACATTGCAATAATAAATTGCTAACAAATCTATTTCAATGTGTTATTTTCACTTTAATTAAGTTTGTGATACTTTAAAAAGAAATTAAAAAAAAACTAAGAAATGTGTTAGTGATAAAAAGTAAAGAAAACAAGAAAAACAAATTGCTTTACACTGAACACAGCTAATATTAAATGTTCATCACAGACATGGTAGAGCAGCTCTTTTCGCCCTTAGACCTAGTAAAAGTTTATAATTACAGTTTTCATAAATTGGTATCTTGCTGAACTATTATGTTTATTTCACAATAGAGTTCTCATTAAAGTTGGAAAAGCCAAGATTAAAGAATAACCAACTTTAAAGTTGGAATTACCAATTTAAAGTTGGAAAGACCAATCAGGGCCCATTAGGCATAAACATATAACATATATAATTACATATAAACATAATATTAAAGTAATAGACAGAATACAACATGTGGTGAAGAGCAACTCTTCTATTAAGTATATATATATACTGATATATATGTTGGTGGCAATTTAAGTTTCATATACAGACATACATGATGGTTTGTTGTACAAAAAAAGTGTGCATAAGTATTATTCATGATATACATATATATGTAAATATATACATATCAAAATGCATAAAACTATGTTTGAAACAACTTTAAAGGAGGCAAAGCAAGATTAAAGTTGGAATGCTAAAGGATATACAGAATTCCACTTCTGCCTCATGTAGAATAAACAGACATAAAATTTATGGAGATAAACATATACATGTATTATATAAATAAATTATACATTGACACATGTGTTAATTAAACTAAACTACAATGGACAGCAAGAGTCAGTGCTGAAGGATAGTATATTATTATACATGTATTAAAGTTATCCACTTCTGTCCATATGTATATCTATTTTATAATACAACACAAATATCAACAACACAGATTACACAGTGTTGCAAAAATTGAAGTAAATGATTCCTCTCAACCAAATGGTAAAATAAAATGATTTTGAATTTGTCAAAAGCTATACATGACTTATGAATTCACACAATTTTGAAAACTTCATCAACATCTTCACAAAATATTGTTCATTAACCATAAAAATTGGTTATCATTTTTTGACAATTTTCAATAAAATGCTTTAATAAAAAGAAATGAAAAAGCCAGAGGTCAAAATTTTATGGCATAGTAAATTTATTCTTGATTGACTATGGCATGTGTATCTCTTGACTTAAAAAAGAAAATGTACTATATTACTTCTATCTCTTTGTATTGTTGGACATAGCAGCACAATTTGTTGTCGTGCCATCAGCCGATGTAGGTGAGTCATATACATTGGTTGTCAATAAACTGTATGATAGAATTCCTTGTACAAATACACACCCAGACACGTAATGTCTATATTCTTTTTAATCATCAGATTGTAAAGAAGATATAATCTAAATTTTGTTACAGCTAATTCTCTCTCTCTCTCTCTCTCTCTCTTCTTAAAAGTAATAAATAAGGTTCCTCCCAATTCTGTTTAATTGTGCAATAGGTGTCCAATTTCCCACAATTACTTAATTCTTCCTTCTTTTGATACCATTTTTCAAGAAAATATGAATTTAGAATGCATTTACAATGATATTTAAATGTTGATGTAGATGATTTCAGATGAGGTGTTAACTGAGGAAGAAGTTGTTTAAACATATGAGATATATATTTGTTCCTTTGACATAAAACATGAGAATGCAAAATGAAGGTAAAGCAATGCACACTTTTACACCGTATAGCACAGGTACAAAATGGTCATAGATCTACTCTCTGTTCAGCCATCATCCTCGTTTATATTTTACAAGAATGTTTTAACTAAATGAATGATACTGAAAGAAGGCTAGCTTAATCTTTTTGTTCGATATAGATATTCAATTATTAAAGAGATGATTTCCAAATTTTGATAAGATTTTATATCTAATCCACTGACGTCAAACGTGGAACTATTTCTAGCTTGCACCCACGTGTTTTTGCAAAAGATATAATATTGCTGTTGGTATTTTCATAATGCCAGCATCAAACTGAGATATTTATCCACTTCAATGGCTTACTAAAATGAAACAAACTGATTAAAAGTTCAAGTTGCTGAAAAGTCTTTGAAATTTTTTAAATTTGTTTTCCATCTTTTTTAAATGTATAATCTATATGTACATTATAAAGGAGTTTAAAAAATGTGCCAAGTTTATTAATCAAATAGTGTTGGTATTGGAGATTTCTGAATGTGTTCAGTTGGCTACTTTGTTTTCACACTAAAACCATATTTTAACACCAAAACCATATGTCATGGCCAATACGCGGTCTTTGACCTTGTACATAAGGTCTTTTAGGCTTCTGCATGAACTGAATGTAAACCACGGTTTTCATTGAAAAAACAGCGGTCAAGGTCAGAAAAAATGTTTGTCAGAATTCCCTAGTGTAGTTGGCACTTAATCAAAGTTGGCAGCGCGAATGTGCTTGATTGCATACACGTGTATTTGGTACGCGAGCAAACAGCTGAAGAGAGACAACTTCTGTATGGAAAATAAAAAAGGTCTTGGAAAATTATACACAATTATTTATATTGTAAAATGAAAAAAAAATTACTAAAGACGATTTTTGCTATATATATCTAGTACGCATGTTTTCCATGTCCCTATGTTCATTTAGAAGAATGTCCGTCGCTTGTCATTTTGGTAGTCTTTTATTTTCATTAGCCGAATGCTTTAGGTACATTTTGAGTGAGAATGAAGAGTACTTAGTTATATAAACCCATTTTTAACATATTTAAAGATACCAAATAAAGTTATCAAAGCTAAACTTAAAACCGTTTTTGGCCTTAATTTAAAATTTTTCCCGGGTTCTGTCGCAAGGATTTTTTTTAAATGAAATGCCTTTCATGATTAAGAGTGTCCATTTTTGTCATTTGTATATAGATGATTTATTTTTTTTATTCTCTATATCATGCAAGAACAATGAGTTTAGAAAACATTTTACGTGACATGATTTCGATGAGATGAAGTTGAATCATTAATATAAAGGTATTACAGGCTATTTGTGCAGATTTTCGCTCCATTATAAGCAATTAATTTTTTCTTATTTCAATTACTAGTATATACTATCATCTGCCCCCTCCCTCATCCCCTGGATGTGGCTTGATTAGGAAAAAATATTTTTAAAGTGATCTGTAGATCAGAAAAAAACAATTCTTTTTGATTGATATAAAAACAAATGTTAATGTAAAGTAGCAAGAGAACTTCAGACATTCCCGTACATCTTGGTCATTTTTATTGTGGCATATCTGACAAAGGTTAATTAAATTATTTTGCATTAAATTTCATTTTGCAACATTTCGCCCGAGTGGTGCAGTGGTTAGAACGTTTGCTCTAGAGTCGCGGAGTAGGGAGTTGCTCTTACGTTGAAGTTTCCCTCGTGCTCTACGTTACGCAAAAACTGGTCCTTCGGATCTCTTTAATTAAGACCTTTTTACCATTGTGCTGGCTTACTGCTCTAAAACTTTGCAACCCTCAGAGTGGAAGCGTCTCAGTATGAGTGAACTATTCTCGAAAGGATTTTAAAGAATTAAAAAAAATGTCGGTTTTAAAAGAATTTCAAATGCACAACACTACTGTAAATTACTCTTTATTCCCGATAACTCATTTTCGCGTAATTACGTATATGCGAGACATTTGCTCGCTAAAATTTCATTATTGTGTACAGTGTATATTAAATTTTCTAAAGTTTAAATAGAGCAATAAACATAATTCGTGAAAATATTGTCACGCTAATAAAGAGTGACTAATAGTCTCGCGAAAATTAAAGATGTTGCGAAAATAGAGTGATCTACAATATAGGTATATCCATGATGAATTGCGGGACTATTTAGAGTCGCAATAATTCCAATTCATGGAAAGTTTAAATTGAGCTCTTTTGTTCTACAAAAATCTAAACCTAAAGCAAATTCAAACATTGCAAAACTGAGCTTTCACTATACACTGTACATGCTATTTTCTGCAAAACACCATGTGTAAGAATATCACATGGTTCTACTTTAATTTACAATTTTTCCAGAAAAATAACTGGATAAATATGTAATAAATATTCCCGGGTTCATGCAATGGACATTATATTTAAAAAAAAAATATACAACGGTCTGCATATAGCATTTTGTTTAGTATGAAATCAAAAAATACAAAAATATAGAATAGATGCTTATTTATAATAAGAAATACAGTTTACTACAAGATGTAAACTTAAGGGTAATGACCGAATGAGCAGCTTTTCGGACCTTGGTAGAGGATATTTTCTATAATTTAACCTTTAAGGTGCTAATTTTTTTGTTCGTCCTGAACACGCTGTTCAAATAAACTTCATTCCCAGTTACTAGTCTGCATATATATATAATTATATTGCAACGTGTTTCTCAAAAATGTTTCAAGATGTCACTGAGGTATAAAGATGGAACACCCAGTAAGATTTTCTAAATGAGATAAGAAATTGAAATCAACGATCATGGTAATTACTTCTATGTAATTTTTGAAAACTGATTGTGAAATCATAAATAATGTCGGATAAATTTCATTTTGTGGATTGTATTGTCTTTATTACGGTAACACATTTTTCTTCTTTATGTCAAATTTAGCAGGAAAATCTGAGATATAACAAAAATCGGTATAATATGTTGAATTATATTATCATAAACTGATGGACTCTTTTCTCCACGTCATATATTCTGAATAAACTAATAATAAATAAAAATTTGGTCGGAGTAAAACATGCAAAAAAACTATTATTGTTTTAAAAATGGGTTCCTTTCATATGACCACTACTAGCATTTATTATTCATCTATGTTTTTCCCCTAAACTTTTGTTTTTATCTTTGAAAAATATATTGAATGATTTTTAAGGGATTTAACTTATCACCCCCCACCCCCCCCCCACCCCCGATACGATTGGATATTAAAGGGAATCCATTTTGATCACAGTTTTAGGCGAAGCATTCAAGGATATTAAGTTTAATCAACCACTATTATATATAGCAGCATATATTGATGTTTCTAAAAATAAAATATGTTATTAAATAACAAAGTGCTGATAGACTTCACAATACTCATAGATAATAAAGCTTGATGTTTCTGAAAAATTTGAATATTCAAATAATTTTCATAATCATTATCTTCTGTAATAATTAGTTGAATGAAATGTTTAAAGTTTTGGTTAAAAATCTACATTACAATAAAATACATGTATATCATAAATGAATTTCATAAATTTTAATAAAACAAATATAGTCCTTGAAATTATTACATCCCCCAAATTACTCTATCAATAAAAAGACAACACATATGATAAACTGCTTTGTCTGAGTTTAAAAAAAAAGATGACAGAGAAAACTTGTGGTTTGTTCGTATTGTTTTTGTTAATAATTTCTTTTTTAAATGATATAATAAATGTAGCCCTTTCGTGCGGTCGATCCGTAGATATATCGGCTTCACAGAAAAGCATATCGACATCGCCCTTCGTGCTCGGTCTATAGATATGCTTTTCTGTGAGGTTGATATATCTATGGATCCACCTCATGAAAAGACTAAATTTATATAATAATCGACGAATTAATAAAACTTTAGTTTGCTATAAGATAAAAAGCAAGTGCTTACTTATACTATACCAACAAGTATTCATTATCCCCGTTTATATTAAGCCTTTACGAAAAAGAAAGTGCGACACCGCCAGATAAATAATTATTATAATGTATTTGTCGGGTATGAGCATTAAATCATGTTACGTTAGTCATACGTATGTAACCATGGCCACTTGTTTACCGATTCCTGGTGATAAATCCCAAAACTATCCGAATGTTCAGAAAATAGCAATGCTCTAACGCATGTACATTGACATACCACGGAAGATGATGAACGTCTACATGTACCGCTTTTGACTGAAGCCTGTTCGGTAACCATTTATCCCACGTAAACAGATGAGATGCAACTTCGTAGAGTGCATGTTTTAATTAAAGAAATGTAAACGAAGAGACCAAAAAACTTCAACGAACCAGTGAGGAAACAAAAGTCTGTTTACAAAATATCTGAAGTAACAAAAGTAATTTTCAAGTAGGTTTGTAAGAGAATCGACGTGTTTTCATAATGAATCAAATAAGTAAACAAAGGATGAAATAGCGATGCTGCTGATCATATGATAAGTGATTTTCTCGGGAGGGGGTAAATTACATAACGCTAGCAGACCAAGCAGAAACATATGTACGGCAGAATTTATTATTTAAAAAATGATAAATTATCATATTCGGCGAGGCTGAAAAAAAACCAAAGTTAACAGAAGTTCATTTTCCGTAGAATCTAATCAGAAATTTCTCTTTTCTGTCGGCATTTTACCATCTGCAAGTGAAAGCAAAACAAAAATATACCTGGTTCAAGAACCCCACGTGACGTACTTAGATCTTCTGCCAGAATCTGGCTCCGTTACTAGGGAGCTAGGTAGATATCATGTCCCGCGGAATTAATCCCGACATCTTCATCCCTCGCTGAATTTCCCCCGACAACAGATATTACCCACTTTCAGTGCAATCTCCCAACTTATCTTTGTGAGTTTTTGAGGACTATATTTTTCTCCATTGTAGCCGTCGTATGACCGGGGATATGGCAGTGTGTCTAGTGGAAGAAGTCATGGATCAGTAAGTTCCATACTTAACTAATAATTTCTCCTCATTTATTAAAATAGCCTATCATTTCACTCCATTTGATCATCCTGAAACATAAAGCTTAAATATGGAATATAATGTATCTGGTGCGGTATGTTTGAAGTTTTGTATATTTTATTGTTTTAAACAAACGTAGTCCGAAATACTAGTATCTGACGTTTTCCGGGCTTCCATTTTGATATTTATGCCAGTCTGGTACGGTATGTTTGAAGTTTTGTGTGTTTTATTGTTTTAAAAAAAACGTAGTCCGAAATACTATTATCTGAAGTTTTCCAAGCTTCTATTTTGATAATTACAGTTTTCCTAGCAAGTGAAATATCAAAGCCTTTAAAAAAAAACTGGAAAACATCAGATATTTCGGACTAGAAAACATGTTACCCATCTTGTTAACAAAAATCGTGGTTATGTAACTTCAAATTTTAATTTGTCTTTGAATGATGCCTGGTGATGCGATTAGGCACAATCAAGTGAATTAAGACTAAGAGGGATCGTTTCCCCTCATTTAATAAAGATTTTAAGATAGAAATTCCAATAAAAGCGGTAATAAATACAACTTAATCGACCATTTGAAGTATATACATAGTTATTCTTAATTACTAAGAAAGTCCCTTTTTTCTCAATCCATTTCTTTTTCGTTAAGCTGATTCTTTCTGTAAGACGGAAATGGATATTGCAGAATATATTTATTTCTCCACAATTCACCTATTCCGAGTGCAAGAGAAGTATCACTGTTAACGCTATTTCTGAGATGAAACAGTCAATTTTTGATGGCACGTGTTATCCATTTCTACAAGGGTTTATGCCAAATCTTCAAACACATTTGATTACTTTCTCGGAATGATCTGATACTTCCAGAGTTGAGGATGATTTGTCGATGACAAAACGAAATGATCTCAACTATACGACCCTCAAAACATATACATTTTTGGGTTAGAAATTTTTCACTTCAGTAAAGTTTCATTTCATAAAAATCAATATAATTTTAACTATCTAAGTTTTTTTCCGACTAAATATAAAACCTGTCAAAACCTTTTGGTTTTGTTTTATTCTGTATTGTGCATTTTGGATCCTTGTCAATTGGTAGACTATAATCAACCCTGAGTTGATAAGCTCAACAGGTATGTGGCAGCAATGGCTATGGTCCGTGTTATTCTTAATTGATGCCTTCTTATTTACGTTCCAAGGCAATATCCTTGATCACCTGCTTTTGATGAATACCATCAAACGGCCACATGACGAAAGACAGGTCCCGCGTTCTATAGAGGCAGCATCTTCACAATATTACCTTGCACCAAGACGCGCCTAGTCTATTCTCTGAAGAATGTTTCACGAAATTCCAATCATCTTGTCAAACCAAATTACACACACATGTGCTTCCAATTCATTTAAACAGTTATTTACCTACGTTAACGCACTTTGCATGTTTACATTTGCATTCTTCACTCTGTGTTTCACAAAATCAGATTTTCTGCAAAAGGTCTAGGATTCAGAAGCATCTTTTCTGTTTGGAACAAACTTATTTTTGGAGAGTTTCTTTTTCGGGTAGGGTTTATTTATACATTTTTTTGATCAGTATAAACAAATACTTTTTTGTATATTTATTTGTTTTTTTATTTACAGCTTCACAAATGTGATACATCACATTAATCTTTCTTGAACATTTTTAAAGATTTAATTCTTTAGAAATTTTGAAAACGCTGGAAGGGATATAATATTATTTGTTTAGTCGATTTAAAAATTTCTATTTTACTGTTAAAAGATCGTTTGAATAATATGTACGTGGCAATCGGTCGTTTTCATGCGGTAATTATGCAAACTGACTTTGCCGCACTATTTGATCGAAAAAATAATTAATAAAAAACTAGATTTATTACTTTTAACCCATGGAAAAAAGTTGTTTTTTTTTAAAATCTGAAGATTACACAAAACAAAACAATCTTTATCAATGGAGACACCAGTGTTTTCGAAATTGATTACTTCTGGGTTTTGGAATCGCACGGACATTCATGATTGCACAACAAAATAGTGGTTTGCAGAAACATTGGTCTATGAAAAAAAGTTGGCTCTATCACAAAGTTTCCCCCGAAATCAGTTCGGTAAGCTCGATGATACACTTTTATCTATATTTCAAATCGCCTTGTCGTGTAGTCGGATTGATTTCGATACACAGCTAATGGGGCCCTGTTACATTATGGAGGGTGTAGCCCGCAGTTTCTCTGATAACCAGTATCCGATCTGATGACAAGATAAACTCGCTGAAGTTAGCGGTGATTTATCTTTCGCTTTTACACGTTATATATTTCCAGGCAGAACATGCTTCGTTCGATTTTCTAAGTAGCTAAATTTTAAAATTCAAAGAAATCTTTAAAGATTTTATGTACATAGCATAAGAATTGGGAAAGGGCTGCCTCTCTCCCCATAATTTAGCCGACATGTAATATACTGTAAATAACAAAGCTCCTTTTTGGATGTGTCCCCTCTTCAAAAATTATGTCTGATGTCACCCTGTCCTCATTTTGTTTGATGTTGTTTGCATGTCAAAGATTTTGCTTGGTTGTGCCCATCAAAACTAAAAATGTTTGGTCGTACTTTGCTTCCTGGCTCTCAAGTATACATACATGCATTTATCTGCCCTATACAAAGATATATTTACAGGATTGATTTGTCCGTCAGAAGTGCAAAGGATAATAGGAGTCACCATTGTTTTTTTAATCATAGGAGTCATCATTTTTTAAAATCATCTTTTGCAGTACTTCTTTTTACCTCTTTGAATTTATTTTATAAAATTTAAAATTTTGATATATCAAAGCAATTTTATTATCCTTTGCAGCATCATGTACATTTACACTACACTATCGTTTTCGAAATTGATAACCTCTGGGTAAGAGACACTTTGGTAGATAATTACCAAAAACAGTGGATTTGCCAGTAGAGAAAGAGTTATATATTGTTTCGCCCCATCTGTGCTCCCTTCCGGTCATAAGTCTTGTTGTTGGCAGGGAAGACGCCCTCGTCATCTGGAAAAACGCGTGATCTTCCTTCATGTAGATCACTCATGTTTTCCTGCAACCATCAATAAAACAGAATGGTTTACAATCTGTGAGTAAAACATCGTGCTTACAGATAATTAAAATAGAAAGTGAACCTAGATGATATACATGCAGTTTCAACCTCCCATTCTAAATAATCACTAACGTGTTTTTAATTTGATTTTTTAAGACAAGATAACATGGGATGCCTTTCAGATGATTGTTCAATTAATATAATCTAGGTTAACTAAATCTAAGTATCTTAATCTAAGACAAACGCCACAATCTCTTCAAAGACTGTTGTAGAGATAATGTAATTATAAGTAACCACTACTTCAATAGTATTTCATTATCTTTTCGAAATTAACATTGATTTAACTTGAGTATTGAATTCTTAGTCCCAGAGGTTAACTAGTGATACTTGCATCGAAGATAAGTAAAACAGTCGATTTATCATTACTTAATTCCTCTTAATATTATTTTCAACGATAAAAAATAATTACTTTAAGGATCACCCTACTTCACCACGAATATTAATCGAACACTCTGTGGTTCCTTCTTTTGGAATCAATCATATATTGTCAAATCTCTGACATTTTCATGAAGATTTATCCCAATTTTAGTTTCAATTTTCTCTGACACAGACAATAAAAAGAAACTTTCATTAAACGGTCAATATTTGAGGAATGTAAGTTGTGGTTCGAAAAAGTTTAAACACTTCCTTTTTTGATTAAAGTATTGAAGGTTTTCTCTAAATTGCTCTATCCTATAATGAGAAACCAGTTGCAATGGATTGCCAAGGTTCGAACAAGGTTCCGGTCAGTTCAGAAAACTAAAAGCACAGAAAAAATCAATCATTACATGAAAATGAGCGTAAGAAGCTAAGCCCACAAATGTAGCGAAAACAACTATTTATAATGCATGCATGTTTTCACTCGTTGGCATCTTTACATCAATCAATGAAACGTCTTTTAGATGAACCCTTAAATGCATATGTTTAATTCTCTTTTCAGTCTTACGATAACATGGGAACAAGTAAAGGATATGGTTCACCTAGTAAATTCGGAACAGGGAGTAGCAACTATCTAAGTCCATCATACGGGTCTTCATCCAAAAATTACTCTTCACCCAGTTACCAGCCATCCAATCGTTATTCATATAGTGGATCTAGTCCATACAACAGCAGCAGCAACAGATATTCATCATACGGCGGAGGAGGCGGTCTATACAGCAGCCCCGTCCAGGAGCGGATCCAACGGTTCTCAACTGGAGAAAACCGCTCTTCGAGACAGGACATGTATTCACCACTTAATAGCAACCGTGCCCCTTCCGTTGGAAGGGACAATTCATACGGATATGATAAGCATTCCACAAGAAGTGCAAACTCTGACCCATACAGCAATAGGTCTGGCTATCTCTCTGACTATGGAGGAAGCACAAGATCATTTGGATCATATGATAATTCTTCACTTCGCTCAGGACGAAGTTATGGAGGGGCCAGTAGAGAAAGTTCTCCTGTAAGTAACAGATCGTCAAGGTACGAGTATAGTGGAAGTGCATCACCTTCATACTCCACATATACCTCTGAAGCTTCACCACCAGTTTCACGAAAATACGAAAGACAACAAGCAAGAGCATCTGAGGCAGACCACGATCCGTATGGTCGTCGGCGCTCTCGTGATTATGGTAGTATCCCACCTCCTCGAAAAGAGTTAGTTACCTCCGAAAGTGACACAGATGACAGTGCTCCAGAAGCTGAGAAAGATGGATTCAAAGGACGATATCTTATCTCTCGGGGAACTTCTCCACCTCCAGAAGGAGGAACGCGTCGCGATATAAAACAATACAGGCGTGGAAAATCAAACAGTATAGCAAAGACAAAAAGATTACGTCCTCAGAGTCGTGAACTCCGACGAGATGGTCGGTTTCGCGGTCGAACATCAACAAACGTTGTTGACTGTGCAACACAAACTCTTGAGCCACCGTCTCCCAGACGGGGAAGACGTGGTTCTGCCGGTAGTAATGCAGGCAGTGCCGGAGTGGACATGCGTGAAAAGGCAGCGTTAGCAGCTTTAGCCATGATGGAAGATGGAGGGGGTGGAAATGGAGCTGGAGAAGCATTTTACAAGTACAGAGACAAATTTTCGAATCCCATGTCACCTGGTTATAACGATGACGGCAACAAACCAAATAGATATTCTTATCGTGATAAAGAAGCAACTGTGGCCGATGTGCCAGGAGAGAGATCGTGGAGAAAAGCAGTGTATGGCGATGTAGAAACACCGAAATCTGTTGCAGATTCTGAAGACGAAGCTCTTGTTCCTAGAAGAAGAAGAGCCCCTAGAACAAGCACTCCCAAGTCACCAAATGAAGTTAATACAGAAGAACCACTCAGTCCCCGATTTAGACAAAGGGATGTAAACAGAGATTCCAGACCAGACTATAACCGTTCTTCTTCAAGGGAAAGTATTTTAGACGAGACGCCGAGACGGAAACGGCATAGCAGTCGGGAACTGCTAGATAACCCCGGGGAGCCAGATATAATAGTTCATTCTCCCGTAGATTCACAACCTCCCGTGCAACGTCGCAGACGACATGGAAGCAGAGAGTTACTGGACGATCCAGTCGACGCCGATGCTCCTTTAACACCGGAAAACCTTTCCCTTCGTGATAGTATTGAAAAGGTTCACCAGTGGAAGCAACAGCTACCGATACAAGATCCTTACTCACGGGACGTTCATCCTGCACCAAGTGGTCCCATCAGGAACTTAGAGCCTAGGTTTCCGAGAAGTGATTCTGGTGAGTACTTCTCTGCGCATGATTACCCTCCCTCGAAATCTTCTAAATACTCCGAAAGGGACCTTTCTAGTCGCGATGTGTCACCCGATCGAGTTCGCGGGCGAAGGTCAGTGCGTGAGCCTTCGCCACCCCGCGAGGAGTCTCCGCCTCCTCGAAGAGGAAGGCGTGGAAGATTGAGAAGTGACCAAAATGACAATGTCTTTACAAACGACAGTGGTCATGAACATAGACTAAAAAATAAAAGCTACCGAAAATCAAATCTTAACAGATCCATAGATCTGGATGATGAAGCAGATGGCGATTCTAACGTGAGATCAAGAAGAAGCGATTCCAGAAGTTTGAATCCTCCGGCCCAAAACAATCGTAAATCTGGTAGTTCTTCCGATGCATTTTCCAGAGACGATTCTCCTAATCGTCGACATTCTCGTCAATCATCATATGAGAGTCGACGAATTAGAAGGGAAGGTTCGCGAGAAGATACATTAGATGACAGGAAGCTGCGCCGAGATGGACATCAAAGTGACCGTGGCCAGGCAAGTGATAGTTCTCATTATGGTTTCAATCGTGAGGATTCGCCTAATCGATTTCAATATTCTAAAAGACGACAAATAAGCAGAAATAATTCGCGCGATGACAACCTGGATGATCGACAACCTTACAGCAGGCAAGGGTCGGATGACAATGTACTTGATGATAGAGTCAATGCATACAATCGTCCAAAAAGTCTGGGTGTGTCCAATGAAAGCCTGGCTCATATGAGCAACTCATCTTCCATCCCCTCAATGAACTCTGTGGTACCGGACGATGGACATTTACGGAAAGGAACTTCATCCTCTTCAGTTATGTCTAACGAAACTAGAGCGACACCGTCGCCAAGATCACCAAACCAACAAGGTATGAATAAAGAATCAGGGTTACCAGACCTTGTCTCGGGGGCCAATGAAACAGGTACCCAACAGTCAAGTCGTAAACCGCAGCAGGCAAAGCGAACAAAAAGTGGGTTTATTGGGGCAAACATGGATATCGACAATATTTTAGGTAGTAACGAGGATGGCTCTAAAAAAGGCAAAATGTCTGGAGATTATTTCGCAGACAGTAAAAATCTTGACGAAGTAATGGTTAAAAGACCACAAAACTTGATGGATACACCAGTTCCTGATCATCCTCATCCCTTACAGCCAAAGTCGTCAGGTAACTATGCGTCATTCGCATAAAGTGATGGCGTCGACAAAATATGACTTTGGTACAGCGTAGATTTCTAAAAGGTCCCTTCAAACCTCTACCACTGTTTTATTCCTCCGTTATTTTGATTTTCCTTTTAAATATATGTAATTTCTGTCGTAATTATAATTCTTCCTTCTCTGTATAGACTTTGTTTAATAACAATTTGCTACACAAAGATTATATCTTGAAGACGACTTCACTTGCCTGATATGCCTGCATTACACTAGTTTTAGATTTATATTCTAGAAACCTTTTAATAATTAATTTATTATTAACCTGTCTTTTTCGTTGATTTTCCTTGATTTTTATTTTATTATTTTTACCTTCGCATGATCATAGAAATATCTTGTAATTTTGCCCATCTCTGTCATAACTCTGTAATCTTCAGTGATCTGCGCAGTATGAGTAATGACGGTTAATGCTTCCTCTGTTTGTTGTGCATCAGCAGTGAACAACTTTAGACAGACAAGTTGTCACAGCTGTAGAAACATTGGTGTATCTATTTCGCTTTGTGGGTAGCTCAAGACCAGTCACTTTGTTCCCACCACTTTCGTTTTAAGTGTGCTTCATCGCTTTTTAGCTCACCTGAGCCAAAGGCTCAAGTGAGCTTTTCTGATTAAAATTTGTCCGTTGTCTGTCGTTGTAGTCGTCGTCGTCGTCGTTGTCGTCGTCGTCGTCGTCGTCGTTGTAAACTTTTCACATTTTCATCTTCTTCTCAATCCACTTTTTGGTACAGAGTATCCTTGGGTGAAGGGGATTTAAATTTGTTCAAATGAAGGGCCACGTCCTTTTCCAAGGGGAGATAATCATGAATTTATTAAAAATTAATGGCATTTTTTAAAAATCTTCTTCTCCAGAACCACTGGGCCAGGAAAGATGAAACTCATGTGGAATCATCTTCAGGTAGTGTAGATTCAAGTTTGTTCAAATCATGACCCCCGAAGGGTGGGGCCAAAATGGCCGACCCAAGTTTTACATAGGAATATATAGGAAAAATCTTTTAAACATCTTCTTCTCCAGAACCCCTGGGCCAGGAAAGATGAAACTCATGTGGAATCATCCTCAGGTAGTGTAGATTCAAGTTTATTCAAATCATGACCCCTGGGGCAAGGGTGTGTTAAAAAGGCCACCCAAGTTTTATATAGGAATATATAGGAATAATCTTTAAAAATATTCTCCTCCAGAACCACTAGGCCAGGAAAGATGAAACTCATGAGGAATCATCCTCAGGTAGCGTAGATTCAAGTTTGTTCAAATCATGACCCCCGGGGCAAGGGTGGGGTCAAAATGGCCGACCAAGTTTTACATAGGAATATATAAGAAAAATCTTTAAAAATCTTCTCCTCCAGAACCACTGGGCCAGGAAAGATGAAACTCATGTGGAATCATCCTCAGGTAGTGTAGATTTAAGTTTGTTCAAGTCATGACCCCCGGGGCAAGGGTGGGGTCAAAATGGCCCAAAGTTTTACATAGGAATATATAGGAAAAATCTTTAAAAATCTTCTCCTCCAGAACCACTAGGCCAGGAAAGATGAAACTCATGTGGAATCATCCTCAGGTTTTCAAGTTTGTTCAAATCATAACCCCCAGGGCAAGGGTGGGGCCAAAATGGCCGACCCAAGTTTTACATAGGAATATATCGGAAAAATCTTTAAAAATCTTCTTCTCAAGAACCACTGGGCCAGGAAAGATGAAAATCATGTGGAATATCTCAGGTAGCGTAGATTCAAGTTTTCAAATTATGACCCCAGAGGGTAGGGTGGGGCCAAAATGAACGATCAAAGTTTTACATAGGAATATATAGAGAAACCTTTTAAAATCTTTTCAAGAACTTCAAATCCATGCTAAGTGATATTTTTATGGAATCATCCTCAGGTAGTGTAAATTCATGTTTGTTCAAACCATGACCCCCTATGAGGTTAAAATTCAAGCCCCTCTCCCCCCAAACTCAGTAAAATTTCAGTAGGGATCTGATATGTGCTTTTTCCTAGCAAATTGCTCAGGTGAGCGATGTGGTCCCTGGGCCTCTTGTTTCATAATAGATTGTAGTTTTGTTGAATGGCTTGACTGTTGTCTTGAAATATTTTAAGTGGTTTCGTGTCTTGTTATTCATAATCATTTATTGTTCTTAAGAACTTTTGTTGTTCATACAAATCCATTTTATAGAAGAGAAACTAGTGGATATAGAAGAACCACAGACCGTTCAAAGCCTAGGGGCACCACCGACAAGTTCCACGCCAGAATCACCAATGTCTCCCCAGAGAACACGGGGACTGCCCTCGGCAGCGGCCCAGCAGATGGGCAACATTTTGAAAAACAACAAAGGATCAGTTACCATCAGTGATATTCTGAACTTGTGAAAACCACCTCAGAAAGGTCAGGGTACCTGATACCAATCTGAACTGCACTTCCGGGGATTCACGACAGCCAATCAACTGCTGGAATACTTAGGAGTAGACACTCAGAAAGTAAGATAAAACTTTTAAAAATTAGATTTCCAGAGAGAGAGAGAGAGAGAGAGATGATACTCTAGAGACATTTTCTCAAAAAAAAACCCAAAACAAAACATATAATCTTGAGTACAGTCGTACACCGTATATCAACCATTTTAATGATCATGTAGAAACTTACTTATGATACTGCGTATATATTTTAATGGTTATATAGGCCCAATGTACATCAGATTACGTAAAATTTTACTGATATTCATTTCAAAATTATAACGAATAATAAAGCAGTTTCAATGACAAGAGTGCTTTAAAATTTGTTGCACGGAATCAAATACTTTTTTTAATTTAAGAATTCAAACTCAGCGTTAATATATATAATTCAACTATATAATTACGAGTACATGTAATAGATTTTAATAAATTGTATCCTATGTTAACTTATTTCTTTTTTTTTTGTTGTTGTTTTTTTTTTTGTTTAATTAATCATTTAAAAAAAACAGACGAAAGACACTCAGAATATTAATCGTCCACTTTTTTCATACTTCAGAAATGTTATTATCGGGAAAAAGTTTACAGAGTATAAACAATATATTTTGAATAAAATGTACTCATATCAGTAGTGATAAAATCGGTTAATTTTTAGGTGAAAATAAAGATGTCCAAATTTCTCTTGACTCTATTTATCACTGTTATGTACACTACAGCGAAACCATTTTCTTTCTTTCTCCTCCTTCCGTTTTATTTTTCTTTGGAAAAGGGGGGGAGTAGTCGAGCACTTACAAACGGCAAAGGCGAGGTAACTCTGATATCGTTGCATGGAAAGATTTGCGTTTAACGTGTATATACCACTTGTATACATTAGTTAGAAAGAAAATAATTTTATTTTGTTTTTGCATTTTTTAAATGTCGTGACAATATTCATGCATCGTAGAAATAATGCTTCTTATGTCTGTGTAGAAAATCTATAAGATGAGAAACTGCACAGTCTTCATTTAAGTTCTGTTTTTTAATTATTGAATAAATAAAAATATTATTATTATTATTTTTTTTTTTTTATAAATTTGATTATAAAAGTTTCTTTTAATCATCATACTATAAACATTTTATTGATCAATGACATTTTTGGAGAAAAAATGACCGATTAGGAGGAAGACAAATTCAAACTAGAGAGAGAAATATCTCAGAGCCTCAGAGAGAAATCAAAGTTTGATTAGATATAATACAGCTACCTCTAACGAGGCTTTGGGTTTTTTTTTAAATTTATTATTATTATTATTTATTAATTTAGAAATTTGAATTATAGTACTCAGTCTTAACAACAAATCTTTATTAAAAATTGGAAAAAAAAAAAAAGGAAAAAAAAGTGGTCACAAGGAGTCGGTATTAATCTTAAGGAAAATTGAATTGTAAAAATTCGTTTTATATCAAGAAATTGGCACATTAATACTGACTGGATATATTCGTTATAAGATATATATCTACAAGAGCACTAAGAGCCCACAGCTACTGAGTAGTGTGGCAAGGAAATTGAAATTTTTCACCTGGGAACACGCGTAGGAATACATGGGTTAAGGGTCAATATCTTGAAGATCAAGCAATCATATCAAAAAGTATGGCGACCTTCGCGAGTCGAGTACAGTATTTGGATGATACCGATCCTTTTTCGAGTACAAATTTTCCAGAACCGACTCGTCCACCAACTTTTACATTCCATATTAATGTTCCTTTGATTAATCAAATTGGTGGTGTACATAGACTTCTTGAAGCGCCACATAAAGTAAGTTAACAATTTTTCATGTGATCGCTGTGGTTGTGAAGTGTAAACAAACGCAGACGTCAATATCATTGTATCGATGTGTTTCATTTGCTTTTACAATGAAATGATATTCTTAAAATGTCAAAATACACAGTACTTATTTACTTGATAAACATGATATTGTCATTTGAAAATTATTCTTATTTTTATTCAATTTCTTTCATTTTTTTTTTCCACCAGTTTTCAATCTTTTTTGTCAACTTTACTTACTTGGCATTATCTTTAGTGATTCTTTCTTCTTTTTGAAATTACGTTGTATATTTATTTGAATATTGAAATATTTGAATCATTTTATAAGTATTTATAATGTTAAAATGTAAAATATGTTATGATGTACAGAAAATGTTGATACAGTTCTACAGGTAGCCCTATGTTCATTTCACAATTCGATAAATTAATTTTGACATAAGGAAAATAATATTATCATGATTACGTGTCATTGAAAGACAACTGATTAATGTATCTGACTTTTACTTTGTTCAGAAAATTGCATAGAGTCGGTGGATAATTGGTATAGTATGAATATATGATATTGTCTGATTTTTTATGTGTCTGAGTGACTTGATTATAACAACTGATATGGCCACTGTGGACTGTCAGTTGGTGTTTAGCCCCAGGAATGGTTTGAAAGTTCAGACTGTACAGAATTCTTATAAAACTCACAGTAAGATGACATAAAATTTATATCAGATTAAGTCTGAGGTTTTATTTTTTTATCTCCATTCCCTAAAGGCAGTCTGTATTTATATTTTTTGATTGAACTTGTTGAAGTAATGTTGTTTGAAGGTTTGTTTATGTACTGTAAGATCAGTCATTTGATCAAATGATATGTTGAACACTTTTTTTTCGCAAAGAATGTTGATTTGGCATGTTCAATACATTCTGTAATACCCTAAATTTGAGGCATTGTATTGTTTTTTTAACAGTTAGAGGACTGTGCCCTTCAGATCTACAGATATCACAATGGAACCCAGGGAGATTATGGAACCTATCTGGACTTGGAATCCACCATAGATGAACAACAAGACGATTTAGAAGGATTCCAAGATCAGTAAGTGAGAGCTACCTGTTTATAGGAAACGTACCAATCCACTGGAAAAGAACAAAATACCTTTATATTTAAGAGGGGGGGGGGGGGGGGGATGGGTGGGTTGGAGAGACTTACCATAGGTTTTGCTTTGGTCAATGAAAGATCATTAAAGATAAATTAGAAATTAGATTTATTTTACTTTTTAAAAATAGATGATATGCCCATCATAATACTAATGCTGATCCCTTAGAGTTAGAAAGAAGAACATTTGTTTATAAGACTGTTTAGAATCAGTTGATTAAAATTTGTTATCTAAATTATTAATGGTATAGTACTATTTGACTAAGGAACACATGAATACAGATGAGTGGGGTGGGATCATAATTTAATTACAGATAACTCAGTTATTTTAAGAAAAGTCTTTAAAGAAAATGATGGACTGTTTGCCAAGTCTGTTCTAAAAATATTATACATCTGAAGACTGCTTGACGATAACCAATCCATCCCAAGTAAAAGTTAATTTCTGAGTTTTGGGTCATTGACTGAGAAGGCAGGGGGAATGTCTTAATCTGGTTTGCTTCATATGTCAGTTAACAATATTTTTAATTATAGTATACAAAGAAAAATTTAAAAGCTTGAAAAGGGAGGGTAATGCAAGATTCATCGTCTGAAAATTGAAAAATGGTCTATCTGTTCACCTTTTAATTTTAACTTTATGAAACTTCATATTAGGGTCTGTCTGTAGGCTTTTAAATAAAGTGAAATTCAGAAATTAATCAAATTATCAAGTAAATTATCAAAGATTTCATGACAGTTATATAATGGAAAGTTCAAACAAAGATTCACATTGCTTGGTGACCATCTCTGGAACAAAACAAGAAGTTAAAGCGCAAAGTCATAAAGTTAGTCTACCCCAGACATTGTGACTAATTTTGCTCTGGTATGCTGTTTACCAGGGTGCTTTGTTCCAGTTTATTACATTGTTACTTTTATGGATGACAGATAATCTAACACAGAATAGGGGGGTGACATGTTGTTTTGTACCAAGTTCATATACCCACAAACCTACCTGAATGCTGTCTAGCATTATAAACTTCAACTGACTGCGGTTAATCTATGGTACAGGGATGATCCTCTCAAGTGTTGGATATTGTCTCTCCATTCCATTTATTAATTTGACATAGTTCTGTTTGTTAAATGTGTTTTATCTATATCAATGAGCATATAAACACTTGAGGGCTTTCAAGCATTCTCATCTGCGATAACTCAAGTGCTTAAGATGACACCATATAATATCAGTAAAATTGTAGGAAATAGGTACTCTATTACTCTTTGTAAGTAAAGCCTACTGCTTGGCACGCGATATGTATATACAAGTATTCCATAAATATTTTGTGGATGAGGCATTGTCTCTGGTCATAAGGTTTCAAAGACAGTATCTGCCTGAGCGGATATGACAAGAGACAGCAGATACTAGACTGCTGAGTAGACTAACCAGATCCTGGCATTTAGTCAAGGACAGCTTAATATACACCATACTCAAGTTCACACATCAGTCAACAGAGCTATAACTTTGTCCAGAGGTTCACTGAGAACACCCAGAACTTCTGAAACCATGACCAAAGGTTCACAAAGAACACAGAATTTCAAAATTGATGACCAAAGGTTGATCAAGATCACCCAAAGCTAGAAAAACTGACATCTAGAGAAGTTTATTGCATTTGAAAATGAAATGGTTTCATTTACCCCAGTAACTTGATTTTCAAGGTCATAGATAACCTGCTATGTGGTTTTTGCAGAAGAGCCCTGATTTTCTGTTGGTAGCTGCAGCAGCATTATCTGATCCCAGGTATAGCTACAGCTGCCGAACTCTCCGTGGGCCGCCGGAGTCAGTTAATATTGCCAGGATTAGGTGAAGGATCTGCTTTTGAAACTAGATCTTTTTTATCAGTATAACTGCTTTCTTGGTTGAATAACCTTCAAAACATCAAACACAAAATGACATGGCTAAAAAAAAATACTGGCTCCAATCATGTCTTTCATTTAAGAATAATTATCTACCCCTTAATTTAGAGATATGAGTAATTAACACTGGAAAAAATAACATATATTTAAAAATTTCAAAATCAAAAATAGAAAAGACTCATGCTCGACAATGGTTTTAGACAAAAGTGCAGCGTATTGATTTCAATATAGATAACGTTCAGAATATCGAAACTAAACAAAAGGTTTCTCATTGCTGGCATTGTATGTAGATATTGTCCGAGGCCAGCATGCAGACTGTATAGCTCGTAAAGAATTCAGGAGAGACTTGCATACAGTTTTTGAGTGTTTGTTTGACAGATCAGAAGTATTTTGTTGAAAGGTTTCACATCTCCTGGTGTTTATCGTGTTGTCTTCAGGAAAGCTAGGTGATTTATACAACATATAGCCATGCATTCTTTACACATATATACATACATTGGCTCAGTTGAGGGCCTTCTTCTAAGAAAGAAGTCTAACAGTTTACATTATAGATACATGGAATGTCCATATTTTTGGGCATGTGTCAGAAAGTGAAATTTGTGATCGTGCATTAAGTGTATAAGGTTAAGAGTATCTAACAATGCACGTACAACGTTCTACATAATTATCATACATTTCTGAAACATCAGCGACACACTTGTGATACTAAGTTTTCCTACATGATATTGCACTTGATGGACTTCTATTCACAATATATCATGAAAATTATGCATACTTTTCATTTAGAAGCCAAAACCTTAAGTTTTCTTCTGACTTTACTTTTCCCAGAAAACAGTCCGGCATTCTTCGGTATGTACTCAAGTCAGGAAATGCAGTAGACATGTTTACCTGTATTCACATCAAACCTGGACAGGACTTATTAGCATAAAACAGAACCAGCATGATCAATTATTGTACAGAACCCTACACTCTGTCTGTTAGAAAGCATATCATCACAGAAATTATCCAAAATTTGATTAACACTTGTACAGTAGAGACTAAGAGAGGGTAGCCAATTCAATAATCTTATCTGTTGGCCGCATCAGAGGGACACAGGTTTTGAGTCTCAGAGGGAGACGTAAGTCCTGCTGACAGTGGGACAAGTAGTAGATCATTCCACCTTTACGTAGACCTATTATCTGTCTTTGAATTATCAATCACTGCATGTCTATTCAGTAGATGGCACTTTAATTATGGTCTCTATACGGAAGAAAGACTTTCCCTGTGTAAACATTTTTAGCTAGATCTTATATAAGTTTGCTGCATTATGCTACAAGGTTCATATACCATGCATACAAGGTTTATATACCATGCATACTGCACATGCAGTTGTAATTAAAATCACCATTCATTGGACGTGTTTTAAAATTTTTTTCTGTGGGTGTGTAAACACGTACATTGAAATGAAATTAATTGTTGAATCATTCCTTAAACAGCCAGTCAATCTGCCACCTACATGGCTTATTTTTTTCACAACTCCCTTTGATTAAACAAACTTTTATTTTTTATGACAGGTACATGTAAATAGATATGTTGGCGGAATGAAAACATAATTTGTTAGGAGTCCTTAAAATAAGGAATGTGTATATTTATATTGATATGAGCATCAGATGTCATTAGCTTAATAAGATTATTAAAGATACCTAAACATTTGTCATTTCAATGGATTGCCTAAACCACCTACATATGGATGAGATTCTATGAGATATCTTTTACACTTTGTAACAAGGTTGCTAAAATCAAGACCATGATTTCTCTATCCGTTTTATCAAGTGCTGATAAAGATCCTATCTCTAACACTGACACATACTTGTTTTACAAGCCATTTATTTCTTTTCAATTTAAACAACTCCTCTTAAAAAGACATTTAAAGTCATCTGAAAACTTCCTCAATTTAATTTGTTTATATTGAATTATTTGTATAAGGAGATATTCTAGATTTATTGCATACCCTGTAGTTTTGTGAATGTTAAAAATTTTCTAGATTTTAAAATAAGAGAGTTCCAAAAATATTTTGTTTGATCCTACCACAATATTTATTTAAGAGAGTCCGATGTTTCAATAGGTGATTGATATAAAGTAATGGTAGTCTACACAGGAAATCTTACCTGTCTTAGATGTAAACATAATATAAAGGTCCCCTGTGACAGGTTTTAGGTGAGCAGTGGTCATATATTTGTAGCATGTTTCGTATATAAACAGATGTGTACATGCATAGATTATTAAAGAGATTATTTGTTACTTCAAGTTGTCTGTTTTTCCAACCTGAAATTGATATTTAAACATTTATGAGCAAAAGCAATCTATTATATTTGGTTAATTATAGATGTATATACCTATTTTAAGTGTACTCACGTTTCTTCATATCTAATATAGTACTGGTGGATGGTACATGTACTAGTGAATTTATAAGGTTATACCATTAAAGCATTAAATATTAATCAGTATTATATGATTTTAATCATCAATGTTACTTTTTTTTCCAGGAGAAAGAATGCTTTGATATTGAGGACACAGTTAACAGTACGAGTACATGCAGTCATAGGTAGGTATAGTTAGGGATTTATTAAGTACATTGTAACACTATAACTTGTATTTTTTAGCTCACCTGAGCCGAAGGCTCAAGTGAGCTTTTCTGATCAAAATTTGTCCGTCGTCTGTCGTCGTCGTCGGCGTCGGCGTAAACTTTTCACATTTTCATCTTCTTCTCAAGAACCACTGGGCCAATTTCAACCAAACTTGGCACAAAGTATCCTTGGGTGAAGGGGAATCAAGTTTATTCAAATGAAGGGCTACGCCCCCTTCCAAGGGGAAATAATTATGAATTTGTGAAAAATTTATGGCATTTTTAAAAAATCTTCTTCTCCAGAACCGCTGGGCCAGGAAAGATGAAACACATGTGGAAGCATCCTCAGGTAGTGTAGATTCAAGTTTGTTCAAATCATGACCCCCGGGGCAAGGGTGGGGCCAAAATGGCCGACCCAAGTTTTACATAGGAATATATAGGAAAAATCTTTAAAAATCTTTTTCTCCAGAACCACTGGGCCAGGAAAGATGAAACTCATGTGGAATCATCCTCAGGTAGTAGCAGATTTCAGTTTGTTCAAATCATGACCCCCCGGGGCAAAGGTGGGGCCAAAATGGCCGACCCAAGTTTTACATAGGAATATATACGAAAAATCTTTAAAAATCTTCTTCTCCAGAACCACTGGACCAGGAAAGATGAAACTCATGTGGAATCATCCTCAGGTAGAGCAGATTTCAGTTTGTTCAAATCATGACCCCCCGGGGCAAAAGTGGGGCCAAAATGGCCGACCCAAGTTTTACATAGGAATATATAGGAAAAATCTTTAAAAATCTTCTTCTCCAGAACCACTGGATCAAACTCATGTGGAATCATCCTCAGGTAGTGTAGATTCAAGTTTGGTCAAATCATGACCCCTGTGGCAAGGGTGGGGCCAAAATGGCCGACCCTAGTTTTACATAGGAATATATAAGAAAAATCTTCTTCTCCAGAACCACTAGGACAGGAAAGATGAAACTCATGTGGAATCATCCTCAGGTAGTGTAGATTCAAGTTTGTTCAAATCATGACCCCTGTGGCAAGGGTGGGGCCAAAATGGCCGTCCCAAGTTTTACATAGAAATATATAGGAAAAATCTTTAAAAATCTTCTTCTCAAGAACCACTGGGCCAGGAGAGATGAAACTCATGTGGAATCATCCTCAGGTAGTGTAGATTCAAGTTTGTTCAAATCATGACCCCCGGGGCTAGGGTGGGGCCAAAATGGCCGAGTTTTATATAGGGATATGTAGAGAAACCTTTTAAAATCTTCTTTTCAAGTACTTCAAAGCTATGACTTGTGATATTTATATAGAATCATCCTCAGGTAGTGTAGATTCTAGTTTGTTCTGATGAACGCCTGGGGGGGGGGGGGGGGGGTATGGAGTAAATTTAAGCCTGATGTGCTCAGGTGAGCGCTGTGGCCCCTGGGCCTCTTGTTCTGTTTCTGAGGTAGGACATGCTATATTTAATGTTGATTATCATGATTATAGCATCATTATAATTACATCAATCCTGATTCGTGTTATCATATAGGATGTTTCCAATAACTGATAGATGTATGCAAATTGATTCGTTTTATTTGTGGGTTGTCTATTCATGTCTATTTTAACCTTACACATTACTTTGGAACTTTTAAAGTTTTAATATTTCTGAGTTGTAAAACAAGTCAGTGATCTAAATTTTCCTTATTTGCTAACTCAATTTGATCCTGACATCTCTATGCAACACAAACAGACAGGTTTCCCTCTTATGTTTGCTGTGCCTAGGAACTTTCAATAAGCCTTTTGGCCCTTCTCCCATATCTTATGTAATTTATATACTTCCCTGGCATAAATCACTTAAAAAATCTGCTATCCATACACATACACCTGGAACTAAAGCTATTCTTCAAGTGCATTCTTTATTCAGTGCAGTTACCTATGATAGGTTGATTAAAACATATGTGGACAGAGGTTTGGAAAATTTGAAGCTATAATTATGACATTGTACAAATTTGTCAAAAGATGTAAAAAGATTTTTGCTGAATTTTGACATGATAATGGCCTTGTCGTTTCTGTCAGCTTTTTATTGCATTTAAATTAATTTTGTGATGACTATATATCTCCCACAAATTGAAAAACTAGAAAAAGGATTAAGGCAGCTTTAACAACATGAGCTTAATGGGAGCCCCTCTATCCACAGCTTTATCTACTGTTGTGAGGTGTGATAGTCAGTGTCTGTGAAAAGCAAACACAGACAGAAAGATTTTCCAGATGTAATCTAATTTTCTGCTTTGTTACCCTTCTTATAAATCTTAAATTTGGCATGTTGAATTCTCCTTGAGCTGAAAATACTCTGTCTATAGGGGAAAATTAATTGAAAGTTTAAAATATATACACAGAGAAGAATGAAAGTTTGAATTAAAGAGAAGATGTGCAAAGTGATTTTTTTATAAATATTTATGAATGAACATATTGATATTTTCATCTTTATCTTATTTTTTATACTGATGAAGTAATGACACATGAAGCAATTTTGGTCAATTGAAAAAGATATTTTGAGATCTTGCAGAGGCAGCTCTGAGTTAAAAATAGCAGAAAAACTGTTAAAATATCAGGAAGATTTTTATTTTCATACACAATTTAAACTCTTGGAAGAATCTTTCAAAAATATAAACCTTTAAGATAAGGGCCTGGTATCACTGGAAGCCTTCCTACTGGTGGGATGCTGATAAGCAATCATAGTGGTTTCCTGTTGGAGTCTGCCAAGCTTTTTCAGCACATTGATCTAAGGCAAAAGAGAAATCGTAAATCTAAGTTTCATGAGATGATAATTTAGTTTCTTTGAACATGTTGATGTTTTTTTCATCATTCAGTAAACAATTTTTTTTTCATTTTGAGTTATCAAGGCTTTCATGAAATATATACAGTTATACTTGACTTTGACTCCCTTTCTTTATTTTTCTAGCAATAATTTTTCCATGCATTCTGTGTATAATTTGGCTTAGTCTAAAATTAAGTACATTAATTAGCAGTGGATTGCTTTCTAAAGTAATGGCTATCATATTAATGTAATACTCTTGAAATCAGTTAAATTTTTTTTTCATGATGCCGAATTAATTGAATTAAGAGACCAAAGCCTTAAAACTCACAGATTGTACAGACACCTGCTGATTCTATCATTACCACTACCACAGGAAGTGCTACAATTAGTTACATCAACATAATTGATAAAAAAACTCATTTTGTACTGTGATTCATGACTACCATCTAGCCCTGCCCCTGACCTACGATAATATCAGAACTGTATCTGATAAGTATGAAATATAATCCATATCTGGACCCATCACTTCAGTGTCAGAGAGAATCAGAAATCCATTGTGGTGGCAAAGAACATTCAAATATTGTAATACCATGGGTGTTATATATAAATTTAAAACAGACATTTGATGCATCAAGGTGACATTGACAGTGCAGATCTGGGTAGCTTTCTGCAAGTTAATGCAGTCTTTGTTCTTGGTACTTCAAGACTTGTTCCATTTGTTGTGATTTAGGACAGTTTAAGGTTTCTAAGGACATCTTAAGAAGGAGAAATTGACCATGTTTTGTGTCATGGCTTACCCACATACTCAAGCAAATTAAAGAAGGAGATGTCAACAGGACTGAATGTATTTGCTGTTACCCCATTAACTCTACGTACCAGAAGACGTAGAAACATTGTCACCACCGATTCTGAAACAATGGGTGGAGACAATTCTGTAAGAGGAGTACAGGATCTAGGAAGAAATGACACTGAAGTGACAGTGACTGGGGTCCAAAAGGATGCTAAAGTTAGGAATGAGTCCTTAATGGTGACCAAGGAATACACAGCAACCTGCAAACAAGATGGGCCAGTGTATTCCGTTTCTAAGGTCACAGAAGATTGTAAAAATATCAAACCAAGGTATAAGGACAAAAATGAATTGAAAACTTGGTCTGAAATAAAAAACGAGGCCACCAAGGATTCCAGCAATGGTAGTGTTTCTGAGGAAAAGGATGTATCAAAAAGAATATCTTATGTTCTTCTTCTGGGTGAGTGAGGACTAGATATTTCCAATGTAAACAGTGAATCTAGGAGGTGAAAAAACCCATAAAGTGAAATGTTTAAGAAGTTTATGTCTGTGAAAGTGATGATGCATGAATGTAGGATTAACAAAGCCTATGGCAATGTGTAATCAGGTTTAAATCAGTGTCAAGAAATGAGGAAAAAATTAGGAATACTTAAAGTCAATTCAGAGCATTTTGTATGAAGTAAGTGTAAGATTTAGTAAAGTGAGATGTGTTTCTACCTTAAAAGGAAATAAAGAACATTAATATTTGGTACATACTGGTATGTAAAAGTTGTCATTGAAATAAATCATCTCAGGGGAGGTAACCACCTACACCTGAGTTATTTCCCTTTAGGATATACAATGTAGGTCGTTTACGCACTCGGTACAGCACAGATTTGGAAGATTATGACAAAATTCAGCATCAAAGGTTGTTAATCATGGAGTGGCTGGAAGGTAGTCATGAAAAAAATAGTTCTCAGGTATTTTACAGAGGTGATAAAATAAACACTGGACATGCATTCCTTCTAGCGCTAAAATATGGCTGTGTTGGAAAGGTTATTTGTTATTAGGTTCTTTGTAAAGCAAACTAATTATCAGATTACATGTGTTTGATATCAATCATAACATCAAATAAATAAAATAAATAAATTACTCTTTACAAAATGAACTACAATTCAGATAGTTTTTATAGTCTGTGTGTTGTACATTTCTACTATTGATTCTTACATTTATAATTTATTGTCTGAATGATGGGACATATTTACATTATTGGCATTTCCTTTGATTTGCTGGTTTGTGGTGAAAATTTGTGGGGTCTGTTTGAGGTCAAGATTCATCAATATTTGAGACAAACTGTGTGTATATTATGTACATTGATTCGTTATCTGCTTAAGAAGAGATAAAGAGGGATCAAATCTGTGTAAGGGTTTACCAGAAAGAGTGTATTCAGTTTATGAAAGGTTACAATGTTTATCCTGCAATTCAAGTCCTCAGGTCTTGTGGCAATTATATAAGGAAATGGGGAGAAATCTTTGATCAGTAATTGATGTAATGCTGATTGGCCCTCATAAGGTGATAAGATTTGGGGATTATAAGTAGTCAGGGGGGTACTTTAATCCTTTAAAGGTGGGAATATTCCTAGACAACAATGTTCCTTCAGCAATTTGTGGGTACTTGCTATATATTCTCTGCTGTTTACTGAGCGGTCATGTCTTGTAGGTTTCATATACCTATATGTTTACCTGGCAATGATGAAGTAGAAGATTGGCCTTAGTGCTATGTTTACTATTGGCTTTAAGTCACACTCTTATAGATAATTGTCAAGATCATCTGAAAATATTCAAATCACCCTGCTGTTGTTCAGACACAGGTAAGGTGTCACTCAATTTCTTACAGAGCTCCGGATTTATTTTGTGTATGATTTAATGCCCCATAGATTTCACATGCATATTACATCAGAGCACAAAAATAATCTCGTACTTAAGGATAATAGCAGTTCTGAGAGCAGTCAAAGAAACGTGCAGGTGTATGGAGATATACAGTGTAATAAAGTATATAAAAAGTATATTGAAGTTATGAGTCACTTCCTTTACTGAATGTTAGAACTAAGCTGGTGCCAGGAGAGAGGGGATTTATCTGTAATCCTCAGCCATTAACTGAATCTGCCATAGGAGTCTACTGAAAAAACATTATCATGTTTTTCTTTGAAAGAACTACACATACATCTACACCCCCAACAAGTTTCTAAAGTAAAAAAAAATCATTATAACCTTTCAATTACCTGGTAGTTTCTATATTTAAATAGAGCAATGAACTGAAATTCAAAGTACTTGTTGTGGTATATAATAAAATATTGCTGATATAGCTTTTTAGGTCACCTGAGGCACTCAGTTTTTCTGTGTCGTGTATGTGTGTCGTGAAACATTTGAACATTTTCACTTCTTCTCTGACCATAACCAATTTCAACCAAATTTGGTATACAGCATCTACACCCCCCCCCCCTGGGGCCTGACCAAGTTTCTAAAGTATAAAAAAAATCATTATAACCTTTCAATTACCTGGTAGTTTCTATATTTAAATAGAGCAATGAACTGAAATTCAAAGTACTTGTGGTATATAATAAAATATTGCTGATATAGCACTTTTTTTTTGTATTTACATGTATTTATTAGGGCAGCCCTTCCATTAAAAGCAATAACTAAATTTGTTTGACATTGTTTTGCAAAATATTAATGACAGACCACATTATTATTGTTTTTCTATTATATCAGTGTTGTTCTATTATATTTGTAGAAAAACTTCTGAATTCCCATGGAAGAGAACTTAGGCGTGCTTTGTTTTCATTAAAACAAATCTTTCAGGTAAAATTTAAACAATAAAAACACATCTCTTCCTATTTAATCAGTGCTTGTCTTTACTTTGTTCCTTGCTTACTGATCTTTGATTCCATATTGTAGGATGACAAGGACTTGGTCCATGAGTTTGTTAACAATGACGGCCTGGATTGCCTCATCAAGGTGGGATCTGAGGCGGACCAGAATTACCAGAACTACATACTCAGAGGTACGTATCAGAAATAAGCTACTAGAAAAGAATGTGTCAATGTTCAGGGGGAGGGGGGCAAGTAATTTCCTATAAAAATACAATAAAATGTGTATTTTGCACTCATCTCACTGGGTTCTCATATCAAGTTAAGTGTTAACCCAAACGTATTGCCTGTTTGAGGATGACATCATCTAAATAGTGAAAATTCAGAGATAGTATATGCACAACATTAGGGGTGCACAATTGCATGGTTTAGAATGGAAGTGCATTTTTCTCTTAGTTACTCTGATCTACTTATGAAAAGAATAACATTTATGATGATTTTTCTCTTGCATGGTTTAGAATGGAAGTGCATTTTTCTCTTAGTTACTCTGATCTACTTATGACTCTCTAGTAAGCATTGCTAAGTGTATAATTATGATAAGCAGTAGTGCCTCTTTGCAAAATTGTGAATTTCATGGCCTCTGGTTTAATAAAAGGGTTTTTTTTTTGGGGGGGGGTTTTTCTATTATATCAGTGTTGTTCTATTATATTTGTAGAAAAACTTCTGAATAAAGAGAACTTAGGCTAGTGGGGGTATATGAAATGAGGCAGAACTAGCAGATCAATAAGTAACTGTGTTAATGAGGAAGGGTTTTACATTAGCTTGTCTATGAGCAGATCCTTCAAAATTAACATACATTAAAGATTTCTCACAAGCAGTAGTTAACACTTGCTGTGCAAACCTAATAAAATTACCTTGAAATCAATATTTGCTTAAAATGTCACAAAACCGAATTTACCTTGAGAATTCATAATAAAAAGGGATGCATCACAATTGGAAGTTTATATGCTAAGTATTATACATGTACCACCTGACGAGAATTAAATTGTAAACCCAGTAAAAAGCTGTTGTATGCATGTATAGGTATCAAACAGTAGTGAACAAACACTGACAGCAAAAGATAAAAGAAATTTACAAGTTTATTTTAGGGATTTCTATGTTGGTTTAATGCACAGGGCTCTGCAAGGGGGTTCAAATAAGTGTTGCAAATGTAAAAGAGATTTAAGTAAACAGAGGGCTTTTATTAGGGGAATTTGTTAAAGGAAAATGCCCTGCTCGGGTCGGAACTATTTACTCTTGACTTAAGTCCATACCTTTATAATGAAGTATGCTTTGTTAGTCTTTAAATCGACTAGCCTAATGTTTAGAATTTCAGACAAAGATTTCTCCTCACAGCTCTATTTACAGATTATTGTACATTGTGATTCAAACAAAAACAAAATACATTCTAGCCTAAAATCATGACCTAGATTAAAGTACTTCATGGCAGTAAATAGTCCTTATATATTTAGATCTTTAAGGTAATGAAGGATAATATTGACAACATTAATGAAAAGAATGTATCTTGACATCTAAATGTTGAAAGCAAGCACTGGTGTTTCAAACTGCCAAATCTTTTGTGTCATTTAAAGGGGTTCACTAGATCTAAGTATATTGAGGAAGTATAACAATATTTTTATTTAAGAATTATAATGGTGACAGTTGACTTCTCATGGCAGATGTTTTGTTACCTGTGAGAAAGTGAAACCAGTGTTGCACACTTTGTGGGAAAAACAGAAAACACATATATTGCATTTAGGCTAAAAATATTTATGATCTATCTTGCTTGTGCATTCAAATGAATCATTATAAAAACAAAACACAGCTGTATGCAAGATTGCAAGTATAGATTAGTTGTTTAGAGGATATGCATAATGCAATTATTCCATTATTCATCTCTGTCCAATTAAGTCATTATATTTGCATTCGTTGTCGTTTCAGCTCTGGGACAAGTCATGCTGTATGTGGATGGGATGAATGGTGTGATAAACCACCCAGCTACCATACAATGGTTGTACTCGCTTCTGTCATCCAAGGTGAGATTACTACGGGTGATAAACCACCCGGCTACCATGCAATGGTTGTACTCGCTTCTGTCGTCCAGGGTGAGATTACCATGCACCATGTTCAACTGTACCTGCAAGGGACATTACAGATAGTGTTGCAAAAACAACATCACATTTATTTTGAAGTTTTATCAGTTTGAAATTCAGACATAATTAAAATTTTTGAATGAACCAATTAATGAAATGTAGCCAGCAATTATAATCCAATTTTGTCTCTTGAATAAGAAAATTAACTTATTCATCAGTCCTTTTCACAGTGCATTCATTTTATCTTGCAGGACAAATACAGTATAAGATAATAATTCATCAAAATATTTTAAAGATATTGTCACTATGAGAAATTGTGGAAAATACAAAAACCTTCCTTGTTAATGGGTCTTTCAAAATTATTTTTCATTGTTGTGTAGTAAACTGTAAGTATATTGCGTGGTTGTGGTTTGTTTGTAAGTAGAACCTTACTTTTGAAGTTTGTGTGTACTGGTTCAACTTCTGGAAACTCAAGTCTTTTTCTGTTATGGTCAGTTTACTCAGATATGTCTCCATATGACAAATATCAAGGGTTAACAGAAATGAAACCAAACCACAAACAAAAATAGAAAATTCCTCTCAACTTCATCACATTTAAAAGATACACCCTTCATTCAAAATTTGATTATTACTGGTCTTAGTGTTCCCCAAGGTTGGACTTTTTTTTCTTTGTTCTTGCACACAGTCATTAAATTTGATGCCAATATTGATTAAGTTCTGAGGAAAGTTGAAGCTTTTACACAAAGGAATAAGTTGTGCTATTTGATGATTGTTCTTTAGACATAAGAATATAATAACAGATGATACTGTCTTTCAGTTTCGTCTGGTTGTAAAGACTTCTCTGAAGTTATTATTAGTGTTTGTGGAATATACAGAGTCCAACACAGAGATTCTCATCTCAGCGGTCAATGCTGTGGACACCAAACGAGGTAAAGTGGACACTTACTTTTATCTCAGTAATAAGCTGGAAAGAGAATGTAATGACAAGGAGGTAGTAATTGTTTCTCCTTACCCTAATAGATATCTCTGTAGGCAGCTTTGACACTTAAATAAATTCTTGCTTTCTGTTTAAATAGCTTTCATTTTCTTGGAGATTTCATTTTTAATTTTTTTTTTTTTTTGGTAGTGTAAAAATGATTTTTTGATGAAAGTCATTCACATTTTATGTAGAACTGTAAATATGGATTGTCTAGTGCAAGCATTACCCGGTAATTAATACCGTACTTGAAAGCATTGGATTAACCATGACTTTCAATATAATACATGATCCATTCTCTATTCCCAAATAAAGTAAAAAATGTTACCCAATTGTCTTTTCTACTTTTCTCTTATTTAAGAAAAGAAATAAATCATGTCATTATTAAATAGTGCATGTAATGCAATGAATTATTGCTAATTATGAACTACAGGAAATCATGAATTGATATATACATAAAATCTGAACTCCCCTGTTAAAAGTACAAAATGAACGAGCAGAATTGTTCATTGACACTGTAGATTTGCGTGTTGGACAACCATAAACAGTGTCAGGTTCTGTGTTAGTATGTTGAAGAGTAGCTCAGGCCGGGACTCGGTACACATATCCAGTGTTTGACCTTCAGGTCAATTTCACGGCTCATTGAAAACAGGTTACAGATTAAGATAATAATCATGCACCTTACAAAAGGAACCTTGAGATGTTGATTTGACATGATGTTGATAACGGTATTGTGTTCCTTTTTAAATTTTTTTCCCAGGAATTTAAAAAAAATGCTCAATTAGAGCAAATTACGAAATGGAAATATTTTTTTATACAGTTCAAAGAATATAGGCCTGCTAACTCATAATGTTATTCATAGTGTAACTATGAGCCTCAAGCACCTTTATATTATTGTTGAATTGTATAAATAGGCAATAAAGTAAGTGATAAATTGGCACTAAAATAACTATAATAAAAATTGTGAAATTAGTCAAGTTTAAAGTGATATTAGAAGTGAGAAAAGATACAAAGAAAGATAACTCTTTCACAGCCTAAACGTGAATCTTTGAGATTAAAAAAAAATCACTATCAGCTCGCAAATACTCTATGTTGCCCTTGAAATGATAATCTGAATGATATTGGTAAAGCTTGACAGTTTACATGAAAACAATTAAGATACACATGTGTATAGCATTATGATATTTTCAGTATGATATTGCCCATTTTTCATGAGTGTGTGCTACATTTTGTGTTTTATTATCAGGTGTAAAGCTTTGGTCCAACATAATGGGGATCCTGGATGAAAAAGAGGGAGGAGACACTGAACTCTTGACCTATGCCATGACCCTTGTCAACAAGGTCAGTCTAACATAAGACACATTAATAAGATGAAAGAAAAATACCAAATGATAGGGAAAAAAATCAGTTATAGCGAGCACAGCGAGGGCGTGAGAAGCGCCACTCGGGTAGCGAGCTCAATAGAATAACGAATGGAGGAAATTTGCTTAGAAATCTGCACATTGTTCCAAGAAATTTTTATCTCACCGCGTGAAAAAATTCCAAACTCCTAATAATCCTTTGCGGTACATAGCAACATGGTGGCTAAAGCATAGCAACAACTTACTTGAAAAAAAATTACAAACAACGATTTAATGCAATCTCCATGCCACAAAACTATCATTTGCGTTCTAAGTCAACAGGACATTTTTTTTTTACGTCATACTTTCGTCACTTAAATGACTGAGGTATTTCCGATTTTGTCGAAAACTACCAAAAATTCGAAATCTTGATCCCGAAGCCTGGGAAGTGATTTCTTTTTAAGCTTTTCTTCCTTTTTTTATAATAAACTGAGGATAGGCAGTGCAAGTAAAAGCTGTGTAAAGGTTTTTGATAGTAAATAACTGCGCTCGCCCCAACGGTCGCACCATAGAACATATTATGAGATTATCATATGATTACAACTGCGATCTTAGAATATCTTAGCAAACCAAAATTTCAACAACTTTTCTTAGAATATTTGCTGCCTTGAACAATGGAACCCCCTCCCCTACCCTATTTACTTACTTCAGTATTTATTGTTATTCCAAACTGGCTAAATACTTAATTAAAACATTGTTTAGGTTCTAAATGCCATCCCAGACCAGGACACATTCTACGATGTCACGGATGCCTTTGAGGAGCTGGGAATGGAAAGAGTCACACAGAGACAAATGAACAAAAATGGAGCCGACCTTGACCTTCTGTCACAGTTCCAGATCTACGAGGTAACATTGATGTCAGAAAAGTAAAGTAACAATGAAGAAATGATATTCACAAGCATGAATTAATCAGAAAAGCATACTGACTGAAAAAGACATGTTTGATCTTTTAGGCTGCTTTGAAAGCTGAGGATGGAGAAGAAGATGGGAATCAGTCTCAAGTCGAAAACCTCAGGTAAGACACCTACCTCTTGACTCATTCTTGGAGAGAAAATTTGTCAAATTTTTTTTACTCAAATTTTAACAATGTAAAAAAACTTCATTATACATGTATATGCTATTTAATAAAAGGGATGAAAATGATTATAAACACACAATATTTTTTTAGGAGAACACCAAGAATAAAAGCAGAGGGAGAAATGGGTAGAAAGAGTCGGCGATATTCTCTAGGTACAGGTCCTAACAGACTAGCCAAATCAAGAAGTGTGCCAGAACTCCAACCTGCTGAAGAATACAAACTTAGAAAAGAAAAACAGAAAGAGTGTGTATTCTTATTTTCATTATATGCCTTCTTTTACTATGAATGATAAATTTGAAATTCTAAAGTGTTATCAATACTATTTGAAATGATCCAAGTGCATACGTTTTTAATTCTTTCATAATTTATAGAAAATCATTTCAGACTAGGGTATATTTTACCCTGTATTGAACGTTAATTTGGAGCTAACATTTTACAGGAGATGCCAGCTTGTCCCAGAGGAACATGAACAACACGACCAGCTTCCAGACCAGCAGCTGAGGATGAAGAAGTTTGAGGAGCTCCAACAGAACATGGAGGAAGTACGGCCCCCTGACAAATTACTTTCCCCATCCCAGGAGCAGGTCAGCGGTTCAGCAGAGAAAGACCCCGCGTGTCGCCAGTCTTCGTGTAAGTCTGTGGACTGCCGTGTCAGTGTAATGAATGTTGTGGAAACTGAACCCGATCTAAATCACTTCTGGAAATATAGTCTCTCTCTGTATACACACTACAAAGTCACGTTCCCAGTCTTATTTTCAGTGTTGAAGTAGATCTTTGTTTTTAGTTGATTAGTGTTATGCATGGTTTATTTTGTGAATGTCTGTTTTTAGACCCAGCATTTGAAGTCAACACTAGTAAGTAAACTTGGGTTTTCACAGCTTTCCAAGTGTTCATCACAAATGTCATCTGAGCCTTGAATCACTTTTGATGACAGAACAAGTCTTTTTATTATTGCACTGCTTTAGTTTTCTGTTTGATATATAAAACATGTTGTGATATATTTTGGGATGTGGCCTCAAGTGGGAGGGGGGGGGAGGGTCAGAAGTATTCCCTTACATAGCAAAATCAAACAGAAAACTAGAATTATCTAACTTTGCTTGGATCCTTTATTCTTGCTTTCAGTTAATAATGCAGAGCAGAAAAAATATATTCTTCCAAAATATCCCACCCCTTGTATTCCATATCACAAATGCATCTTATATTGTTCTTTGTCTTGCAAGTGTAGAAGTACATTCTTATTTCTGGTGAAATGTGTTTTGCTAGTCAAGGGTGTATTTTATTATTGTATTTCAGATTAATTGGGAAGCAAATTATGTACACATATTATTAAATTTTTATACCCCACAAGTTTCTGCCCTGCACAGTCATAGGTGGCATGAAAACTTTTGAATTTTCAATTGAAACATTTGGATTGTTTTTGGATTTATGGCCTCAGTTTGATTTTTATTTGCTGTGAACTTTGACCTACTAACCACGCATGTCCTCCCAACAGATGTTCCAAGGACTCGTCAGCAACGTAGAGAGCGCCAGCGTTCCTTTCTCAAGGAACAGGAAATGGAGCGAGCACGGCAACGTGTCTCAGACCGTTACCATGACATTGAACATGACCGTGCTTCTGTGGCCAGCACTTCCAGCACGGGGTCGTGTGATAGTAACTCACACCCTGTGGAGATTGAGTCTAAATACTCGTCACTGAGCTCACTCAGTGATGTAGAAACAAATGACCATTCAAGGGGTAAGAGTGTAGAGAATGTAGAAATAGAAGACATAGACTTAGTGTTTATAGTGATCAAAAGTAGAGAATAGCTAGTGTTTTATCTTGCAAGACAAAAATAGGATTATAATCATGAACTTTATATTTGTATATGAGTACATGTATACCAATTTGATTAAAAAGAGACAGAATTATATGCACAAAATTTCTATTTTATTTCACAATAATAAATCTAAATAACATTATACCTGTATATATTTCTTAATATCCCCTTTTATTATACTGGGATACTTTTTATAATATGGATAAGCATGCATTGACAATTTATTCCTACTCTGCATGATCTGAAATACTTGTATTCCAAGACCAATATTTTCAGAGCAATATTGAAGAGAGTTGTAAAATATTTTAATTGATATTCACCTAATGTTTCTATTCAAGCCAATTAAAATATTATAAAACTAATCAAATATTTTTTAAGACTTAAACTATATTTCAGTCACTTACTGTAAATTGTTTATTTTTAGTTCATGACAAAAGACGAGGACAACAGAAGCCTTTATTACAACCACAGAAACCTGAGGACACAATCTCTAAAGAATCTGGCTACAACAGCAATGATGAAGCATCTCACGGTCAACAAAACAATCTGGACTCTAGAAATAACGAGATCAATGACACACTCAATCAGAACCAGAATGGAATGTTGGAGGAGAACAGTCTGCCACAGGACATGTCCAGTAACAGTCGCTGGCTGATGTACATGAAGAAACAGAAGGAGAAAGAACAGGAGGAGGAAGAGGTCCCCGAGCCAGGGGTCCTCAAAAGACACCCCTCCATCAGGGGAGACACAAGCCTCACCCAGAGAAAGGAAAATCTGGAGCAGGGACTCATAGGAAATTCTCTTATGCCCCCCAAACCCATAGAGACTATTGAAGAAAAAGATAACAGACTCAAAGATCATATTGACAAATTCTCCAGTGGACCAGGTGTATCTGAGTCAAAGGAGAAACAGGCCCCTGTAGGAGATAAGTCAGGGTTAATCAGTCGTGCCAAAGAGGGTCTTCAACAACAAACAACTGTGAAAAAGCCAGAACCAGCTGTACCAGTTGAAGTGAAAAAGACAGAAAGTGACATACAGTGGGATAAATTATTACAAAAGTTGCACAGACCTTTGAAAATTAAGGATGTTGATTTTACTGATCTCAAGGACTCTGAGGATGAGGATGTGTTTTGTCCTCCTAAAGTGGCATTTAATCCAGCTCTGGGTCCTCCTCCTCCCCCAGGGATACCAGGGATGGTACCCCCACCTCCCCCACCCCCCATGGGTGGGATACCCCCACCCCCTCCACCCCCCTTTGGAGCTCCTCCTCCACCACCTCCACCACTGGGAGGAATTCCTCCCCCTCCCCCACCTCCTGGTTTGTCACCAGTGCAGAACCTACCAAAGGTTAACCTTCCACCAGCTCCAGGAGCAAATCTGAAGAAAGTGAAAAAGACAATAAAACTTCACTGGAGAACTGTTCAGGCAGAAGCTCCACATCCTTCTACCAAAGGAGAAACGATCTGGAAAGACATTGTGAATGTGAAGGTGGATCCAGATAAACTAGAGCACCTGTTTGAGACCAGGAGCAGTGAAATCAACAAAAAGGTCAGTTTTATAATGATAGAGGTGTGCGCCAGGGAACACCGCTCAGTCTTTGTTGTTTTGCATTAATCACATACATATACATGTACTGTAATCAGAAAAAAGTAGATATTAATTGAAATAATGAAATTTACAATTTTAATGTACATATTCCATTCTTAAGAAAGAATATCGACAAAAATTTTGCAAGATCATTTTAAAGAATGTATAAAATTTGCATAATTATTAGATGTTGTTTACTAATTTGTAGACTAAATTTCAACTTATAATAATGAAATGATTAGATGTATTATTAACAAATCTTGCAATATACAAGAAACGATAAATGATAAAAAGGTTTTTGAAAGGATCGGGTCTCATACTAGTATCACTCTTGTGTGAAGCTTTGAATATTTTGCTGTACATGCACTGATGTTGGATTTTATTGTCTTTCTATTTCATGCTGTGCTAACTCATCGCTGACACACATTCCATGGTTCTGTAATGTTGTTGGCTAATTGTGCATGTGTATTGCCGTGTTTGTAAAACACGAACAGGAGTCGGTAAGGAAAAAAAACAAGAATTAAGTACAATTCTTAAAAATTATTTCCCATAATATTCTGTAGAGCTCATTAATCAATCTGTGATGCTCAGTGTTCTACAAAATAGCACTATCATATGGTGTTGGGATCCCCTCACTGGAAATGTTCCTATCCAATGTTTTCACAAGGCCTTGTTCCTTGTTTTATATGTTTCATATACTCTAAAATTGATATATTTTTTAATATCATAAATGCTATACTTACCCAAACATCTTTCATAACACTCATACTGCTTGTATTTTCAATCTTTGTATTACTAATAAAGTTCTGTTAAAAAATACTAATCATTAAACTTACAACTCTTACTGATACTTTACTGTCAGATTAATGAAATATTAGTATATTTCACTCATTCTCTTATGTACCAGTGTAGAGACCTCCTCCAGTGCCCTCTTTGTTAAATATCACTGTAATTATTCTCAGTCCTCAGCACTTTATGTTATATAGACAAAGCTGTACCTTATTGCCTTATCTTTAAGCACCTCTCCATATTACTGTTTCTCAGCAGTTAATTCTCATAATCTACCTGTACTTTCAAATATTTATAAGCCTCCTCTAATTTCTGTTAATGTTTTCTGCATTTAAAAATATTATTCAGAAAGTTGTCAACAAAAGTTCCACTGAATCTAAATCATAAATAATGGTAAAGCTTTAATGTATATTAACTGAAACTTATTTTCTGAATGTTTTTTAAATTTTGATAAACTAGTAATTCAATTTTAAATAATTTTAGCGTCAGGAAACAACAGGCAAGAAAGAGATTACGGTGCTGGATGCCAAACGGTCCAACGCTATAAACATTGGTCTCACCGTGCTACCGCCCCCCAGAACCATCAAGGCGGCCATTTTGAAAATGGATAATGCCATAATGAACAGGGAAGGCATAGAGGTAATAGGAGCATGTTGTTATTTAAAAAAAAATTTGAGTAGATATACATTAATTTGTACCTCATTTGTTAGAAAAAAGGAAAATTATTTCATTATTTTCCTGAATATATATAACACTGGTTTCCTTTTCAGAAAATTCTGATTCCAACAGCGGAGGAGAAGACAAACATTTTGGAGGCGCAGATGGCTACTATCCCGTTAGTATTGCAGGCCCGACTTCTCTTTGGCTATTTAAACTTGACTATGAAACTATAGAAACTGTAAGCTCATTTTTGAAACAGTATTAAGAGGCAGTCCACCGAAAAACCAGGCAGTTGAGTAGATATACATTAATTTGTACCTCATTTGTCGACACAAACAGAAAATTTCATAGGTGAAAAAAGGAAAATTATTTCATTATTTTCCTGAATATATAACACTGGTTTCCTTTTCAGAAAATTCTCACTGGAATGATTCCAACAGCGGAGGAGAAGACAAACATTTTGGAGGCGCAGATGGCTAACCCAGATATCCCGTTAGGAACCGCTGAGCAGTTCCTTCTCACTCTGTCCTCAATCAGCGAGTTGCAGGCCCGACTCTCTCTTTGGCTATTTAAACTTGACTATGAAACTAAAAAAATATTTTATTAAAAAAGTGAAAAATAAGATTTAAAAAATATTTATTGCAGGCCCGACTCTCTCTTTGGCTATTTAAACTTGAAGTATTGTTTTTTTAATACCGAAAAGTAAACAGATTTTACATGATTGTAATCATGTACGTAAAAGACATTAGTATTTTAAATAAATTGTACAAACATATGAAACTATAGAAACTGTAAGCTCATTTTTGAAACAGTATTAAGTTCATAATGTTGAAAAAGGAATATTTGTTGTTAAGGATTGCTGTCTGCAAAGAACATGATAATTTTTTCTTTTCTTGCAGGAAATATCTGATCCACTCTGTGATTTGAAAAAAGGCATTGATGAACTGAAAAAGAATAAAACATTTAAATGTATTTTGTCTGTGATATTAACAATTGGAAACTTCCTCAATGGTGCTCAGGTGAGTCTTCTTTTGTTTTAGTACAATGTTTAGTATGATGTACTTCTACCTTTATGTAAAAAAAAATCTAAATTTATGTTCATATATTTTCAGGCCAGGGGATTCAGTATTGAATACTTGGCAAAAATTCCAGAAGTTAAGGATACTGTTCACAAACACTCGTTACTCCATCATTTGTGTGCCATCATCATAGAACAATACCCTGACACAACAGATCTGTATTCCGAGATAGGGGCACTGGCTCGCTGTTCTAGGGTACGTAATCCCTGTCTGACTCAACATACCTGTAGTTGTAGATACAAGCACTTTTGTGCAATTCAATGATATGTAACCATTCTACAGCTTGTCAGATCCATGATTTGATTTTGGTCCTTCTAAGGATGCTTTATCCATCTCTAACCTAATCTTGTTTATTTTACAGGTGGATTGGGATGAGTTGGAGCGCAAGCTGGAGAAGTTAAAGGGAGACTGTAAGGCATCCTGGGATCACTTACGTGCAATAGCTAAACACGAGGGCGGATCTACCTCCAACCTCAAGTCAAAGTATGTCTACAAAGTTTGGAATATGTGCAAGATCTGTATTATGTACAGTAGCTAAAAACAAGAGAAGCTAATGTCAATGTCTCATTGATGATGGTCTCTAAAACATCTTTTGAAACTTTTCCAATTTATTTTTGATAAATAGATTGTATTATGTATGTGTTTTAGCTAAGTTGAAAATGACTGCTTTTCAAAATTTGCTAAAAAAAATTATTAAATTCTATGTGTGAATCTAATATTAAATAATTTTGAAAAGGTTATCTGAGTTCCTGGCTGATGCAGCACAGAGGATTATGATTCTAGAGATTGTGTCCAGGCGGGTGATCAATCGCTATCATAAACTGCTCCTATACATGGGAATTCCTGTACATTTTGCTAAAGACATGAAAGTGAACTCATTTTGTAAAATTGTGAGTGAATTTGCACTGGAATACAGAACAACTAGAGAGAAAGTCTTGCAGCAGCTGGCAAAGAAGGCAAATCAGAGAGAAAGAAAGAAGACCAGGGGGAAAATGATTGTAGATGTATGTTGAGGAGAAATGCACACTTTTTTGGTGTTAATATTTGAAGTGGATGATTGAAAAGAAAATAATTTTGATAATTTATCAGATACAGTTCAATTTTTTTGTGTTTTTCTAGACGGCGAACTTTTCACGAAGTCGGTCTAGGGACGACGGGAACATTAGTGAGGACCACGCTAACTTACACAAACTTCTGTCCAATGGGTACACGAGTTGTGATGATCGGGGTCTCCCCGGGCTCAAAAGTCGCAGTCGAAGATCAGGACCACGTAAGGAATTATCACTGATTTCCATCATGTCAATTGTAAAAAAATGAACTGGGGGCAAAATTTTAAATGGTTAGATTTTACTTTGTAAAATAAAAATGTCTTGGTTGTTTTTAACAGTTGACTCCAAGTTTTCGTCGTCTCGAGGATGTGTTACGACAGACTCGGAGATGTACGACACTGGAGATGACGAGATTTTAGAGGCGTGTGTGAGAACAGCCACCGCAGCATCAAGTAGAGCCCCAAGGGAGAGAAAACGAGCAAGCAGACATCGAAAATCTTGTATGTACATGTATCAGATTTCAAGCATTAATTCTCAAATTCATTCATTAATTTGTATAATTGTAGAATGTCTGAAATATTCTTGTATCGAATGGATGCAAAAATAACACTTAATATTTTTAACAAATAAATGCCTGAAAATCTGTCAATCTGTAGAAAAGAAATCAGTTACTACATTAGGTCTTGAATATCGTCATGAAATTTGCCTCTATAATTCCAGCCGTTCCAGTTTTAGACCCCCGACTTTTAGAAATGTATTAAGTGTCCTGCTCAGGTAAAGATTGCCCCTTCAGTGCCCCTGACTTAAGTTATGAGGTCAGATAGGCTTCGAGTGCAGTGTTCAGAGAAGTACTCTTCATCTTCATGAAATTATGCTTAAAAATTAAAAATTTATCTTTCCTAAAAATTATGTGATACACATTAATGCAGAAGGGGCTATTATATATTTTGGTACATTAAATTTATGCAAAGTTCATGAATGATGAAGAAGGACTTGAAATTTTCCAAGTGATTTTATTATTTCTTTTTATTGCATTATTGATTGACTTGAGAGTCGGAATGAAAACTTCAAACAACCTTTACTGCCTGTTAGTTTCCCTTTCAGAAAAGCTGTGTTATTTTCAATATGTTTACAATTTCATTAACCATTGATGGCTATGCAGCCGTTATAATAAAAAATGACCAATTTACCTTCAACTAAATCTTGTTTAACACAGCCGAATGGAGCGATTTGCTGTCTGAAATTGTCAACAGCAATTTGTACCGAACTCGCACTTCAAAGGAGGAGGATCAATAAGTAAAATCCCTTTAATTCATTTTTGCATACTCAGGAGCAGGAAAATTAACTTAAATAAAATAACAACTTAAGTGCTTTCTAATAAGAGAGAAATACTGCTTTTTAAAGAATATTGAGAAAATAAAATTCAACTGCAGTACCAAATTAAGCAAATATGAATAAATTTCTATAGATACCTTGACTTAGTGGTATCCTTTAGGAATCCCAGCAAAAAAAAAAATATTGTATTGCTTTATTAAATTCCAAGACTACTTTGAGTCTGCTTTTTCATGTGCCTGAACAGTTCAGTTGATGAGGTGGTCTGCTTTTATCCACAAGCCAATATACATGACAGAGCCTTTTTCACGTGCATGAAATTTTACCACAACGTAGATTTTTATTAAAAAAAAAATCAACATTCTATCTAAACTATCAGTTTTAATTTACGAAAAAAAAAGAATTTAACTTGTATCACATGAGTTGAAAATACAATATATATCATTATATGTAAATACAGTCTTTCATGGTTAAATAGATGATTTTATTTTATATACACAACAAAAGCCTCTTAATATTTATTTATGCTAACTGTAAGCTGCACCTTCTGCATCTTAACCAGACTGAAGGATAACAGGATACACTGCATGTTGATTAGAGATTTAGTCAATGAATACCACATAGAAGAACCACAGATCGTGGTAGATTCTACTAATCTGTACTATCATGTTCATTTGATCATTTTATCATACGGTGATAACAAAAAAAAAAATCATATTTGATCTGAATTTTTAAGAAGTTAGTTTTGAACATGAGTATGACATATGTCTCGTTCATTAGGGATAGAGTAGGTAATCATTACCTGATATTATCCTATAGTAACGTTTACTGTCATTGGCTTTGTTTCAGTTTGGGATAGTGACACTGAACACGTTTAGGTAATCTCATCGTCACTGCCAGCTGTCTGCTCATGCTCAGTTTAAATCAACGTTTCTGTGTTCCGTTATTTCAAATGTATTGATGCTTTCAGTGAGCTGGTTTGATTTTTTATTTTGTAGTTGTATTAGTATTTTAAAAGTCATGATTTAATGTCTAGTCATTGTAGTTTGATTTGTAAACAAAAACTGTAGAGAAACCGGTGTGAGAACTATTCTAGCAAAGATTAAAAACATGTAGTAAGGATTTATCTATCTGAAAGCATTAAAACATTCGTTGATTTTTAATTATTAGAACCAAGTTTATTTTTAAAATGTCATGTCTTTTGAATCCTCGTACCTCTAACATGTGAAGCCTTATTTAAAATGACCTAATAATTAGCCGTCTCTGTTTCTGTAGGAGGTCTTATAAATGTGAATTCAGAGACTGGTAAGATAAAACCATAAAATCACAAGGTGATGGTGCTTGTTGTTTGGTAAAAAGAAATTCTAAGTGAAGCAATCCAAGTCAAATTAATCTGTACAGAATGTTGAAATTCCTTGTAAGACATAATTAACCAATTCCAGGGTGGAATGATGTGTGGGATGCAGAGACTGGTAGATATTTTTCTATGTAGTGATCTCAAGTTTGGATGTGTGATATTAAAATCTAGAGTTTATCCTAGCTAAACAAAAAACCTCGTATACACATTTAATATTTCACGATTTCTAGATTCTGATCACATCACCTTATGTTGCACAAAGTTTAAAAAGTACAACAGAATTTTCTAGTATTAAGTTTCACAATGAAAGCAATATAGTACATTTTGAATGACCAAATACTTGGTCAAAAATAAGGAAATAAAAATGTTTTTGAAAATCCATAAAAAGCTCCCCGAGACAGCATGTAGTTTAAGGAACGTTAAAGATAGCATGAGGAATGGTATGACAATTGAATTTGGGTTTGCTAGTTGTTTTGCATTTTGAAATATTTTTGTTTTTAAATCTAATATTTGTAATAGTTTCATTATGTGAGGTATATATATATGGCAATGTTAAGTAAATTAGATTGATTTAGCTCTGAAAAAAATGTTGACTTCTGTTTATAGATTTTCACATTTAATTGCTGAGTAGCACTGATAAAAGACAGCATTGAATACCATTATTAATGATGTACTATTAACATTCACAATGTGTTTAATAACTAGCATTTATTATGCCTGTCATTTTGTATATATCTGTAACTATAAATGTGGAAATGATATGTCAGTGTATAAAGTGTTCGTTAGATTGAAGGCATGGGAAATTTTTTTTTTTTTAGAAAATCATCTCTTATAAATGCATTGACGAAACTTAGTATATGTGTTGTTAACTGTCTATAACTTAATTATATTCTTTCATAAGTTTTAGTAAGTAGATTTAAATAACACACAAGTTTTTAATTTCTATTGCAGTGCGACGTACTCTGAAAAGTGGATTGAATTCTGATGAGATAGATATGGTGAACTCCTTCTCTGATGCAGTGTAATGGATGTCAAAGGGTACACAACTCTGGATTAAACAGCCACTGCATGGAAACTACATCGATTAAAGACCACTCTTTAAAAAAAGCCATAATAACTTTGTATAAATTATCTATTTTGGTCCTGTATAGTTTCAAGTAATAGATATCAAACGTATCCCTAGTGAACTAAAATGTTTGATGTATTTTAGACCATCCATGTATTGACCATACTACTAATGTTCAGTGTATTTATATTTATTACCATGTGTATTTCCTATATTTGATTGCTGTTTGGTTATTTATACTGTGTGAAGGTTTAGTCAACATCAAACTGTCTCTATGGAAGGAGTTGTCCCGTTCATTTAAGTCTTTCAGTTCAAAGTTCATCTCAGAAGTCCCTCATTTTATTCAAATCTGTATCCTCCATCCATAATTTAATTGACTCATATTTTAATAAGTAATCCATGAAAAGGGTGAACTTTTTTTTATTTCATAAGTTATTTGTCTCCATTGTATTTTTACAGACACAGGGTAAAGGGAGGTTACTCTACAGATAAATACACATTTTCCATGAAGTTTTTATTAAACATTTCTAAAGTACATTATCTACATGTACATGTATTTAAATGTATAATCATAAAACTCATTTTAAATTGTTGTTATTTCAGTATCCACTTTTAAATTGACATAAAATGAAAACAAAACTGAAGTTTTGAAAGCAAAAGTAATTTTGTACTGTTCAGACTGGAATTTATTTTAAAGTTGTATTTTTTTTTTGTAAGAAAATGTACTCATCACCCAGTGTTGACCAATTTTAGGTTTGGTGATGTGGTTTGACGTAATTTGGTTTAACATGGTGAATGAATGACTGTGATAAATTTTTATTTAGTTGCAGGAATCCTACAAGGTTATCTACTCTCCTATTGACTTTTTATATATTCTGTGATGCATTTGTTCTTTATCTATACTCAACTTCTTGTTAATGAATCTCAGAGATTTGTTGTCTTAAGTTCTCAGATTTAAAGATTCACTGAATGTGATACAGGTATTTTATGCTTTGATCAAGTTTTGAAATGCACTTTATCATTTAAGAGAGGTAAAGGTTCAACGTGGTGCAGATTTATATTAATTTACTCGTAGAAAGTAAATGGACATTGATGTATAAAACAATGAACAAATTTTTATTTATTTCAGATTTTATGCTATATTTTGTTATGTTGTTAATCGTGTGTATAAGGGCAGGTGTGATGTGTTGTTATTCTATAGCTCTGAATGTAGTAAAAATTTATTGATGCAGTATTATTCAACAGAAATCTAACATTCTGTTTGTAATAACAGATATGTTATGGTGCTTTCATTGATTTTTTGCAATAATTTAGAAGTAATAAGCTTGGTTAGTTTGTTCAATGTAATAGTTAGTATTTAGTTGTGAAATTTCTTTAGTCCTTTGTTGTTAGGGGCAGTGGGCAATAATTGTCATTATCTGTCAAAATTTCATCTGTTTTGCCAGAAAAACTAGTCAGCCATTTTGTAATCTGACCTTTCATTTGACCCTTTCACCAGGACGCCACATTAGGAGTGTCTCAGTTTGATAAACATGTACACATCTTTTTTTATTCAGCATCACAGACAAATCCTGCCATATTTTATGTAGACACATTTTTCAATAAAAGTAGGGTGAAGTAAATCTTGTTGTCTTTTCTTTATTTATAAATAAAAATATCACAAGTAAAATATATTGTATGTGACTCTAACAAGGCCTGGAATTAACTTGTATAGATAATGCAGTAGAATTGTGATGAGTTGCCAGTAGTATTTCACCAATATCACGTAGATGTCGCTTCAGCTACAAGATTTCCAAATTTTCCTATCTAACATCAGAGTAGAATTTCAAAAGTTCCTCTGGTTTCTGGCTCCAAGAATTATAGCATGCTTGGAGTTTCTGCCAGGCTCTTTGATAATTTTCTGAGGCCATCTTCCAGTCAAAATAACTGGCATTTGGTTTTAAAGCACTGAAAAAATAGAGATTGCCTTAAAGGTGTTTGAAGACAGATTTGAAGCCAGTATTTTTTCTTCAAATTTTTGGTATAATAGCACGACTTGTGTGTTGCTGTAGAATTTCACACAGAAGTATAATAGAAAACTTATTACAGTGTACATTGTATATGGAAATTATTGAAACTGCAAATTTCAAGACATTTAATCGACACTTTCATGCATCAAACTTGATCCTTAATATTTAAGAACATTAGAAATTTTCTTATGTATTAATGAAATATATTAAAGCTATAATCCAGAAAAGTGAGAAAACAAAACCAGCTCACCAGTGTTGCCAGTCTGTGCTCAGTGATATGTGCAGAGTTTAACAAATTGAACACACCTTGTGAAATGTAGACATTAACAATAATGGAGCTCACTCCCTAATTACAAACAGAGTTTATGTTTTATGGATGTATTCAATTTGTTAAACTCGGCACACATCACTGAGCAAGGATTAACAATACTAGAGAGGTGGTTTTGCTTTCTGACATTTCTACTCTTTATTTTATGGATTATAGTTTAGTATTTTTCATGAAAACACAACAAAAGAACGATTATTAGCATTTATGCGTAATGTTCAATCCAGTTCATTAATTTAAATAAATATTTTTAAAAGGACAACATTACTACTTTTCTTAAGTATTAAAGATAAAATTTACTTTGTGAAAATGCAAACATGTATCAATCAAACACGTCCCAGAATTAACAGTTTCAATAATTTCCAGATGAAATAAGATTTTTTTTATATTTCCATGTGAAATGGCATGGAAACATGCCATAATATTATACCAAAAATTTGAGAAAATATGAACTTCAAATCTGTATCCAAGCACTTTTAAGCACATGATCTGGTCAGTATGCAATCTGGGCATCATGCTGACATCTAATTTGATGTACAATTGCTGCCTGTGGTCTACTATGGGATCATTAATGGGGTTCAATTTTTGTGGGCACCACTTTATACCCATAATTTTATCATCTCACTGAATATTGATGTACATGTACAGGCTACATGTATATATGTAACCACAAAATTTCATCCTTTGAAACACTTTATATTTTTTCCACAAAAAAAAAACCCATAAAAGAAAATAATTCAACAATTTAAGCACGGTAAAATAGGCTCAATGATCATACATGTAGGTTCTTTTCTGGTATCTTGTTTTTGGAAGAAAGGTTTTACATGAAAATCTTGATGGTCAGTGTATGCAGCAGAAAAGAAGTTACCTATTTTCAATGTGAGGCAGATTCTGTATCTCAACAGATTTCAGAAGTCTGACAAAACAGTTGAACAACTCTCTGCTACAGATCCTGCTCCTGAAAGAAGGATATGGAGATAACGAACAGTATTCATCTCAAAGACCATAACATATTAACACAAAATAAGAGCAGAGCAAACACAGACCCCCAAAACATCAGAGGTGGGATCAGGTGCCATGGAAGAGTGAGCATCCCCTGCCGACCAGTCACACTCGCTGTGTGCTCCTTGTCATGATCAGGAAATAACGGACAAGAGGCCCATGGGCCACATCGCTCACCTGAGCACTGTGGCTAGGAAAAAGTAGGAAATTGGTTTATTATTGAAAAGTTTTAATCCAAAAGAAGTCCCATGACCAATCATGGCTTTACTATTCTTGAGAAGATGATTTTTAAAGAATTTTTCTATGTATTTCTATGGGGGTCATGATTTGAACAAACTTGAATCTACACTACCTGGGGATGCTTCCATATAAATATGACCAATCATGGCTTTGTATTTCTTGAGAAGAAGATTTTTCAAGAATTTTCCTATATATTTCTATGTAAAACTTTGGTCGGCCATTGTAGCCCCGCCCTATCCTCGGGGGTCATGATTTGAACAAACTTGAATCTACACAACCTGGGGATGCTTCCATATGAATATGACCAATCATGGCATTGTTATTCTTGAGAAGAAGATTTTTCAAGAATTTTCCTATATATTTCTATGTAAAACTTTGGTCGGCCATTGTGGCCCCGCCCTACCCCGGGGGTCATGATTTGAACAAACTTGTATCTACACTACCTGAGAATGCTTCCATATAAAGATGACCAATCATGGCTTTGTGTTTCTTGAGAAGAAGATTTTTCAAGAATTTTCCTATATATTTCTATGTAAAACTTTGGTCGGCCATTGTGGCCCCGCCCAATCCCCGGGGGTCATGATTTGAACAAACTTGAATATACACTACCTGAGGATGATTCCACATGAGTTTCATCTTTCCTGGCCCAGTGGTTCTTGAGAAGATTTTTTAAAAATGCCAATAATTTTTCACTAATTCATAATTATCTCCCCTTGGAAAAGGGCGTGGCCCTTCATTTGAACAAATTTGAATTCCCTTCACCCAAGGATGCTTTGTGGCAAGTTTGGTTGAAATTGGCCCAGCGGTTCTTGAAAGAAGTCGAAAATGTGAAAAGTTTACCGACACATGATACGGACAGCTAGACAGACAGACAGACGGACGCCGGACAAAATGTGATCAGAAAAGCTCACTTGAGCCTTCGGCTCAGGTGAGCTAAAAAAATCCGTCGTCAATTCATTGTATAGATAATAGACTAACAATTGGTATGAAAAACATCAGTCAGCATTTGACTCAATGATAAATTGTATTTGCTGACAAGGTCATTGTATCGACCATAGAACTTAGAAATGATGACTTTAAACAAGACTGCTGATATTCTTGTTTCATCAACTTGCTTGTCAATAATTTACCTCGTTTTAGAAATTGTTCATACGTAGAGCATGCTCTTGTGTATCGAATCAACTGAGATATATATACTCCGTATGCAGGTGATGAAGGTATATTGCTGCATAAGTAAGGGAAGTTGACGAAAGAAAAGTTAAAGTCATCACGTTTATCATATAGCTTGGTTGTTAGATTACCATTAGTGTCTTTTTCAAGTAAAATATCCAAGTATGAAGCAGAAGTGTCGGACTCTGTGGTATCTTTTATCTCAAGCTCACCAGGATATACTGTATCAACGTAGGAATGGAAATTATCTTTATTAATTGACAATACGTCGTCGATATATCTAAATGTCGAGTTGAAGGCCACAGCAAGTGTTTTCTTGTTTTCACGCACAAGATTTTGCATAAATATAAATTCTGCTTCATATGAATATAAAAATAAGTCTGCTAATAACGGAGTGCAATTTGTACCCATGGGAATTCCAACAGATTGTTGGAATACCTGGTCTCCAAAAACCACATATATATTGTCAATAAGAAACTCAAGCATCTTCTTGATGTCAACTTCAATGAAACAAATGAATTGTATGAAAGAATTACTCTTCAGAATAAACTCAAGCTTATTTGACACATGGTGGACACAATGCAGCATTCCTTAAGTTTATACAGTACCTTGCTTTCACTGGATCTTTTAGACAGTCCTTTTTGGTGAGACCTTGTGGTTTGCCCTCATTGATAACTTCAGGTGTTTCCATGGAATCCCACCATATAATAGCTACAAACAACAATGTCCAATGAAGAACGATCTGATTTACATTTTTTCTCTCAGCTTTGTGAATATGGTTTTCCATCTCAAAAGGTAAAAAATACTGTAAACATTTGGCTGTGTATTCTTTTTAGCACCACTGGTGGAAAAAATTTTGCTAATTCAAGTACCGGTATGCTAAATGTCTTGCACATACAAGTTAGAATATAAAGAAATGTGTGAAATTGAGTCTAGGCTTATTTGATCAAAAATCAATATCTGCCAAATATCGTACATGCTAAATATAATACATTTACAGTAACATCTTAATACAAATACATTAAACCAGGATTCCAGGTTATTTCCCCTGTCTTTCAATTCAAACACATTTAATATTGAGGCATTAAGGGTTACTTGAGTTTAAAGAAATTAAAAACTTTGTGACAAAGCATTGAGGTTTTTTTTATACAGTAAAACGCGTTTAGTCTATTGCAAATTTATAACACATATAAATTTATCCATATTGAGGCAAATAAAATGAATTCGGACATAGCAAAGTAATTTCATAGGTCACAGTGACTTTGTTATAACCGAGTTTTACTGTATATACAGACCTGCTGAAGAGGGAACCACTTTTCCTTTTGACTGTTTGTCTACACAAGCTTTCCCATCACTAAACACTTTATCTGACTGTAGGATGGCTGGTCGTGTGACATGAAATCCCTCTGGCAGGTCTTTAATGCCCTCCGATCTTTCTATTACTGCCCTTGTTATTGCTTTTTGGTTGAATGGACACCTGTCAAAAAATTATGAACTTTTCCTTGTCATAAAATCTAGTTTGATATTCAACAAAATTTTAGTTTCAAGTTATTGGATTTTTGCAAATACATGTAACTATATCTATATGACTTACTTATACAATCTTCTCTTCTTGCAAAAAAATGAAGTGATTTTTTTTACCTGCCAATGATGATAGAGGAGAAATACACTGGCTTCTGAAGAAAATGACAGAGTAATGCCCCTTGACATCCCAGGACATTCCACCTGGCTATTTTGTCACTGCAGCTCATGGACAGAGTTCTCTCCCCTCTGCCAGGCTTAATTCTAAAGAGACCCACAGAGTGGTATTCTGACCCCACCCCAAGTGGATCCTCCCCTCCCCCTGCAACAGGCTTTGCTCCTGTCCTATAAATATCTTGCAGTCTATTTTGGATTTGGTTATCTCCCTTTGAGCTGCTCTGATTGTCCTGAAATTTTTCATTACACTCTAAGATGTCTTTACACTGAGATGGCAAATTCTGCTTTAGAGATCCTGATCTAATAAAATGCCCAGAATTCTGGTCACACTGTTTTATGCTTTCTGATTGGACAGGATGCTTGGATGACTGAGATCCCTCCTTCTGGTTTCCTTGGACAGAATGTTCTGAAGATGTGTCACTTTTATCTCCACAATAAAAACTACAGGACTGAATTTTTATTTCATCTTCGTTAATATTTGAATTTTTCTGATCCTTGTCTCCAACATTCTCTAAATAACTGGCTTTAATGTCCCCAGCTGCTGAGTCCCTGCTTTTACAGTGTGAACTGCTATCTGAGTTGTCTACTTTAGGACATTTGGCCATGCTGTCACTCTCTGTATCCAGTTTCCTCTTCCTACCATACTGCCAACAAAATGAATCCCAGTCAACTTCCTCTTTCCCAGACAATTCATCTTTGGGGAAAATTGAAGCATCACCGCCTGAAAGAAACTCTCATTACCAAATATTACAAAGCTCATCTCGACATATTTTGTCTGAGGTAAGGCAAAGATTCAAAGCACTCAAATATTCAGGTAGTGTGCATTCAAATATAAAACAGCTTTACAAGTTTGGTCCAAGTAGAACATATAAATACTTGAAAATGGACCTGCTTCAAAATCTTTAACTGTTTGATCATTCTGTAAATGTAAATCGGGTCCAACTTCCAAATCTGGTTTTATGCACCCCAAGGAATCACCAGATCAAGTTTCATATAGCTTATAGTGTCTTGGGAAAGGACCAGCTCTGTTTCATTACTCTGAAAAATGGAGGTCATATCCAGCAAGTCTGCAATGTGCATCCTTAAGATGCATTATCAAAGCAAGTTTGATCATGGTAGGGTTTACAGTTACTTGAGAGTAAACCTGTTCCAATGAATGCTAGATCAGATCCAGCTTCCAAAGCAAGTCTGGTACTGTGCATCCTTAAATGCATCATCCAAGCAAGTTTGATCTAGGAAGGCTTACCTAAGAATGAAACTACATGTACTTAAAAAGCTTTATCTGGTCACTTATCCAGAAAATGTTGGTCCAGATAGGGCTTGGTTACTTGGGAATCATGAGACCTGCTTCTAAAACTTAAGCCTGGTCTCTGAAAGCAAATCTGGTAGTGTCCATTCCATTAAGTATGATCCTTGAAAGTTAGGTTGCAGGCATCATTGGAACCCATGGGTACAATTACATGTGTACATTCAATGTTGAATGCAGTTTAACAAAGAGAAAACCCATGGTTTCCAATGCTGGGTCCAAGAAGGCCTTCTAGTTACTTGGAAACGAGACCTGCTCTTAAAATTTTAACTAGGATGACAACACAGATGCTGAATCTGGGGGTACAGCATAAATCCTTCTCGACTTCGCTGAGGTGAGCTAAAAGACCATCGTGATTTACTACTGGGGTAGATACATGTATAGTCTATTATTTTCAGTGCTTCAGTTTAAAACAAGTTGCCTTGTTAATTTTCAACATTCTTCGAAATAATAAATCAGTTTAAAAAATCAGATAGCTTCAAAAATAGATATGTCAAGCTTCAGCTAGTTTTGCTTTACTTCAAGGAAATATATTTACATGGGGTGTGGCTGGAGAAGAGATGGAAATGGACACCCGATTTAAGTCCACACTTGTTGGAAGTCATGTCCGGAGCTGTAAAAATATCACTCTTTCTCCCACTGTAGGCTTCTGTCAGCTCAGCATATAAATATCTAGAAGAAAAATGTTTCTTTCTATTCTTTTAATCATCCTTTTGAGAATATCATTTGCTAAGCTCAAACTGTGCATTCAAAATGATACCTCAGAAAGGCTCTCCGTGCCAGTATTTCTCCATGGCTGTCATTTACTGTATCACCTAGAAAAAGAGAGATTCTGACATTTTAAGTGTATCATTGCTGATATATAAATTTGAATTAATTTTAATTCTAGTTTCTAACTCAATTTTATACAGAACTACTGGTGAATGTTAAAAAGAATAGTAAGAATTGAATGTCATTCATTCAATAACAAGGTCGAACAAGACAATTGGCATTCCTTTTTATCATTATTTCAGTTAAAAACTATTTCATTAGGTGATCAATTGATAATGTGTCTGACAAAAAGATTCACACAGAATGCATTCGATAAAAGAAAAGTTAATGCAGAGAGATTAAACATGAGGCCCATGGGCCACATCGCTCACCTGAGTAGTTTTGACCATGCTGTTCTTTACTAGATTTCCCCTTGTAATACCTATTGTGACCCCATCCTTCCCCGTGGGGCATAATTTGGACAAATTAAAATCTACACAACCCCAGGATGCTTTCACATAAGTTTCAGATTTTCTGGCCCAGTAGTTCTTGAGATTTTTTTTTTAAAATCGGATATATTTCAATGCAAAACTTGGATTCCCTATTGTGCCCCCGTCCTACCCCTGGGGATCATGATTTGAACAATTTAGAATCTACACTACCCAAGGATGCTTCAACATAAGTTTCAGCTTTTCTGGCCCAGTGGTTCTTGAGAAGAAGCTTTTTTAATGACCCCATCCTATTTTTGTCTTTTCTTGATTATCTCCCCTTGTAAAGGAACTTGGCCCTTCAATTCAAGAATTTAAACTCCCCTTCACCAAAGGATGCTTTGTATCAAGTTTGGTTACAATTGACCTAGTGGGTCTTGAGAAGAAGTAGAAAATATTAAAAGTTTACGGAAAGACGGACGGCAGACAAAATGTGATCATGCAGAAAAGCTCACTTGGAGCTAAAATAAACTCTACTCCTAAGTTCAGAGTTGTCTGTGCAGACTTTTTTTTATTTGTTTTATAACAATAACATTTCATTGAGACTTACTTTTTAACCTGTAATTAGCACTTAAACTTTTATAACTTATTACTTAAGTTAAACTTTTTACTTACCATTAGGGCTTAGTTTACTCTTCCCAATGCACTTTGTCCCTGTACCAAGGGAGACAACTCTCATTTCTTTATTTTCTAAATGAAAAAATCATACATCAGTATAACCAGTATGTGTAAACAATCCCATATGCGGTATTTTTTTCCCTATTTTTTAGCTCAAGTGGTCAGAGACCGGAAGAGCTTAAGCAATAGTAAAGTGTCTGTCCGTCTGTCTGTAAACAATTTTTCAAAATGCTACTCCTACAGTTTTGGTCTGGTTTTAATATAAAGATGCAAAGAAGCAGAGTACATTTTTTTATTTATTAAATATAGGTCTAAATATAGAAGGCTATGTAAACATGAAGAAAAATTATACAAACAAAAAATTTGTCTTGAAATTAACAACAATCTTGATACAAATCCCAAAACATTTTGGAAAATGTTAAACAAACTAGATAAAATGCAGAATATGCATAACAACCCTCCTGATCTTCCCTGTGAAATATTTTACCAGTACTTCAAAACACTGAATACTGCAAATAGCAATCAGAATGATTTCCACAAATTCATTACGGAACAGTTTAATGTTTTAAAACAGAAACTAGAGAATGATGTTAGTCCCCCTATCACAACTCACGAAATAATGAATGCCATAAAAAATCTAAAGCAAGGTAAAAGTACATCCATGGATCTTATTTCAAATGAAATGCTAAAACATGGAGGCAGTATATTACTGAAACCACTACAAAAACTGTTCAACTTTATTTTAAACTCGGGACAATTTCCTACTTTATGGAATGAAAGTATTCTGGTGCTCTTTAATCTGGTAACAAACTTGATCCCTGTAATTATAGAGGTATATCTATTACATCAAACTTGGGAAAGCTTTTCAATAGGATTATTCATTTCAGATTGCTAGATTTTATTAAGGACACATCACTTATTAGTGAAAATCAAATTGGTTTTAAAGAGAAAAGCAGAACATCAGATCATATTTTGACAATTAAGACTGTAACCGATTATTATAAAAACAGAAAGCAAAAGGTTTATGTGGCTTTCATTGATCTCCGTAAAGCCTTTGACACTATATGGAGGGTTGGACTTTATTATAAACTTCTGAAATCCAATATACACACCAATTTGTTCAATATTATATTTTCAATGTATGAAAATACAAAAACTAAGATTAAGTTTACTAATGGTCTCAGTAAAAACATTCACATCTGAATGTGGTGTTAAGCAAGGCGATATTTTAAGCCCATCTCTTTTTAACATTTTTAGGTCACCTGAGTAAACTCAGGTGACCTATTGCTATCCGTTTTCGTCCGTCGTCGTTCGTCGTCCGTCGTTCGTCGTGCGTCAACATTTAAACATTTTCAGCTTCTTCTCTGAAACCGCTGAACCAATTTCAACAAATTTTGGCATAAAGCATCTATGGGTAAAGGGGAACAAAAATTGTGAATTTCGTGGTCCCTGCCCCCCTGGGGCCTGGGGGGTGGGGCAAAAACCACTAAAATTAGTGCAATCTTTAAAAATCTTCTTCTTTACTCCTGGACATCAAGCAGTCAAACTGTTGGTATGATTGTAATCAGCATTGAGTCCTCTACCAAAATTGTGAAATTCATGGCCCCTGGGTCAGGGGTTCTGGTGTTAGGGTGGGGCTCTATTGATTATAAAGTGAAAATGCATTATTTCTTTGAAAATCTTCTTCTCTGTTCCTGAGTATTAAATAAACTAATTTAGTGCATAATTATGATGAGCAAGAGTGTCTCTACATAAATTGTGAATTTTATTGCCCCAGGGTCAGGGGTTATGGTGTTAGGGCGGGGCTGTATTGATTATATAGTGAAAATGCATTATTTCTTTGAAAATCTTCTTCTCTGTTCCTGAGTATTAAATAAACTAATTAAGTGCATAATTATGATGAGCAAGAGTGTCTCTACATAAATTGTGAATTTTTTGGCCCCAGGGTCAGGGGTTATGATGTTAGGGTGGGGCTGTATTGATTATATAGTGAAAATGCATTAAATCTTTGAAAATCTTCTTCTCTGCTCCTAGGTATTAAATAAACTAATTAAGTACATAGTTATTATGAGCAAGAGTGCCTCTACCAAAATTGTGAATTTTTTGGCCCCAGGGTCAGGGGTTATGGTGTTAGGGCGGGGCTGTATTGATTATATAGTGAAAATGCATTAAATCTTTGAAAATCTTCTTCTCTGCTTCTGAGTATTAAATAAACTAATTAAGTACATAGTTATGATGAGCAAGAGTGTCTCTACATAAATTATGAATTTTATTGCCCCAGGGTCAGGGGTTATGGTGTTAGGGCAGGGCTCTATTGATTATATAGTGAAAATGCATTACATCCATGAAAATCTTTTTCTCTACTTCTGGGTAATAAGCAGATGAACTATTTACATATTTATGATGGTCTCTTCTTCCAGAATTGTGAATTTTAAGGCCCCTGGGACTGGGATACCAAAATTTGGGGGGGGGGGCTCTACTTATATACTGAAAATGAATTGTTTGAAATATGCTCCTTGGTATAAATCAAACATTTTTGATAAGCGAGTGTGCCTTTTCAAAAATTGTGCAATGTGTAGACCTAGGGTCAGGGATTCATGTGTGGTAGGAGCACTCCTGATTATCGCTGAATATTACTGATTAGTTGACATACATTTTTGTTCCCCTACCCTGCTTATGGGTATTAAGTAAACAAACCAAACAATTGCTAAGTGTATAGTTATGATTAGCATTGGTGCCTCTTTCAAAATCGTGAATGCAATAGCATCTAGCTTAAAACATGAACCAAATTCAATCATTTGAAAGTTGTTGCATGATGCTCAGGTGACCTATAAGGCCCATGGGCCTCTTGTTATTAATGGTATTGTTGATGAACTTAAAACGGGCAATTGTGATCCTGTTAAAATTGGTGAAATCTCTGTAAATTGCTTATTATATGCTGATTATATTGTTTTATTTATATCTGAAAGTAAAACTGGGTTACAAAATTGTTTGAACATCCTTGAAACATATTGTTCTAACTGGAAATTACAGGTTAATGTGGAGAAGTCTAAAGTTCTTATTTTTAACTCAAATGGTAAATTTTGCATGAATGAGTTTACATATAATGGAAATGTCCTTCAAACAGTTTCAAAATTTTGTTATCTTGGATTAACTTTGAAATGCAATGGAAATCTAAACTTAGCAATGTCAGTACTTATGGAAAAGGCCAGAAAAGCATATTTTAAGATTAAGAAAACAATTGGTTTGGATAATCCATGTAAACTTTTGGAAAAACTTTTTGACTCAATTATAACACCAGTTCTTCTTTATTGCTCTGAGATCTGGGGTATTTATAATAACATTGGTGAAAATTCTATAATTGAAAAATTTCACATGAAGTTTATTAAGGAAATTTTAGGAGTACATTGTAAAACTACTAATGCTCCTTGCAGAGCAGATTTAGGTAGACAACCCCTGTGGACAAAAATACCGTTTTCAAGTATAAAATTTTGGAACCATCTTAATTATTACTTCCAAGAATACTTTAGCATTTAAAATCTATAAAACAACAGTCAAAACAAACTCATGGACTAAAAATTTTTTTCACTTTTCAACAAGTTAGGATTTTCATTCATTATTAAAAAAGAAAATTCAATAAAACCACTTCTGAGAAGCATAAAACAAAGAATATCAGATCAATGCATACAAGAGGAATATGCAAAGATTCATAATTCATCGAAACTAAAATTTTATCAAGTTGTTTTTAATAATTTCAAACGATGCGGATACACTGATATATTAAGAAAGAAAACAGACAGATCAATTATTAGCAGATTGAGACTTAGTGCTCATAACCTTGCCATAGAAAAAGGAAGCAGACTTCACGAAAACTTTTCAAACTAACTGGCCAGTCGGACCAGTAAACTTTCAAAATTTACTAGCCCACCAAAATTTTTACTGGCCCCTTACTTAAAAAATGAAATAAAAACATTTTCTTAACTGTAAATTTATACATGTTTACGTACTTCAACTTTTGTAATGACGCCATTTTTCGCCCTTTGTCATTGGAACTTTGCACATTTTACATACTAGTTAATAGTAAATAGCTAGTTCCGGTTGTTACGTAATAAATCCATGTTATAATAGGGTTATAATAATAATACGATTCAACAACAAATCCTTGTTCTTTTTATTTTATATATTAATGAAATTACGCAAGTAAGTCAGTTGATATAAATTTTGACTGTATATGATTTTTATAATCAACAAGCCCATCGGACTCCTTGAATTTTGATTTTCACTGACCCGACATCAAAATTTACTGGCCTCGGTCTCCGGACCAGTGAGTTTTCGTGAAAACTGAGGAAGACATTTTTCTATACCCATAGATAAAAGAATTTGTAATATATGTAACACAGGGGAGGTTGAAGATGAATTTCATTTTCTCTTCATCTGCCATAAATACAATAATCATAGGTTAACTTTTGAAAGGAATTTGATGAATTTTTTCCATGACATGATAAAATATTAAATATGTCTATTACTAATACTCAAAAAGTTAAACTTTGCTTTAATAGCCATTGTCCAGAAGTACTGAAAATAACAATTTTTTTTTTTAACTCATTTACACGGTATTAAAAAATGTATTACATCTAGAAATGACTGCATAACATAATTATTTTACAAATGATGTACAATTTATCTATGATTATGTATAGCCTTACATTTTATACCAGATTATTGTTTATATATAATGAACAATTGATGATGTGCCTTTGCCAATTATTGTAATTGTGTTTGTGCCAATAAATATTTGTATTTGTATTAAAGTCAAGGACCATTATTCCATTTGTTTGATGACCATCATGGATTTTATTTTTAGCTCACCTGAGCTGAAAGCTCAAGTGAGCTTTTCTGATCACATTTTGTCCAGCGTCCGTCTGTCTGTCCGTCTTTCTAGCTGTCCGTCTGTCCGTCTGTCTGTAAACTTTTCACATTTTCGACTTCTTCTCAAGAACCGCTGGGTCAATTTCAACCAAACTTGCCACAAAGTATCCTTGTGTAAAGGGGATTCAGGTTTGTTCAAATGAAGGGCCACGCCCTCATTCAAGGGGAGATAATTGGGAATTAAAGAAAATTTGGTGGCATATTTAAAATATCTTCTTCTCAAGAACCACTGTAACAGGAAAGATGAAACTTATGGGGAAACATCCTCAGGTAGTGTAGATTCAAGTTTGTTCAAATCATGACCCCCGGGGGTAGGGCGGGGCCAAAATGGCCGACCAAAGTTTTACTTAGAAATATATAGGTAAATTCTTTAAAAATCTTCTTCTCAAGAATGACAAAGCCATAATTCATCATATTTATATGGAAGCATGCTCAGGTAGTGTAGATTCAAGTTTGTTCAAATCATGACCCCCGGGGGTAGGGCGGGGCCAAAATGGCCGACCAAAGTTTTACATAGAAATACATAGGAAAATTCTTTAAAAATCTTCTTCTCAAGAATGACAAAGCCATAATTCATCATATTTATATGGAAGCATGTTCAGGTAGTGTAGATTCAAGTTTGTTCAAATCATGACCCCCAGGGGTAGGGCGGGGCCAAAATGGCCGACCAAAGTTTTACATAGAAATATATAGGTAAATTCTTTAAAAATCTTCTTCTCAAGAATGACAAAGCCATAATTCATCATATTTATATGGAAGCATGTTCAGGTAGTGTAGATTCAAGTTTGTTCAAATCATGACCCCTGGGGGTAGGGCGGGGCCACAATGGCCGACCAAAGTTTTACATAAAAATATATAGGAAAATTCTTTAAAAATCTTCTTCTCAAGAATGACAAAGCCATAATTCATCATATTTATATAGAAGCATGCTCAGGTAGTGTAGATTCAAATTTGTTCAAATCATGAACCCCGGGGGTAGGGCTAGGCCAAAATGGCCAACCAAAGTTTTTAAAGATATATATATAGGAAAATTCTTTAACAATCATTTTCTAAAAAATAGCAAATCCATGATTGGTCATGGGACTACTTTTGGATTTAAACTTTACAATGAAAAGCCATTTTGTACTTTTTCCTACCCTTAGTGCTCAGGTGAGCGATGTGGCCCATGGGCCTCTTGTTTAACTTTATATTGGGTATGTTGTGTTGTTTTTTCTTACTTGCTACACACTATATATGTTCAGGATTTGCCGTTTTGTTTTTTCTTACTTGTTATAACTATACAGGATAACAATGTCCATTCTTTTTCTTTCTGAGGCTTCCCTTTCTTTGGTAACGACTGATATTTCTTGTAACATAAATCAGCAATTTTGTCTGCAAAATTTTCATCGTATTCCATCTTCCTTATAAGTCAGTTAACCTCCATCATCTGTAAATTTAATCAATTTCCTCAACTCAATGTACATTTAGTAATAAATTTCTTAGCTGCAGAACTGTAGCATTATGGTATTATATATTATTCTTTGACTATACAGCTACAGATCAAGTACTTTGCAAATGTGGAGGTCAGCATAGTTCGATCGCCTGTGGCCAGATTGCTCAATTGGTAGATCACCTGACCTGAGATTCAGGGGGCCCGGGTTTGAATCCTGGTCTGGTCCACAGCATTTTTCTCATCTAACATATTACACAATACAGACCAATAAACTTGCTTGTTTTTCTTAAATTGTTTTCTGCCATCCAACAAACCAATGCAATATTAAAAAGAGTCATTAAGTTTATTGGTCTGTAACTTTAAAGTGTTGGGAGGCGGATAAAATAGACAGATTGATTTAAAAATGTGTCTACAGAATTAGGGAGTGAAAAGTAGTTGATTGACCAATGCTGGAAAGTGGTAAACTTTGCAGTCATGCCCAGAAAATCTTGCATCATAAATGCATATTATTACATAAGTAATAATTAGGCTCTGTACATAGCATATTATGGTCAAAGACTAATTTAACTTAAATGAATCTGCCCACTCCATATGCATCTATCGATACCCCCTCTGGTCCTTTCTAAAACACATTAATTGTATACATTCATACCACAGCCACTTCCTTCAGAAATAATTTTTTAACCCATACTATAAGATAGTGTCATCATTATTAAATATGTACTATGGGTTAAAAAATTATTTCTGAAAACAAGAGCCTGTGATGCATACGTTGAGTGTTACTATATTTCATCATTTGATATATTTTCACTTGTGACTACTAATGAACATGTTTATACCACAGGAGTTGGGAATTTTATTTGCAAGTTAGTCCATCATTAAAAATTATCATGTGGCTCATGATTAGCATTTCACTTTGAAATTACTTTTGTTTAACAACTTCGATAAAATTTTACAGTAATAATTAATTACTGTTTGAATCGTCCAGTAAACTTACTGTAAGGGTACCAATCTATGAACAGAAGCCGTCTTTACGGGAGAGATGGGTCTTTTTACAGTGACAACTGCTGATGAAAGCCAATATCGAGGAAATTCTGGATGCAACACTTTGTGCCAGAGTCAGGCATAGTAAGTCAGATAACTAGACCATTGTATTCATTATAAACATGTACAACTGTACCATATATTCCAACATCTTCTCGTTCTTTCATGGGCCAACAGTAAGACAGAATAGAATTTGATGTCTTGAATGTGCACGTCTACATGATGTTTACATAAAAACAGAAGATGGCTTTAAAGGGAGAAAACTGCGTTTGATTTAATAGAAACTCCAGAAACTAAATTTTATCTTTATATTTATTTATTCATGTTCATATTATCCCCATAATAAAACACACAAAATGCACGCCAAATATATGATTATCAAATTACCACTGTTTGATTACAATTCAAGATAAAAAGAATTTGATCTCAAATAATGCTGTCATTTTAATTTGATAAATTAATAAAATGTTACTATTCTGTACCAGTGAAAAAAGACAAGATTGTAATGTAATTTGTTACAGATGGTAAGCTTGTTTATTTTATCAGAGCATTTTCAAACATTAAGAGTGATAAAAAGAAAATAATCAACATAAAACACTACATGTGGATCGAAGTAACACCAACTCAGTGCAGCAAAGTCACTTTGAATGTTTAATCCTAATTTTCATTTTATAAAATAAATGTTACAGCATATATGTATATCACAGACACAAATAATAAGTAATGTAAACTAGATCAGAATTACCGTATTAATCAGTAAATAAAAGAGAGGTCTGTAGTTTTATTTAATAATTATAAAATTACACGTATTTTCGTTAAAATTTCATAAGATCCAAATCAACCCCCCTTTTTATTTATACATACAGCATGACTTTTTAAAACTTTTTTTCAGTGACCACAATTACTCTCAAGTTTCATACTGACAATATTAAAAAAAGGGAAATTATGCCATTTAATTTGAAAAAAAAAAATCAATTTAAATTTACGCAGAAATTAAATCACATATGCCCAATAAAATGTTCGAACATTGAATGAATGTCAAAATACAAAAATTCTGTTTTGTTGTATTGATTGGTATTTTGAATAAAGCTGTATGTAAATACCTGTATTTACAATATTATACAACCTGATACTTAGTAACACAATGCTGAAAAACTTTCAATTCATCATGTTTTGATTGAAGACAGTAATACATGTAATAATCGATCACATTTTTAAATAATTATCTGCCTACTACTTACTGTTGGAATTAAAATCAAATATATATTGCAAATTTGAATTTTTTTTTAAAAAAACGAAAAACCAGATTAATTAAATATCTGCTGAATAAAAAAGTTTCAATTAAATACAAGCCACTGACATTACATTTATATTTGTGAAATAATTAGCATATTTTTATATAGGGATGTGCGATTTTATGGTATACCGGTATATCATTTTATGTTGTATACGTATCGTGATACTATACACCGGTATTTAGGTACATGTTTTAAAGTCCAGAAATTATTCATTTATTTGTTCAGTCTTTCAAATTACAGTTACAGAAAGTCTTAAAAAAATGTTGTTAAAAGTAACACAATGCTGAAAAACTTTCAATTCATCATATATATTTTGATTGAAGACAGTAATACATGTAATAATCAATCACATTTTTTAATACTGCCTACTACTTACTGTTGGAATTGAAATCTAAATACACATTGCAAATTTGAAATCTTTTTTTTTTTAAATGGAAAACCAGATTAATTAAATATCTTTTATTTGCATAAAAATTTCAAAAAAGTGAAATTTTGTTTTTCAAGCATATTTTTAAGAAAAATAATGACTATTCATTTAAAACCATTGTAAAAGTTGCTTGTAAAAATATCATTACATTTATATTTGTGAAATAATTAGCATATTTTTATATCATACTTGTAAACTGATGTAAATGTATAATGAAATGAAAAAAAAAATTAAATAGAGAACAATGTCATGATGGAAAATTTTGCTGATGTATCAAGAGTTCACATTCCAAACGTATTCTCTCCACTGTATGCGATATATAGAAAACCATCTTCATCCTTATGTTCCTCATACACCTGACCCATACTTGCACTGAAAAAAAAGGAAAATATCTTGTCAATTGGATATACATGTACTTTGAAAAAAAATCTATATGTAACAAGAGATGTTTGTAAAGCACTTATCCCCCCCTCCCCCAAATAATTGAATTTTTTCTTAGTCCAAGGGGCATAACTCTGTCCCAACTTGTTCAATCTTACATGATACAGATCTTGACCTAGATATTCATATGATAAATTTGTATACCAAATTTCATTTCATTATGTGCATTTGCTGCGAAGAAAATGAACGGAAACTGCAAATAATTGGAATTTTTCTAAGTCCAAGGGGCATAACTCTGTCAAAAATGGCTCAATCTTACTAAAAACAAAACTTGACCTAGATATTCTTATGATAAATCTGTATATCGAATTTTATTTGTGAGGAAAATGAACAGAAACTTGGTGGACTGACAGACAGCAGCTAAGCATTTTGCCATCCCTTCTTGGAAGGCAGGCATAAAAAAAAAGATTTGGAGAAATAATATTTTTAGATATTTATTACTTTTGTATTCATACGAGATGTCTGTGGTTCTCTCATCCTCGCAATGCCAGGGGTTCCGAGTCAACACTTTGCTATTGGACTCCTGGCATATTTCGCTCAAAATTTATGGGCTGACTGAAGCGACATCTTTCGGAAAAATTACAAAATGTTGATTGTTTTTCTTATCTCTCAACCAACTGCATTAATTTGATTGGTGCCTTTCAATGAGAAATGCAAGCCATAAAATATCTAATTAAATATGCCAGGTGTCAACAGAAACCTGTTGACTCAGGACCCCGGGCATTGCCAGGATGTGGTTCTCTTTTGTCAGTACCGATATTTTACAACTTTTTACTTAAACTATTACACATCTATTGGTATTAACAATTTTGTATTTTTTTTTTTTTTATTCAATAAATATCTGGCTCCAAGGCCATAAAATTTGCACAAGCTCACTTCTGATCTCAATCTCACTTTCCCATTATATATATTCCTTTTGTGAAAGTGAGACTGAGATCAAAAGTGAGTTCGTCTAAGTGTTATGGCCCTGGGGCTTGCTTTGTTACTGTGCGTACCTGGACTGGGGTAAGACCTTGCCTACAAACAGAAATATAGCTTTCTCCGAGGGCAGCTGAATCCTCTTTCTAATAATCCACATAAACTGAGCCACAGAGATATCATTGGGAACCAAAAACTTCCGCTTATCTATGTCCTGAATCTGAGATTTTGGATCTTTCTCTACGATGACCTAATTACAAGAGACAATATAATATGTTACATTTTAGGTTCAGGTTAAAAAGAACTCTGGAAGTTTATTAAACTTGAAGATAAAATTATATTCAACATGGACACTCTACGTTATACATACAACACCAACTTCACCTATTCATGAAAATAAATTTATAAATTGAACTCTATTATCTACGAATAAAGTCTGGCTTATTACTCTTTCTAAATTGAGGAATGCATGTATGACCTTTTTTAAAACGTAGGTAATCAAAGATTACGAAATGTTATCAGTTTAAGTAATGCAAATCTCAGTCACATCATATTTTCTTTATAATTAATATGTATCCTGACAACAATATTTAAGCAAGTTATGGTTAATTAGGTCTTATAGTACATTGGGAGTTGACCTGTTCCAAAATCACTAATCAAGAAAATGTCTTTTTTCCCCCCTACATCCAAAGCAAGTCTGCATTTCTCAATCCCTAGATGCATCATCCATGAATTGGCAATAATGCAAGTTAAATCATAACAGGCCATAAAATTACAGAGTTACTCTAAAAACATTGAGCCTAATCACTCATCTGGAAAATGTAAGTCAGATCCAGCATCTGGAACAAGTCTGGTAGTGTCCATCCCTAGATGCATCTTCCATGCAGGTTTAGCCAAGTAGGTCTTATAGTAACTTAATTGGGAATAGACCTGCTCCAAAAACTTTAACCTGGTCAATCATCTGGAAAATGTAGGTCAGATCCAGCACCTGGAACAAGTCTGGTAGTGTCCTTCCCTAGAATAGCTAGATGCATCATCCATGCAAGTTTGGTTCAGGTTTGGCTTATAGTTACTTATGAATGGACCTACTCCAAAAACTTTAACCTGGACACTGACACTGGGGTATAGCATAAGCTCATCTAGACTTCGTTGAGGTGAGCTAAAAATAAAAATCAAGTAGTGCATTTCTAATTTTGTGTTCAATAAAAAAAATAAGTAATAGTCTTAAATAATTACAGGAATTCTTTCTGGGTATTTGTCTCTGATCTTTGTTGATTCTGCCTGTCTCTGCTCTACAAAAATAAAAAAAATTAAATAATTAAATTCACCTTTTGCACAAAGAACAAATGGAAAAATAATTTCAGGTTGCACTAAACCAGTACCAATTAATCCTTAATTCAGAATGCTGCAGAAGATTTCTCTTTTTTACTTATTAATTTTTTTTGTTTATTTGTCTTTTCGTTTATTTAAAAATTTAATTAACTGTGCAGTTTAATCTTAGGGTTGAAAAGGTATACACCTCTATCCACAGAAACGAAAGATATGGAACAGCTTAGTAATTAAATGTACCAGCTGTACTTGACTACTTGTTAATAGGATTGTAATATGTATGCATATTATTTATCACAACATATACATCATCTTGATCATGACACCTGATTATACAATCAGACACTGTACACATCACTGCACTGTTAACACGAAGCAAATTACACTTACATAACATAAGAAGTATATATACAAACATTACATCCTACATCATAAGAATGTCTATTTGTGGATCAGTCATGTCAACTGCCTTAATTAATATAATCCAAATCAGGCCCCATGTAGTGTCTTAATGTAATTTAACAGTTTGGTTAATGGTTAATCCATGTATGAGGTGCAAACATAAGTTTAGACACAATTGCCTTAATTTTCAATTATTCTGTTGTAAAAGTGTTACATAATTTCCCATGTTTTAAAACTTTAAAAAAAAAGTAAGATTGTAATAAATGCAATAAATGTCAAAATAACACTGCCTGCAAATTAGTTTTCTTTCACTTTTAACACATAATCACATAAGTATAACTAGGGTAGTTTTAAATTTAATTTACAAAAATATGAAATAGCATTTAGTTCATATTTTTGATTGTATACAATAAAATGATCCTATTTTACTTATTTACAGTATTATATATAACAAAATGTACATGTACCGTAACTATATTGCCTGTATAGCTTTAATATAATGCTATTCAGTATCCAATTTACATAAATACTTTTTAAAAACATTATAAACAACTCAATTTTCTCTCTTCTTTATAAAATTCACTGAATTTTTTTTAATTAACTCAGTATGTTACATTAAGAGTTCTTTCTACGAAATTCCTAGTAACACAGCTTTCTTTAACCTTCGAAAGAAAATTCTAATACAATGCGAAACATCACATTAGAATACCCTTTTCCAATTATAACATCATTTCCATCGTCCATGGAAATATTTTGTTTCAAAAACTTTTGGTACAAATTGCTTCTTAATGTAACAATATAGTGATATATTCTTTTAAACAATATATTGTCAAAGAAGACATGATTCACAATGGTAACGATCAGATGAATATTAACCAATTGCTTATGATAAAAGGCCAATCAGGGCAAAGACCTACAAAAAGATAAGTGTCTCAAAACAAACCAAAACAAGGCCAGTAATTCACGAATTAAAAGGTCTTATATCCCCATACAAACGAAAAATCAAAGATATATCATATTACCAAAAGTATGCTCTTCTCTAAACTTGAACTTCATCTTCTTTCTTCAAGACTTTGTTGTTGTAAAAATGTAAACAACGACAGGTGACTTCTTATTCTGTCAGACTATGGAGTCAACTTCCTTTATGACGTCATAGTTGTCATGACTAAAAACGGAAAAGATTGCGAAAGGATAGAGAAAGACGAGAAAGAGAGAGAAAAGAGCAAAAAGAAATGAAATAATAGATATAAATAGTATTTTGGACTACAAATTGTTTTCTCTAATGATAAATAAATATATTTAAAAAGTACATACTTATAACATTTCAAAAAGAAACTTTAATGTAAGATAAGATAATTTTATTTCCCAATTTTGGACCCAGAAGGCATAAAGGTTTTTTTTACAATGACAAGATAGAAAGTTCTGAAAGAAAGGTTAGTAAACATATATAAACATAAACACACACGCATGTAGATATCTGATATAATATATACAAGTTACTGTACATGTAGATGCAGCAGTTGGGGTTATCAAATCAAATAAATATATTTATTTATATCTTGATTTTAGAATTCTTCACTATTAATCCATAATATGTATATTAAAAAAAATTAATATTTTTTATTGATTAATTTGTTGTTAAAGTAATAGCTGGATAATTTGTAAAATATATTAATTTCTACTATAAATTTTTGAACAAACCTCTCTTTTGATGTAATTAGCACTATCTACCACGACTTGCAAACGAAAAAGAAAATGGCGACTGACTATCAAAATGGGAAGTTAAGGTATTGAATTTTCTCTATATATTTGAAAAATCTGTGTACATGAGTATCTCTGTCGATTTTTCAACTTTGTAGTAACTTAATTCATTGTTCAAGTGTGGTACAATATTCCAATGATTTAAAAAAAAAAAACAGGTGTAGGAAACGAAAATATTTGAGTATACTTTATTTGTCTTAGTATCATGCCTGTAGTCCTTTCTATTTCACTATCATCAGCTTATATCTAGATTTTTTACTTGACCAATATGAAGATCAATTCTCCCCCAAATGAAGTAAAAAAAAAAAGCCAAAAGACCCATTTAACGACGTTCGATCCTGATATTTAAAGTCTTAAACTTTTTTTGCCAAGTATATTTTTAGTTTCTACATACATAGCTAAATTAAAATTCAAATCAAAAAATGGGGGTCAATACGCTTCTTTTTGGCGCTACAGTCCATTTAATATGACCTCTTTGCACTGAAATTTGTGTCTTAATTAAAAATTAAATTTTGGACGTTTTCCCTCCAATATTTTTATCCGATTACTAGCAATGCCCAAGCAAGGGGGAGATAACTTTCCAAATTTCCTCAGCCTCGTTTTGATTCCGTATCAAAAAAGAGCTTGAAAAGTACGGCTTAATACACTACTTTCCCTCGTGTTTTCAAACGTTTTGATGACCTTTCTATGAAGTTTGAGATGCCCCCTAGCATTACCAACCCTGAATGTTTGAAGTATGGCGCGATTAGTCGTTTTAAAAATAGATTGAAAAATTAAAAAATCTCTAATTTTCATATACGGACGAGTACTGTGTCAAAACATGCAAAAATAACTTCTTCTGATATACAGCTACAAATGCATATCACTTACAGGCAAGTATTTAACCGTTCTTGTTCGCCACACGAATTTTCTAAGGTCTACTGGAGCAAATTCGGATTGTAGCAGCCAGCCCACACGTGTGTAGAAAAAATGTATACAACGTGAATTGAACGTCTGATGGTCTGTTTACTTCATTGTCAAACTGATACAATGTTATATTCTTGTTTGTGAACTATGCTGAAGCAATTTAATAATGACATTCCGTTCAAAGGCTATTTCGTGCGCGAAAACGAAAGTAGGGTTCATCTCAAAGTGAACAAGAATAAATTTCAAAATTGAACTTACTTTGGTGAAGAAAACAGTGAAAGTCAAATGAAAACTTCATTAATAATCATACTTTGATTTTTATTGATAAGTTTATTTCTTTAAATGACAACACAGCATACGAACAATGAGACATAAGCTATTCTGTATAAATAAATAAAACAAAGGAAGACAACTCTTGCATTTCACATTCTGTGTCATATTTTCTTCTGTGTCTCAACAGTGGCTCGAGAAAATTATGAAATTTCAGATAAAATTAACAAACTGGTACATCGGTTATATTCTAAAATTGTTTTGATATAATATTCTTGTATTATCTGCTTTGAATCTGCTGATGTACACTTTCTAATCATTTTCCTTGGAAAGATGGATAACTCTGTAAGAATTCTGCATTTTTTAAACATTCATAAAAAGCTCAGTTTTCACCCGATTTAAGAAATGATTTCTGATATGGAATCAGTGGGTCATACTTTACACAATGGACATAAAAAACTGACAATTTTTTGACTCTTAAAAAATCATTGGGCATTGCTACGATTACAGCATGAAATAAAATGAACTCTAAGTTTGTTTAAAAAAAGACACTTAAAAATTGTGACTAAGAAAAAGTTTTTAAATTGCTTTGCATAATCAATTATTTGACCTTTCTGCACTAATGAAAAGTGATTTTTCTGGCAATGGAAATTCAATAAGCAAGAAAATTATTTTAAAGTCTTAAACTTTTTCTGATTTTAAGCGAATAGGTTAAATTTATCTTGAATATGTAGAAAAGGACATCAAAAGTGGGGGTATATGTTGTAAATTTTTAGATATTACTAAGAAAGTGTCAATTTTACGTTAAAATTGGCTCAATTTTTTCCTGGATTTTCAGAATATATTTACCAGGGTACTATATTTGTCACACTTTGTAAATAGAATTCATAAGAAATAATTTAATAGATATTTCAGAACCAGTATAAGGCCTAAAAAAAAATATGTTTGTTTCCTGTAACCCGACCGACCCATTCAAATTATCCCCTGGTGGATTTATTTTCTGACAAATGGCAAAACTTCGTTTGATCAATCAACTGATTCCATTTATATAAGAAATAATTTAATAGATATTTCAGAACCAGTATAAGGCCTAAAAAAAAATATGTTTGTTTCCTGTAACCCGACCGACCCATTCAAATTATCCCCTGGTGGATTTATTTTCTGACAAATGGCAAAACTTCGTTTGATCAATCAACTGATTCCATTTATTAAATTAAAAAAAATAGCTTTTAGCTTAATTTGAGACATAAAATATGTCAACTTAGTGTATATTTACCTTAAATATACAGAGCAATCATTATTGTAACAACATTTTCCCCCTACAACTTTCTGAAGTTTGTTTTCTGCCGCTTGGCAGCCATTTTGGATGCCATACTGGGTGTCCACTGTAAATATAACACCTGGTATTTTAGGTCCGGGGATGTTTGACCATTCATAAGCAAAAAAAAAAAAAAAAAAAAGAATTTCCGACCTACCGACCCTTGATTTTTTGGGAATGTTACAGGAAACAAACTTTTTTTTTTTTAAGCCTAATACATTTCACTGCAAACAACATCTTTGTGTGCAACCTGGATGGTAAAATAAGAATCCAAAATTAACAGTACTGTTATAGTTCAAAATGGAAAAACTGATCATTTTCGTCTAAAAAAAACCTTCCGCCACAAAATATAGTCCCTAGTGTAATTCTACTTGAATGGAATTTAATCGTGGTTTTCTCATTAAATATAGTTAAATTTGCATCGTAGAATTCAGATTTAATGTTAGAAATTAAAAATGATGCAGAATCTTATAGATAAAGGACCTGACCAAAATACGCTCAAAATCTCAGGATCGAACGTCCTTAAAATAATCAGCTGTGTCAGAGCTGTTATCTTTTAGTAGATCATCACCATGATCACTTTGTGTATTTCCGAGATTCTGCGTCTAACTCCTGCTTGTTTATTTTATATTGTTACATATGTCTCCCCTTCACATGTCACAATATAAAAAAATTGGGGTTAGAATCAGAGAATCTCAGATTACACTTTTTGGTACAGTAGTCATAGCCATTATATTTTGAAAGATTATAACATTGTTTTGGGGAAATTAAGAAAATTAATCAATTTACATTAAAATTCATCAATTCTTGTTGGTTGATGGCTTAAAGCTACTCCCCACACTGATTGATGCAAGATTTATGTCACTTGACTTATAAGAGTTTGTTTCAGATATTTCAGATTAACTAATTGACTGATGAGAGATGAAGGATTTATAAGACTATAAATACCTTAAAGCAACATGAGCTGCATTTTTGAGAAATTTATTATGCTGTTAAAATTTCTATTATGACAGATTTGTATGTAATTTAAACTTTTGTGATCAATTAGACTGAACCAAAGCATAAAATTGTTTCATTATCAAAGAAATCAAATATTGTTTTTGGTACACATGAAAAAAAAAAATCAATTTGGTGATCCAGAATGTTGGATCACAGCATCATATGATTGCTGTCTACTGTATCCCTGATAAGATATGTAATTCTCCATTGGGGTTTTGCCAAAGTTACTAAAAATTAATTTTTTTATAGTAACAGTGTTTGAAATAACCCGACGACCCGAGACGCACAAATTTTGTCACGGGCGAACAGATTTGCATGTATTGACGCATGGCTGGATGTGTAAAATTTTCCTATAAATTAAAATTTAGATATTTGATAAACCTCTCTCAAATCAACTAATATTACTGGCTTCAAAGAGTTACAAGCAGTAATATCGCGAGTACCTCGCAGATTTCTAATTTACTACTGCTCTTTTGCGGGTGAGTCGAGAAAGCTCTAAATCTCTTGAATCACTTGGGCACATGGCATTGTTTACAATAGTGACAATCAAATGATGCGAACAATTTTACACCAAAAGTACAATGTATTGCTAAGAATTGAACTCCAAATAGTAAATTGTCAAATAAGGAAAGTTTAGAAAAATTTTTCATCTGTACAATGTGACGATTTTCAATAAATATTTAATGAGAAAATTCCCACTTAGTTAAAATATCGTAAAAAATGTAACAGTTTAAGATTAGATCATCTCAAAAATTAATTAGGCTGGTTCAGCAATTGTTTAGCAAGGCCAGCATTTTTTTATTTTTAGGTTTACAAACCCGCCGCTCAAGTTTTTGAATTTTCAGAAAAAAAAATAAAATTGAGAAAAACAGATTTTTTTCTTTCCGATGTCAAATTTGAGTCGGGATCAGATTTCAAATTTACGAATCGTACTTCCGGTTTTAAATGATGAAGGGAGATTTGTGTCAAGTCCATAGCAGCACTAAAGCTTGGTTTAATGTAAATATTTATCGATAAGAGTGCCATTCAAAACGTTTCACCCGTTCAGAGAACAATAAAATGCTGACGACTTTGTTGCAAAGTGACATGGTGGTGAGATAATTATGTATCCGTATTCAAAAGTAACTGTCTGTAATTGTAAATTATTTTCCTCCCAGAGGTTTAAAACTGCCCATGGTAGCTATTGTCAGAGACATTGTTTAGGTTTCTGTCATAGCTTACAGTCTTAGCATCATTCTTCAGAAAAACACAATGCATCAGATGTAATGAATAAAACTATGGGAGAAGTTAAGTCCATTTGATGAAGAAATAAACAATAGCCTAAAGAAATAAAATATTTCAACTATTTAAAAACAATAATGTACAAATATATACAGGCATGTAGTATCGTTTATGGCAGCCAGAAAAATTATTTTACACTTAATTAAAAAAAATTCCACCCTACTCCTCAATACTCCTTGGGAATACTCCCTGTCTGTTTTATGAAAGGAATTATTACTTTTATAGGTCTCAAATATAATATATTAATATTTTAGAATAATTTCTACCTAACACACATTAAAAACAAAAATGAAGATATATTAAAAGAGATTTAAAAAATTGATTTTTTAAAAAAATCTGTATTTTGTCCAACATCAAAAGATTTATATCACTGCCCCCAACTGGTAGATGATGAAATAAACAATTAAAGGTTGTATTTTCCCCTTTGTAACCCTTATGTGTCCAGTGGCAAGAAGCCTGTTAGGAGAGCATAAAAAAAAGCAAAAATTAATGTAGAAAAGTCGATAATGTATCCAAAATATAATTTATTTTTTTTTTTATTTCCTCCTCCTACGGGACTTTTTCATTCTGATGTTCGTAAACCTAAAAATAAAAAAATGCTGGCCCAAGGTATTCCACCAAGATTTTTTACTTATCTGACCTTATAAATTCTACAATGGTCGATCCTTGCATAGTGTTCAATAGCACATTTGCCCCATCCAACAGACGTTTCCTACCTCCATCGCGAAAGAGTTCCGCTAAGTTAAATAATCGCGATATCAAGTAATCCAATATATAATGAGCTGGCCCCATTCACATTACTGTTAAAATGAACTTTTAAAAGGCAATTGCTTTTTTCGGGCTGGCACATTTTTGGCAGGGCTGACAACTTCCACTGGCAATCAGCCCTGCATGTCTAGCTAATTTTACAGCGAGTTTCAAACACTGATAGTAAATTATAAAAACCATGCTCCTCCTATAGTTTCAACCCAATTTGATAAGACTTGGTACACAAGTTCATTACCACATAATTCTTTTATCAGTTTTTAATTTTGACAAACATTTGTGATAACGGTTATGGAAAATTATAAAAAATTCTGTTATTTATGTTTAATCTGTTTACTGTTAAGAAGACAGAATAAACCCAATATCTATTGATCCATTGTAGTGAGGATGAGACCTCGGAGAGTGATGCTAATGTTCCAGAAGTGGAGGAGGACATTGAAATAGAAGAGATAGAATCAGACTTCCAAATCACAAAGGATAAGAAAAAACACAAAAAGCACAAAGGTAAAAACAAGCATAAACATTCCAAGAGTGAAAAGAAAGATGAAGCGAAGAAAAAACATAAGCACAAAAAGAAGAAAAGCAAATCAAGTCGACATGACAAAGAAGGACGCTCATCTAAAAAGATGAAAATCGACGACTCTGTTGATTTAGAGAAGCTAGAAGCTGCAAGGGAAGCTTTAAAAGAGGTTCTGCAGTCAGAAAGCAATGGGAACATTATTAACTCAAATCCTATGGATTTAATAGCACAGGGATATGCAGGGTCAGATTCAGAGGAAGAGGGGGAGGTCGATTATGAAGAAACACAAAAAGAGAAAAAGAAAAAACAAGAATGGAATATTTTACAAAATATCATAAAGGAGAAAAAGAAAGCTGAAGAAGAAGCCGAAAAAAGAGAGAAGCAAAAGGTCCAGGAGGAGAGCGGGGACTCAGACTGTGAGATTGTGTCAGTGACCGAGGCAACTCGTAAAATGCCCCCTTTGAGGCCTCAAAGCAGTCTGTCCAAAGAAAACAGAAAGTCAGAGAAGAGTCGGAGGGAGTCTGATCGTAGAGAAAAAGACAGAAGAAGAACATCCGAGTCTGAAGAAGCAGCCAGAAGGGATGAACGAAGGAGGAAAGAACGGAGCAGTGAAAGACAACGAAGATCCAGAGAAAGGGAGCCGAGAGACAGAGATCAGCCTTCTAGAGAAAGAGAATATACAGAGCACAGGGCTAGGGACAGGGAGCACATTTCCAGAGAGAGGGAACAAAGATCAAGAGATAGAAGAGCTTCCCTCAGTAGGGAGAGAAGCAGGGATATCGGCAGGGAGAGAAGGAGCAGATCTCCAGTTCAGAGAGGGTAAATTTTATTTTTTTAGTTTTAAAACTTTCTTATATTTATAGATGTGTAAAATTTATGATGTTTTCATGTCTTGTCCAATTTTCAGCTCTGAGAGATCCAGAGATGACAGAGTAAAAGAAGGGATGAGTTCTAGAGAGAAGTTTAGGGAGGAACGGCGTATTGAGGAAGAGAGGAGAAGACGCGAGGATGAGGAAAGGGGAAGACGAGATGATGATGACAGAAGAGATGAGGAGAGGGGAAGACGAGATGATGATGACAGAAGATTACGCGATGATAGAAGAGATAGAGACAGAAGATCTCCAAGGCTCAGGTCAACTGACAGAGGGTACGTCTTATTCTTAGAAGCAGTGCAATCAGTGCTCAGGGACTTTTTGTTTTATTACAAATTGATTCTTTTCTCTGTGTTACTGGCTAATAGAAAGTATTTTTTTACAGGCGACATGACAGAAGTAGGTCAAGGGACAGAAGAAGAAGCAGGAGGAGTAGATCCAGGGATCGCAGAAGGAGGGAGGAGGATAAATTCAAAGGCAGCTTGTCTGAGGGCATGGCTCTACATCAGGACTCTGATGAGGAGTAAGTCTTTTTCAAGAAAAAATTCAGATCATGGGCACTACACACTAGGATGAGATCAAAATTCTAGTTAAGCCCCTCAGATTGTGAAGAATGAGATCATAATTGAAGGTCTGCTCTGTCTGTGGCAATAAGTGTGAAAAATATTTTGAAATATTCTTCTGTAAAAGAACTGGGTAACATTTAGTCATTTTGATATTCAAGTATCTCTATCTTTTTCTTCAAGAACACCTGGGAAATAGTCATATTGAATTGAAATGATCTCTGATGAAGTAAAAATTCAAATCTGGTCAGTTAAATTCACATTGGAGTGAAAATAAAATCAAAGTTTAACCTTGTAATAAACAAAAATCTTAAGAAGGCTAACAGAGCCAATATAATTCAGATGAGAATATATATTACAGGCCCATGGGCCTGTTGTTTCTAAAAAAAAAAAAAACAACTTATGATGTCTTATTCCAGGGTTAACATTGACATACCAGATGATGATGATGATGATGAAGATGCTTTGATAGAAAAGAGGAGAAAGCAAAGAGAAGCCCTTTTACAGGTCTGTTCTTCTATACTGCCTTAATTTCACAGAGACATTTTCTGACGGTTACAGAAGATATGCATTTTTTTCCATTTAAGTAAATGTCATGCATAATTTAACCTTCCTTTTTAGCGTTTGAAGACCGAAGAAGACAGCATGGCATCTGCCCCCTCACCTAAGCCACCGTCACCGGAACCATTACCTTCTGGCCCCCAGTCACCCTCCCCATCTCCATCCAGGTCAAGGTCATTCTCCAAGTCAAGGTCAAGATCAGATTCACGCTCCAGATCAAGGTATCGCTCTTCTTCCAGAAGTTCCAGTTCTGACAGCAGTTCAAGCTCCAGCTCCGATTATGAGGAAGAGGCCTATAAATATAAGAAAGGGTCTAGGAATCAAGACTCTCAGAGAAGCAGGAGGAAGGTGAGGAGTCCAGATTCTCACCAGGGAAGTCAAAAATCAAGGAGTCCTTATTCTTACAGAGGTAGAAAGGGGTCAAGTAGTTCTGATTCACAAATATCCAAAAGAAAGTCTGCCAGTCCTTACAAGAACAGTGATAGGAAATCTGACAAAGTAAAACCTCAATCAGAGGAGAACACAGCTAAGGCAGACCAAGGAAGCAAAGATGACAAACTGGAGAGTAAGTTTATGTTTGGAGATATTGCTAAAACCATCATTAAAGTTTACCACAAAATTTACCTCAAGTAAACATATTTGTTTTTTTTTTATTTCAGTGGAGCCACCAGTAAAAGATGGTGAAAAGAAAAGGTCAAAGACTGACATGTTTGCAGATACCCAAGACATGTTCAGTGATGCTTATGCTGTAAGTAAATGTGAAACATGTAATACATCAGTATTAAACCTAATGTCATCTAAGAATGATAAGCCTCAATGGATTGGGTGTGGATTATGAATGAGATTTTACATGTAAAACTGTTGATAATTTCAAATAATACTTGTATAGTAAAACAATTCTTTTTTGTATATCATTTCCAGTTGGGAAGTCCAAGTACAGTGGCAAAATTCACTGGTCCTGTAGTTGAGAATCCCACATTGATTGACAACTGGGATGATGCAGAGGGTTACTACAGTAAGTCAATTATAATACTTATTTAAAAAGTTTGTTTAAAGGAAAGAATAAATGCAGCAATCATAAACATCTTTAATAAGAAAAGCCTGAAAACTTTTATTTCATAGGATTAAATGCCAACCTGTTTATGTTTCACTTCACATGATCAAATGCTGCCCGTTTAAAGTTTTCACTTCTCATATGATCAAACCCTGACCAATTTAAGTACTTTATTGCAGGAGTGAGAATTGGTGAGATGTTGGACAAAAGGTACTCGGTGTATGGGTACACTGGACAAGGAGTGTTCAGTAATGTCGTCCGTGCCAGGGATGAGGCGCGGGGAAACATGGAGACTGCCATCAAAATCATCAGGAACAATGAAATCATGTAAGTTGAAAAAAAATCCAGTCTTAATTTAATCTCCCGTATATTGTTAACCAATGCCCTTTTCATGTGTTATTGATTTTCCTGATTTTTAGGTCACCTGAGTAAACTCAGGTGACCTATTGCTATCTGTTTTCGTCTGTCGTCGTCCAACGTGTGTTAACATTTGAACATTTTCAGCTTCTTCTCTGCAACTGCTCAACCAATTTCAGCCAAATTTGGCAGAAAGCATCTATGGGTGAAGGGGAACAAAAATTTTGAATTTCATGGTCCCTGCCCCCCTGGAGCCTGAGGGGTGGGGCCAAAAGCACTAAAATTAATGCAATCTTTAAAAATCTTCTACTTTACTCCTGGACATCAAGCAGTCAAACTGTTGGCATGATTGTAATCAGCATTAAGTCCTCTACCCAAGTTGTAAAATTCATGACCCCCGGGTCAGGGGTTCTAGTGCTAGGGTGGGGCCTAAATAGATTATATAGTGAAAATGCATAAATTCTTTGAAAATCTTCTTATCTGCTCCTGGGCATTAAATAAACTAACCAAATACATAGTTGTGTTTAATAAGGCTGCCTCTACCAAAATTGTGAAATTCATGGCCCCTGGGTCAGGGATTCTAGTGATAGGGCGGGGCTCTATTGATTATATAGTGACATTGCATAAAATCTTTGAAAATCTTCTTCTCTTCTCCTGGGTATTAACTAACCAAGTACAAAGTTATGATGAGCAAGAATGTCTCTTCCAAAATTGTGAATGTCATGGCCCATGGGTCATGAGTTCTGGTGTTTGGGTGGGGCTCTATTGATTATATAGTGAAAATACATTAATTCTTCAAAAATCTTCTTCTCTGCTCCTGGGCATTAAATAAACTAACCAAGTACAGTTATATTGAATAAGGCTGCCTCTTCCCAATTTGTGAATTTCAGGGCCTCTGGATCAGGGGTTCTGGTGGTAGGGTAGGACTCTATTGATTATACAGTGAAAATACACCAATTCTTTAAAAATCTTCTTCTCTGCTCCTGGGCATTAAATAAACTAATCAAGTACATAGTTATGTTGAATAAGGCTGCCTCTTCCCAATTTTTGAATTTCAGGGCCCCAGGGTCAGGGATTCTGGTGTTTGGGTGGGGCTCTATTGATTATATAGGGAAATGCATGAATTCTTTGAAAATCTTTGCCTTTGCTCCTGGTTAATATGCCATTGATCAAATTACATATTTATAATGAAGAAAGGTGCCTCTTTCAAAATGGTTAAATTCAGGGCTCCTGAGTCAGAGGTAGGGGGAGGGGGTACTTTGTCTGAAAATAAATTAATATTTTGAAATCTTCTTCAACCATTTATGATGAAATAAAATTATTTATGATAAAATTTCCAAAATTTCTAAATATGTGGCTGCAGGGTCAGTGGTTCCTGTGGGGTAGGGTGCACAACTCTTGATTATAAAGTGGAAATTCATTTTATGGCTGTTGGATTAAACACGAACCAAGTTTAATTGCTGGAAAGTTGTTACATGATACTCAGGTGATCTATAAGGCCCGTGGGCCTCTTGTATGTTGGAATCACAAACCTTTAAGAATGAAATAGCCTGAATGGAAAAAAAAAGTTTCTATCTGTACAGATTCCTGTGTAGTTTATTTTATGTGAAAGATCATTCATTAGAATTTTTAAAAGTTTTTAACAATATTTTTAAACTTCAAAATGAATTTAAAGCTGTTTGTAATACACTGTACATGTATCTCATTTGTATTGTTTAAAGGCACAAGACTGGTTTGAAGGAACTGGAATTCCTCAGAAAGCTCAATGATGCTGACCCTGATGATAAATTTCACTGCCTTCGCCTATATCGACATTTCTTCCATAAAAATCATCTTTGCTTGGTGTTTGAATCACTTAGGTAAGATTTAGTTTATCTATTCTAAATATGTTGTGCTGTTATATCTGTATGTTGAGAATATGGCGCAATACATGTATTGTGATTTTTAACTCTTTATGTTTATCGAAATGACATAATTGCCTAATTTCATGTGGTATGAATAGAATTGTGTTATACGCTAAATTTTCTAAATGGTGAAGTTATATTTCTAAATGGTGAAGTTATATTTTTTCAGCATGAATTTGCGGGAAGTATTGAAGAAGTATGGGAAGGACATAGGTCTCCATGTAAAGGCCGTCAGATCTTACTGCCAACAGCTGTTTCTGGCTCTGAAGCATCTGAAAAGGAACAGTATCCTGCATGCTGATATCAAGCCTGACAATATTCTGGTTCAGTATCAGTCATTGTTGATATCTTTGTACATTATCTGATGCTGATATACTGTAAATGTATTTCATTTAGCAGTGTATTCTAATTTGTGATTTTGGTGTAAAAGAGATTCCACTAAATCAAGTGCATTGCTAAATGTCTTGTACATCATTAGTTATTTCTAGCGCATTCAGATAGTGCTAAATGAATTCTCTCGCTAGGTTGTTGAAAAAAGAATTTCTGCCAAATATTATACAGGTCAAATATAATACATTTACAGTATTCTGGTCAGTATCGGTCAGTCATTGTTATTTATATCTTTATCTATTTTACTTTTAATCAAGGATCTCTGGAATCTTTCATTTATAGGCCTGCGTTATTTTAGGTGTACTCTGCACAGAAATAATTTTGTTCCTGCATAAGTATTCTTCAAATACATTTTTTTAATTAAAAAAAATATCAGTATGCATTTTGATATCATTTATATCCTGTTATTTTACTGCATTTTCACCCACAGGTAAATGAGAATAAATTACAGCTTAAGTTGTGTGACTTTGGCTCGGCTTCCCACGTATCAGAAAATGACATCACACCCTACCTTGTCAGTCGATTCTACAGAGCTCCAGAGATCAGTAAGCCCAATATATTATACAAATTTTATTTAGAAATTATTGTACATGAGCAAGATCAAAAACCATACTCAGATTTTCAAAATGAAAGATTTTTTTTCTAAACAGAAATGTCTGAACTATTCTTTTGTGGTTTACAGTTATTGGAATGGGGTACGACCATAGTGTGGACTTGTGGTCAGTGGGAACCACTATATTTGAGCTGTACACGGGCAAGATCTTATTTCCAGGACAGTCTAACAATGAAATGCTCAAGTTTATGATGGACCTGAAGGGCAAGTTCCCCAATAAAATCATCAGAAAGGGTATGTTTAGGGATCAACATTTTGACGGCAACTACAACTTCCTGTATCACGAGGTGGATAAGGTCACACACAGGGTAAGCTGTCCTCTTACAAAGATTTTCTTGACTTCCTTTTTCAAGTAATAGTTGTTAACATTCATAGGTCGATGTGATTTTAAATTGATCTTGAAAACAAAAATGAGTACACAATGTAGAAGTTTCATTCAGATATTCAGTACATATACTTTCATTTGCTATCTAGAATTAAAGATCAATATTTTGTACATTTATTATTAATGCTTAGAAATAAAATTATACCTTTGCTTGAAAAGTGTGGAGTATATTTTGATGGGAGTGTTCTTTTGTGCATCCCTCTATCTGTAACATTTGAGGGTAACCAACATTCTCTTTTCTGGAACTCCTGAATGCATTTTAATAAATTTTTTTTACAAATCTTTATTACATATTGGCATTGTTAGATTTTGATCAACATATATATTTTGTGGAGCATTAAGTCCAAAATATCTTACTTTTTCCAGGCAATTTTTAACAATTTTGATATTTAACAGGCTAGGAACATCAAATGTAATAAAAAAAAATCTTTAAAGTAAAAAATACCTGAAAAATTTAAGATATTGGGGTTGGGCCATGAATACTGTCATTTTTTCTGGAATATTAGGAGTACCCATCTCATCCACGATTCCTCCTAAACCACTGGCTAATGTATAAATTTTAGGTTATGATCAGAAAATTATTTTTAGTTTGGAAAATGCAAAAAAAAATACAAAAAGCAAAACAAAAAAAAAACAAAAAACGACACATGGGAAAGGAGGTAGAGGTGTAAGATTATATTGTAGCTCAGTGGGCACAGTACTTCTGATTTGAAATGTCTTGCACGAAAAAGGGATGCTTATTTAAGTCTGTAATTAGATAACTTTTTATGGACTATGGTGACATTGGGTATGGCAGGGACAGGTAAGATCAGAGACCATTTGTTTTGTAGGAGAAGGTGTCTGTCCTCAGTACTATCAGCGCCAGTAAAGATCTCCTGGCCGAGCTGATCGGATACCAGCGCCTCCCCGAGGACCAGATGAAGAAAGTCAAGCAGCTGAAGGACCTTCTGGAGACCACCCTCATGTTGGACCCCAGTAAACGGATCTCCATCAACCAGGCGCTGACACACCCCTTTATACAGGAGAGACTGTGATAGCTAACTGTATGTCAGGGCGGGGGGATAGGTTGTAGTGGCATTCAAAAGTCTTGTGCACATTGAGAAGGAGAATATACACAATGAGGCTGTGTTAATGTAAGCTGAAGACAGGTTCCTGAGAGGAGAACTCTGAGAAAAAACTTATTTTGTAGTGCTTGAAATTTACAGATTGTTAATTATGATGTGTGATCATCTTGACAGTATCAGAATATTTTTATGTTGAAATCATGAAAAGAAACATGACTGAAACTATACTGTTCTTGTAAATACTGATTTACTTGAAAATGTTAGAATGTATATGATATGTTTTATATTTCAGTATGAGCCACTAGCCTAGAGGCTCTTATGCTCTGTGGCAGGGAACACTAGCTTGGTATATATTAAAGGTAACCAAAGTGAAAGTGAAAGTACAATATTTCTGATTATACATGCAATACAGCATTGATTTTAAGGTTTCAATTATGATATAGGTAAGAGACATTCCAATTTTATCTAATGTCTTGAAAAGAAAATTAAAATTTTCTGTTGGTTAAAAATCTTAATACTTTTAAGAAAAAAATCACAAAAAAGAAAGTAAATAGGTGTTCAGATATAATTAACCTCAATAACTTATATGTCTTAAAATCTGTAATACCATTAAATAATTTTCCAAAAGATAATTTTTGATTCAAAATTGTGGAATAAAAATAAATATAACGTATGTTATGTGATATAAAATGTTTGTCTGTGATGCAAGTTTTATGAAAGTTTTTGGGACTTTTTTTGTTCCAGACAGAATGGTAAAATCTGGATAAAGTTTGCTCCCAATAGCTTCATCTCAAATTTCAAAGATAAGTGAAAAATCAGATGTAGATATTTTCCCACTGATTTGTAATAAGTATAACCTGAAGAAAAAAAATTGACTGCATAACTTCACAGCATTTTCCTCCTAAGTTCAGTGCTCATTGTAAGATAAGTGAAGTTTAATTTAGTCAATTAATAGTAAGAATTTATATGCATGTATTTTATTTGACAGGATAGAGATATATTTTAAGTTCATTTTGTACCATATTATTTACCCTATATACATGTAATTATCATGTAAAATGTTTGTTATGTGAACCTTTGTAGTTTGAAATGAAATAAATTTCTGATGTCAATGTTTCTCTTCATGTAGGCCTTAACAGGACAGTTAGAAAAGCCAGCAGAGTTTCTCACAGGGGTTTCGTGGTAATAAATGTTTCTTGACTTTTTGCATCTGATATTTAATTCCTACATGTTTAAGCTCTTGTCCCCTTTAACCTCTGACTGACTCGCACAACACAAGACAAAAATTATTTATATGCAAGAAAATATGTGTTAACTGAAAAAGTTTTTTGTAGCATTAGAACTTGGACATTTTCTAAATAAATTGCTTTTTTCTTTGCATCCTGTATCGGAGAGAGAGTTAGAGACACATCTCGCTGAGTCGAGACCAATCAGTTGAAAGCTGGGAACAAGTTGAACCATTTACAGTGTATTCACATGTTGAACCACCTGTGGAGGAAAATTCAACTGCTCACGTAACATACAAAAAAATCATGTATGACAACCAAAAATAGTGTTCAAATATTTCATAAAAATGTACTCTGTTGTGAAGAAATCAATTTTTTTTAAAAGCATTAATTGCTTTTTACAACAAAGAATCCAACAGTATGTACCTATAAAATGGAAATGGAAGTACATGTATCTAGATGCTCATGGAAGAATAAAAGGAACATAAGCATAAAAACAGAGAAAGTTGCTTGAAAAAACATATTGCAGTGGTAAAATGAATTGGGAGTTCTGTATAACAGGTTATTATATTATTAGCAGTGTGCAAAGTTAGCGATTTTATTATAAAAATGGCTGTTTATTATTTGTGCAGTTAATCTTTAGTGATTGTGGGGGTATTCCTCTCTGTTTATTGTTTAATTACTAGCAACATATATTTTTAACAAACAATGACCACTGCTAATAATGTCATAATTAGATGGTCCTCTAAAAAATTCCTGTTACACAGTACATTTGAAAGTACAGATAGTTAATTTTGGGAAAGGGGTTTTTATATTAAAAGTTTAAAGAAGTTTAAAAAGAAAAGGTATGACTTTTGGGTCAAAATTCCTTGGAAATGCTGAAGTAAGTATTTAATTGTGATAAAGGTTTACTTTTGTGCATTGTAATGAAATACTGTTTTTATTTTTGTAGATAGGCAATTCCAGCTGGCAGAAGAGGAGTTAGCATTTCAAGGTTATAATAAGATTGAGTAACACAGTGTATGATATTATGTGGTGGCATTCAAAGGGGAAATCTGAAGCCACAATAAAGAAATCTTAGTATTTATATATGTATATTCTGATTAAGAACATCAAAGAAGTAGCAGAGAAGCCCTCTGTACCCCTATCTTAGGATCGGTATAACGCATCAAATGAAGAATCTTGAGATAATTTATTTATGTTAAAATTTTAATAAGATGTTCTATTCTCTAAGTGCTTTGAAAAAGTTAATCCTTTAATGTCAACGTACAATGCAAGTATTGAGAGGATCAAACAGAGAAGAGGGGCCAGTACCAAACGTTCTTTTTTTTTAGGGAAGGAGAGAGTGGTACCTAGAGGTCACATTTTTTGGCAATAATTCCAGGCAGTTTGTTATTGAACATGTGTGTTAATTTTAATGAAAATCTTGTTTACTATTGCTGCTGATAAATCAAAGTAATACATTTGATATTTTCAAATTGATCCCCCACCCAAATAAGACTGACAAATCTTTCCAGCTGGGAGAGTAAATAATTTTGTTTCAGATACCAGTCCAAGATGTAGCATATCTTTTTTTGAAGTAAACATTGATGTAAATATATATTGAACTATTTTAATATTTCCAGGTAAGCCCTTTATCCACATTCTTATGACTCTTGGAAAAAGGAAGAGTTGTCAGCCTTTCCTATGGTGATGGATATTAATTTCGTCTGTGTTACGTAGTGGTGGTCCACTTGCATGTTGCATTGCCAAAAAAGAACTAAAAATATGGAGTAAAGAACTCGAAAAACAAATTAGATATATTCCAGTACATTTCCTGTTCAATTTTTTTGATATACTCTTATGTGTATATATTTTCATGAATTACAAATACAATATTAATTTGGACTAGTGTTGAGTTTGATTTTCCATCTATGGTTGACTTTTAAATTGTAATGTTAAAAGTGATAAAGGTCTTCCCAAGAGTTCATTGAGTTAATGGGGTCCTATTGTGGGATCTGCTGTTGTATTCTACTCTGCCTGATTTTACTAGCAATTGATGAGGAAGTTAGCTTTATAGAGGGAATTGATTTGAAATGACTGATCAGTCAAATTATTGGTTTCACCCTCAAATCATCGGTTTCTTCAGTTGACAACAATATTTTGATTGCAACACATGCTGATGAACCACACTGAAAGTAATTGTAAAAGAATGTTGTGTCTCCTAAATGTAAAATCCACCACAGTTCATCCCCCATTTGATCAGTCTAATGCGATATTGAAGCCGCTTTCTTATCTAATCTGTTTAGGCCAAAAAAAATTAATTTCTTGGTTCTCAGGCCCTCCCTCATCTCTTCCAAGGGCACCTCATTGACCCTTTTTATTGCTAAATCAATAAAATAAAAACAACAAATCACCTCCCTCATCATTTTTTGAGGTTTTGTGCAATGTAAAAAGCTGCCTCATCATGTTTTGGGGGCAATAAAAAGTAAAATAAAATGCCTCCCTCCCTCATCATATTTCTTGAAAAAAGGCCTGAGAACCAAGGAATTAATTTTGCATGGCCTTAACATGATGTTCGAAGATTCCATTTGACATGCTTAATAAATGATGAAAAAAGGTCAATAAATATGATGCAGCTATCAGCTCATCAGTTTGTATCAGCATATTTTAAGGATTGATAAAAAATATCTTGAATATGTTCTTTGAAACTGAGCAAAACATAAATTTAAGAAAAATGAGGTCATGGTCAAAGGAAAGGTCAAGGCCAATCGAGCTTTAATCTTGCATGAGTTTACAAGCTTCATGAACTGTATGGATTAGTTCAAATCAAAGGTACAGAGGTTCACGTAAGAATGTTTATCGTATCCTTGACAACAGGCCTTCAGTTTGGACAACAGGCCTTCAGTCTTGCACAACAGGATTTTTGCAGATTCTCGGTCAGTAAGGAATTGAAAACAAGTCATCTATCAGACACTTAACTAATAAGAGACTTATTCAGTGCAACATATATTGATAAAAATAATAAAACCACGGGAATGAAGATTGGGGACTTTGTATCAAAGTAAGTTTTATTGGAACGCATTCTTCTGTCAAAGAACTGCGAACGCTATTTCCCGAATTAAGCCTACATTTTATGCATCTATATTTCAATGAAATGAGTTTGAAATATTTGCTATTAAATATTTTTTTAAGTGACACTGTATGGAGTATGCAAATACCCAGATAATGTAACAGTCAAGTTCATGAATGCGTCAAAAACAAACGTCAATTGAAATCCATTTATTATATCCATTGTGTTTTAGGTTAGCTGAAGATCTGTAGCTCGCTGTCTGAAAAAAAAATTGGGACGGACGACCAGAGGGCTATAATGCCACCCATTGAAAAAAATGTATATTTATTGCGCGATTTCTCGATTTATTTGCTGTCATCTCAAATTTTTACTAACTATGTGTTCCAAACATATTCTTTTACTACTTCTACACCAAAACATTTCCCAAATCCGTTGTTTATAGTCCATCTGGGCTTGAAATTGAGACTATCGAAAAAGTTCGTTATGTATACTGCAATATTAGATGGCAAGATAAGTCGGTCCAATGCTCTTCATGTATGACTTGAACATAAAGTTCTCAAAACTTTTAATTTGTTGTGGAAGTAGTAAATGAACATACTAGAAATACACAGTAATCTCTTGAAATAAGTTGAGAAACCTCGCACTTTTTGTGCGTAATAAAAATACACACTTTTCTTGCAATGGATGGCACTGTAGCTCTCCCAATTATTTTTTTTTCAGACCATCGAGCTACAGATCTGCTCTTTTACGTGAAATCAGTACTAAAGTATCTTTTCCTACATGAGCTATATCAATATCTAAAATTAACATGTACGTCAACACGATCCACATTTCACATATCGGACATTTCTATGAAGGTCTGTTGCAACCACTATTGAAATACGACCACAATTGAAATAACTACATTGTATTTCAATAGTGGTTGAGAGTACATTTTAATACCAAACATAGTATGCAACCACTATTGAAATACGACCACTATTGAAATATATGTTTCAATAGTTGTTGAGAGTACATTTCAATACCAAACATAGCCTCGGGTTGCAACCACTGTTGAAATAATATTTACTTTTGAAATAAATATTTGAATAGTGATTAACACATAGATTTCAAAAGTGATTGAAATGTTGATTTCAATAGTGCTTTGTTGCAACCACTTTTGAAATAACGACCACTATTGAAATAATTACAGTCAAAACTGCCATAGCGACCCACTGTATTAAGCGACTCACTGTCACATGTGACCATAAAAATTCCCCCCAACGCTTTTCCCTATATATTCTACCTGTATTAAACGACCACCTGTCTAACGCGACCAACGACCGTGTTTTTCCTGACCATTTTTAGCAATTTCAAGCAATTTTACCTGAATTTAACGACTACATAATTTCTGATTTCTACTTTCGATTTCGGTCAAACATGCTTCGTTTTTGGTTCAAAACAACTACAGACACGCTTTTATTTATTTAATAATAATTTAATGCGAGTTTTACGAATAAAACAACATTTATAAATGAATATTTTTACTTACGCTTTGATATTTATTGAATAAACATTAAAATCTAAAACATAAACATCACGTTTTTCTGTCCAGTGATCGAGCGCCATTTTGAACATAAACGTTCGAGGTCGATCCCGATATCATTTCATGCTATAAGGGCCATATAGATATTCAGTTATAAAACCTGCCTGTTTAACTTTTATTAAGACGTAACTTAATCATAGATGTTTATTTAAATCACAAACAGGCAATTAGACACGGTATTTCAGTAAAGAAAAAAATTTACTTAGGTTAAATAAACATTTCAGTCATAAATATAATTTGATACCAAGTGCATAAAAAAAAATAATGATACAATTTTTAGTCTTAATAATATGCAAAACATATGAAGTTATAATTTACAGGCTATCATAAAAAAAACAGTTGCTATTATTAGGGGGAAAAACTTTGCAGCTTTTTTATACTGTACGAAAAAATATTAATATTTTCAGATGTTCACAATATTTCCCAATATTCAAATAACTCATGTGTGGATCAAGAAATTTTTATTTCTTAACAGGACAATATTGTAATTTAAGCATTTTAGATTTGAGCAGTACCCATTAAAAAGTGGAAATAAACATAAGGTGCTATAAAATACATTCACCAAACACGTGTGATATTTTCAGCATTGTATATTTTGAACACTGCGAAAAATAAGCAACCTGTATTAAGAGACCACCTGTCATATGTGACCTTTTTTCCTTTCTCCGTTGGAAGGTCTCTTAATACAGGTTTGACTGTATATCAATAGTGGTTGAGAGTGCATTTCAATAACAAACATAGTTAGTAACCACTATTGAAATACAACCACTATTGAAATAATTATATCAATAGTGGTTGAGAGTGCATTTCAATTACAAACATAGGTAATAACCACTATTGAAATACGCCCACTATTTCAATAGTGGTTGCAACAGTGCTTTAAACAATGAATCCAATAGATATTAAAATAATTAATAGTTGCTGACAATGATTTCAACACCATCCAAATATTTAAAGAAATATAAGGATGAATTACACATTCTGTTTTCTTACACAATAAACTAATTTAAAATATGATAGCTGAAGTTCTTTTGTTTTCCTTTTTTTGTAGAAATTTTAATTAATACACGGACACTTTTTGTTATACTTACCTACCTATAATTCAATCATATATGCAAATGTTATAAGCAAGCTCCCGCTGAACCTGACCGAATCGGCAAAAACCAACAGGCAATCAATTAATATATGCAATTTTGAAATAATTTGTTATATAAAGTTCTTCTTTTTTTTTTGCCATTGATTTTGAAAGGAAAGGATTATGAATACATGTAAATGTAGAAATTAAAATATCTAGACTACATTGAAATGAAGGAAGAAGACTGATAATTTTGTGTACAAACTTTCTAATGAAAATGTGGATACATGTATTTTTAGCTCACCTGAGCCGAAGGCTCAAGTGAGCTTTTCTGATCACATTTTGTCCGTCGTCCGTCCGTCCGTCCGTCCGTTCTCACGAAATAATGGTTAAGTGACAGTTTTTGTGCCCATTTAAGATTTATGTGACTCTTTTGTTTTATGTGACTGTCACATAAAAATTAGAATTTTTTTAGCAGAAATGAGTGTTATGTGACTTAAAAAATCGTTCTAAAGAAGTGTCACATAAAAAATATTGTCCGTATATGGACGTCCGTCAAAGGGTTTGAGAGTTACCTCCCGTACCCCATGTATCATGTTTTGCGCCACATAATTTTTTTTGAAAAAGTCACATAAATTTATCAGTCACATAACCTGCATTTCGTGGGTCCGTCCGTCTGTCCGTCCGTCTGTAAACTTTTCACATTTTCGACTTCTTCTCAAGAACCACTTGGCCAATTTTGACCAAACTTGGTACAAAGCATCCTTGGGTGAAGGGGAATTTAAATTGTTAAAATTAAGGACCAAGTCCCCTTCACAAGGGGAGATAATCAAGAAAAGACAAAAATAAGGTAGGGTCATTAAAAAATCTTCTTCTCAAGAACCACTGGGCCAGAAAAGATGAAACTTATGTGGCAGCATCCTTGGGGAGTGTAGATTCTAAATTCTTCAAATCATGACCCCCGGGGGTAGGGCGGGGCCACGATAGGGAATCAAAGTTTTACATAGAAATATATAGGAAAAATATTTGTAAACCTTCTTCTCAAGAACCACTGGGCCAGAAAAGCTGAAACTTATATGGAAGCATCCTGGGGTAGTGTAGATTCTAAATTGTTCAAATCATGACCCCTGGGGTAGGGCGGGGCCACGATAGGGAATCAAAGTTTTACATTGAAATATGTAGGAAAAATCTTTGTAAACCTTCTTCTCAAGAACCACTGGGCCAGAAAAGATGAAACTTATGTGGAAGCATCCTGGGGTAGTGTAGATTTCAAATTGTCTAAATTATGATCAGTGGGTAGGGTGGGGTCACAGTATGTATTACAAGGGGGAAATCTGGTAAAGAACAGAATGGTCAAAGCTTCTCAGGTGAGCGATGTGGCCCATGGGCCTCTTGTTAATAAAAAGAATTCAGAATAGAACTAAATTGTCGGTCATATTCATGGGATTACCTACACTACAAATACGGATAGTAAATCCAATGTCTACTCGTCAAGACACTAAAAAGCAAAATTTCTAGGGAAGTTAGTATGAGGTATATTAAAATAGTAGGTGTTATTTCAATAGTGATTAAAATGTGGTGGTACGGTGTTTTGAAACGTATTTTCAACTTCTTTTAAAATAATCATTCACAAGTAGTGACTGTCTTAATTTTAATAGTAAACTCAATAAATGAATTAAAAATGTTGGAGAACATAAAAACCATTAATCTTTGTATTTTTTTAAATAGTTAAGTTATTTCAATAAGTCTTGCAATGTGGTTTTAGTATTAACTATCAAAATAATCATTTAAATCACTTTTGAAATCATTATTTCAATAATATTGAAAACTTTATTTCAAATGTGAACATTATTTCATTAGTGGTTGAAACCTATGTTTGGTATTGAAATGCACTCCAAACCACTATTGAAATAATTACATTTGTATTCCAATAGTGGTCCAATAGTGGTCGTATTTCAATAGTGGTTGCAACCTATGTTTGGTATTGAAATGCACTCTCAACAACTATTGAAATAATTATTTCAACAGTGGTCGTATTTCAATAGTGGTTACATACTATATTTGTTATTGAAATGCACTCTCAACCACTATCGAAACTAGAGCCGAGCTCGTTGCAAAGCAACGAATAGGTCTTCCGTTTGAGCTAAGGATAAGAAGACGTAACCTTGAGTCTAGGTCAAAAGCCACATTCTAAAGTTGTACAAGTGAAGATTTAAACCTTGTGAGAGAAGCAACTTGCAATGTTTAGCTAGGAAAAAGACTGTAAAGGAATATATATGTGACCTTGAACTTTCCAAGTGACCTTGAACTCTCCAAATGACCTTGATCTAAGCTATGACTAACTTTCGTTATAAAAATATTACAATGTATCCATGTGTTACCGTCTGGAAAATTTCAAACATTTTATTTAGATATTCTTTCTGTCCATGCATCCAACCAAAAACATCTTATCTTTGGTGACTTTGAACTTGAGTCAAGGTCACTTCCCATCCTGCATTATATCAGCAATGTTTCACTAGTAGAAAAATGGTAGCGAATTTACAGTTTCACTGTCACTAACCTTGACTCGTCCAAATTACTGGATATGTTCAGCCATGTGTTTTTTCTGACCATAATCGAAGCAAAATAATTCATTAGGTTGAACACAATGTCGAGACTATAGCTCTACTTGTTTGTACTTATAACAAAGGAAGAGAAAACTAGCCATTGCCATCAGACCAAAACTGTAGAAGGAGTAGCGTTTTAAAGGAATTTTACAGAAATTTCTATTTTTAGTAATCAAGACAACACCGCTCATCGAAATTAAAAAAACGATGCACTTAATTATGTATCACAGTATAGTCTACTTGTGTGCCCAGTTATATTAAAATCAAACTAAAACTGTAGGAGGAGTAGCATTTTTAAGGAAATACAGAAATTTCTATTTTTAGTAACCATGGCAACACCAATCATCGAAATCAAAAACGGATGCACGATATTTTGTATCTTAGTAAAGGCTACTTATGTGCCAAGTAATATTGAATTCCGACAAAAACTGTTGAAGGAGTAGCATTTTAAAGCATTCAAAAACCGATGCACTATATTATGTATCTTACAGAAGTGTACTTGTGTGCCAGGTTATATTTAAATCAGACCAAAACGGTAGGTAGAGTAGCATTTTGAAAAATTGTTTACAGACAGACGGACAGCTAGACAGACGAAGAGACGGCGGACACTTTACTATCGCATAAGCTCTTCCGAGGAAAAATGAGTTCAACACTAATTTAAAAGGAGTGAGGTCAAGGTCAAAAGAAAGTTCAATGTCAAAAGAAAAGTTAAGATCAAAAATGGTGATATATGCAGTTGAATAGTTCTCATCAGTATGCATCAACATGTGAAATTTGTTATTAAGCACCATTTTGAATGGTATGCGCAAGTATTGAAATTATCTACCTTGTTGCACTCTAGCGTTGAGGAGCGGAGTTTCGTTGCCGCTTAAACAGACAGGTGGGACAGATATTTATGTATTGGATACATTGCATCATCGATATACTGTAGTTTATCGTCACTTTATGATTGCCAGGATGCACTCTTCAACTCGAGAATAACCAAAATAAATAAAGAAATCATTTTTAAAGCATTATTTAAATCGTAGCTAAAAAGAAAATATCAATGGATGTGACACTTTTCAGACGAGGGAAGAGATATGAACCTCTCATAAATACGGTACACCTGTATCAGATCATTGCACGTCGGCAATCTAAAAGACATATATTAATTCTCTTCCTTATTATAACTTTAAAAAAAAACCAATTTCTTTGAAAATGTTTGTACAATCAAGAAAACCGGTTACTTTTCATAAAGACTACGACGTTTCTTTCATTTTCAAGTACCGTATAATAGCGAGCGCAGCGAGCTCAATAGAATAACGTGTAAGAAAAGAAGAAGTTCGGAATCGTACACACGTCAAGCAAATTTTGTTGTGCAACATTCCCAGAACTCCTTTACTACCCAATGTCCTTTGTGAGAATAAATAAATAAATAACACAACTAACAGCTTTTTAAAAAGCTTGCCTGACTAATGTCATCAATATCTATAGAATCTATATAAGCATGATAAGCTACATGTATAAACATTTACATTTGGGGGGGGGGGGGGGGTAATTATTTCACGAGAGTAAATTATGGCGATGTTGCACAAAACATCATGCATTCATTTTAAGTTGTAAGATACTCATCAGAGCAATGGAAAAAGAACACAATTTATATAAACCATATATATTGTTTGTATATAAAATAAAAATTTAAATGAAATCATGATCATGTCCCGCAGTAGATTCGAAGCCGGGACGTAAAGATGAACACCTCCCTCCGCGAGTCTAAAAATGGTTTAGAGGATGACGTAAATATAAGGGAAAACACTTGATTAATGCTTGAAAGCATGGCTACATATAAAGGTGACAGCTGAAAATATGAGAACTACAAGAAATTGGGAAAAGTAACAATTATGACTGACGTGCAGAATATGTTTAATAGTTTCTTGGGTATGCCAATGCATCAAAGATTGTTGGAAACGTGGGAAAAATAATTAATGCTTTAAATGACCCAACAAACTTGACGACGATATATGAATGGTGCGGATTCAGAAAGTTTTTCCCAGGGATGAGGGGTCAACATCAAAAATATTTGTCAATTCTGAAATTTGTGAGAGGACATTTTCATAAGTCTTACTCTGTGGAGGAAACCCCTGGAGGAGGGGGGGGGGTTATGATCAGATGTTTTATTACCTTAAATGATGTAACTTCTAACTCACTTCACAATGTCACCGATTTGGGTTTTTTTCCAAGCTTGACCAGGATTCAAACAGAAAAGAACAGACTTTACAGAATTCATGCAGTTTTCATTTTCATTCAATAGAATAGTCAAGGAAGAGGGCGCAAAAACCTACACGTGACATTTTGGAGCGAAATAATAGCCAATCGCAACTTCTCGGGCCTTTCCGACTAGCGGAAAAACGACCTCGAATATATATGGTAGACGCCATGACAACCCTCCCTTTTCACGATCTTTGAAATAAATGAATGGAGACCTTTTATCTGTGGAATATGGAGTTTAACTTTATTCAATGTACTGATATTACCTAAAATATACATAGAAGGGACTTCTAACTCTGTCTATGTCTATATTATAATAAACAGGAAATGTATAAAATTTTAACATCCGGTGATGTTAATACATTCGAGGTTGTTTTTCCGACCTCTTACGGAAAGACCCGAGATGATGCGATTGACCCCTTACCTAGAAGACAAATGGACTAATCCAGTAGTATAGAAACGCAGAAAAAAAGGTCAAACGGACATATTCGTATAAGAACTCGCATGGAATTAATAGATGCTAGCAAAAAGCTAAAGGAAATAAATACACCAATGTATTGTATTTGCAAAACGTTTATTTTTCTGCTAACAGAATAGATAACTGTTGTTGCTGAAATGCATGCAACAAAATCCGATGATAATCAGCATGCACAAAATTTTGCTGGCTAACTGTGACCTCTTAGCTTTGAACCCAGGAAATTCTTAGTAGTGCCTGACGCCGTGACGTCAGGCAATAAAAGGCTTTCAGTTTGTAGAAATTTGCGCTATAGATATACAGTTATTACTTGCTAACTCTAAAGTACTCTATCGTACTAGCGTACTCTGTTTAGTAGGACCGGTTTTTTCAATGGGTGGCTCTGTACAACTCTCCGGTCTGTCATTTTTTTTTGGGGAGAGCTACAGATTTCGACAACTTCATATACAGTATAGCTGCAAAATTTGCAGCTATACTGTATATGAAGTTTGATTAAAATATCTTGGATAGTTTGTTTGAAAATGAGCTTTAAACTTAGTTAAAGGCAAAGTGTGACGGAAGGAGATACGGCAGGATGGAAGACGTCCGACATGACAAACACTATATCCCAAGCCATATTCATGGCGGGGCATAGAAATGTCGTGTATAATTATTGGTTTACATAAAAAATAGGTTGTGACTTTCTTTCGGAATTCAACACTAGATATAACCTACATGTATATACGCATGTACAAAAACAAATCAACCCAAGTTACATTCTTGGCTAAGAAGGAAGACATTGTATTCATTTTAAACATGTTAAAAGGGGGGGGGGATTACTAATAGTGATGAGAGGAAATTTAACCACGTGTCGGTCCATGAAACATGAAAGATTATTTTTGGAATGTTTGTATACAACTGCGTGGCTTTCTTTGAACTAAATTAGAATTTATTGAAATATTGAAATAATTCTTTTAGGGACGCCGTGAAATATTTGGTAGTTTGTGTAATAACTGTTTGGATAAAGTGTCTTTTGAAGGTACAACACCTTTCTTTTAATATTACCAAAGGATTGTGTTTTTCATCTAAATAAACACGTTTTTTTTTCTTCTCGTTTTCCTTTTTTATAAAATGCCGTTTGCTTTGTTTAAAAGCTTGTTCATACGCGTTACCAATGTAAGAAGAGAAAACAAGACGTCCTCAAGCAATTTATTTCTAATGATGAAAACACCGAGGACGATGAAGATAATTAAGGTGAAACTATTTACTGACACCCTAGTATCTACATTTGATGTCACCAACATTAACAATGACTGACCGGAAGGACGTTTGGGAAAGAATTTAAATTGATATTTTATTGTTGAGATACTGGTTAATGATAAATAGCATTAACTAATTTTCAATTTTTTAAAAATCGTATTCTGAAACTCTGGATGTATTTTGGCCGTTATTCTATGCAAAAGTGCATATATGTATATTTATACTTACATTGGCTGTACATGTACAAGCATGTAAAATCGTGCAATGTTGAGATATTCTGTATATTCAACGAAAAAGTATATTATTTTGTACAATAACATCTTAAGTTTAGTAGGAAATAACTGCATACTCAGAAGTGCTTAATGAAACGTCACCTCCAATTACAACTACCATGCACGCGTGCATGTAAGTTTAAGATTCATAAAACAATATCCACCTCGATAAAAACAGGGAAAAAAAATATTGCAAACCCAACTAGTGTTTATTCGGCTATCAAAATACATAAAACTTGCAATGAATAAATGTACAAGTGATTACTATTGATTTTAAACAAGCTGAAATAGAGTGAAATTAAATGATATGAAAGAAACTACATGATTTCAAACCCAATTTTCCATTTGTAACTATCGGAGTACACAATGGATTTTCATATATGCCCACTGTTCTCTGCAACCACGTGCTTGTTAACGAGGACCGGGCAACACAACTTTAGACACAAAGCGACAAAGCTGGATATAAACTGTTTGCTATATTACAAATACGTGAATAATAGTATATTATACAGTATTTTTTTATTTTCAATGTTTATTTAATCTTTAAAAAAATTGATATCCCGGTAAATGGTGAAACAAAAGAGTGATGGTAAAAATAAAACGTAGTACACATACAATATTACCTATCACTATATCCATCACTATTTATAATTATTTGCCGAAGCCCCTTCTCAATTACAATTGAAATAAAATACATTAACACAGAATAGAGATTTTTTTTTTTTTGCGCGAACAGGCCAAAGAAAGCGAACACAAGTCAAAATGATTTTACGCACCAGTGTTTGGAATTACGATTAAATATAAAAGATGGGTGAATTAATCTTATTGAATCGCGATGTAATTAAAAACACAGTTTTCTATTAATTGACAGGTCTTTGTACACAATGGTCTAATACAATCACAAACACTTGCTTTGTTTATGTCCACAGGTGGCTGGTACACTGGTGACCTCGATCGGCGGGCAGCGTGGGATTCTCGGCTTGTGTTACATAACTGTAACATGGGGATCATAAAATGTATACAACTAATGATTGTGAATTATTCGATGCATAATTAAAGTTTAAGATTAATTATATAGTTTGTTACAATGATAAACGTAGAAAGATAGATTTCATATCTTCCGCTTTTAAAGACGTGTTCACTATAAAACTAATTAAATAAAGAAAAATAGAAAAATTAGTTGTAATAATAATTTAATAGTTAATCATAAAACACGTTTAAAACCTTATTTTGAAGAAAATCAACATAAAATACCGTAGGGAATATTATTTACAGCAAGTTATACACATGAAGAGGTCAGATTTACTTGCCGAATAAAAACGTTAAATGTTTACCTGACCTGCTTTTAACTGCGTATTATGCAATAACCCCGGTATATTCGAACAAATAAACATTCTCATCAGATCAAAAAGGTGTTAAAGAACAATTTTGCTCGTAAGATCCAGATCGAAATATTAACCGTTTTTGAGTTATAAAGCAAAAACTTCCAAGCTCCATAGATCCCTAATTTTAGGGGCCAGCCCCTTTTTTATAGTATCGAATGAAAGCTCTTGCAATTATGCACAACTTTTGTTCAACATGTCTTAACAAAATATTTTTAGTTTTTAAGATATAAAGAAAAATATATCGAATTTTCTGCTGTTTTCCGCGTTCTAATTTTTGACCCCTCTCTAGCGCCATTTTTAATGCAAAAATCAAAAAACAAAAACCGATGTGCACAACTTCAATGCTTCCTCTCCTCAATTCCAAAGGGTTTTGTGCTCCAATTATTACCTTTTCTGAGCCTTTGTCTGGAAATCGGAGGTATGAAAAATTCAATCAAACAGAATTCTAAAAGGGTTTTAGAAAGTCTAAAAGCTCTGAAAATTTGAACAAAATCCGTTCAGGAATGAGGAAGATATGAAGCGTCAAAGTTGGCGTCTAGGAAGAAAACAAAAAAAAGAATAATAAGAATAATCTTAATCTTCAGAATCAGTAGAAGGTCTTCCGTTGGAAACGGTAGACCTTAATAATCATTTCAATAGTGGTCGTATTTCAATAGTGATTGCATACTATGTTTGTTATTGAAATGCACTCTAAACCACTATTAAAATAATTATTTCAATAGTGGTCGTATTTCAATAGTGGTTGCATACTATGTTTGTTATTGAAATGCACTCTCAACCACTATTGAAATAATTATTTCAATAGTGGTTGCAACAAAGGTCTATATCAGAGGTTTAACACGAATTTCCATGTTGAATACGGTTAAAAGTATTTTTTTTAATCTGCATTTACCTTACTGCACGTTGGAGATAAATTTATCGCAACATTATTACGTATAAAATTATCAATATTTACGTATTTTATTTATTATTGCAATGTTGATAATTTTCTTATAGCACGGTAAAAAAAAAAATACTGTTTAAAATCTAAAAATAAAAAATTACTTTTTCTAGAGTATATGCTTAAAATTTAGGTAAAGGGACCCCCCTAAAAAAAAACTAAATTATAATTAGATGGGGGTCATTATTCGTCTTACACTGAGGCGCTAAAAATTTGGTGAAATTTTCCAGTTAGTTATTGATATTTTTTATTTTAATCAAACATCTTCTGTTTCTATTAACACTCATATATTCTTGATCGTTTGTTTGACCTATTTTACATACATAAACTTTTTGAACTATAAAATGTGCACGAATCAATTGATATTTTTATCAATTTAGTCTACTTTCTTTATCATTTCTGTATTATCAACCATATGTCACCAGTCTGCTAAACGCTGTGCAAATGGTTGTTATTGATTGCAGAAAGATTTGAGAAGCTTGCATTGTATCCTAAAGATTTTTTTATAATTTGTATCCAATGTCATTTTTCAATTTGGGATGTGTAAGTTGATAAATTAGTCGGGATATCTAATGCTGAACCCGAAAGATCTTTTAATTTGTACCCAAGGACTTTATCCAACCTGGATGTGTAAGTCGTAAATTTATTTACATTGTCATTGGTCATTTGCAAAATTATTTTGTTAAAAAACGTTCTGATTGTACACACAAATACTTTGAAGGTGACTTCAAAAATTTGCTTGAGTTTCTGATTGACAATATCTATGTTTTTTTTTTTTTTGGAGACCAAGTCTTCCAACAATCTATTGGAATTCCCATGGGTACCAATTGCGCCCCGTTATTAGCAGACCTTTTTTGTAATTTATATGAAAAAGAATATGTGCAAAATCTTTTGCGTGAAAAGACGAAAACACTTGCTGTGGCCTTCAACTCCACATTTAGATATATCGACGACGTATTGTACATGTCAACTACATGTAACAATGACATTTTCCACTCTTATGTCAATACGATATATCCTGGTGAGCTTGGGATAAAAGATACCAGAGAGTCTGACACATCTGTTTCATATTTGGAAATTTTACTTGAAAAAGAATTTAATGGTAATCTAACAACCAAGTTCTATGATATACGTGATGACTTTAACTTTTCTATCGTCGATTTCCTTGCTTATGCAGCAATATGCCGTCATCACCTGCATACGGGGTTTATATAGGGCCTATCTCAGTTGATTCGATACAGCATGCTCTACGTATGAACAATTTCTAAAACGAAATAAATTATTGACAAACAAGTTGATGAAACAAGAATTTCAGCGGTCTCTGTTGGGTTCATCATCATATCGTGAGTTTTATGGTCGATACGATGACCTTGTCGGTGAATGCAATTTATTGAGTCAAATGCTGACCGACGTTTTTTTCATACTTATTGTTAGTCCATTGTTTGTATACTGAATTGACGACGGATTTTCCCGTTGTTTCCTGGTCATGACAAGGAGCATATGTACGGCTGGTGTGACCGGATGGCAGGGGATGCTCACTCCTCCATGGTACCTGATCCCACCTCCGATGTTTTAGAGGTCCTTGGTTGCTCTGCTCCTATTTTGTATTGTTTTAATGGGCTTCCTAGCTTGAAATACTGTTCGTTATCTCCATATGTTTCATTGATAAAGTAGTTGGGATATCTAATGCTGAACCCTAAAGATCTTTTAATTTGAACCCAAGGACTTTATCCTGGGTGTGTAAGTTGATGAATGAGTCATTATGAAAATCCGTTAAAAGTTGATCACAAGCCAATAATAAGTATAGGAATTAAAAATAATATAAACTGGTGCATTACTATTTAGAATACTACATAATTCTATATATTATACGCATCGTCTCAAGTCACGGTCCGGAGTCCGCATGTAGCTCTCTCCTACCCGGTCTGAATGGGAGTGGATCGTACATTATGTGCCGTGGTTAGCGACGATGTATTATGCGAGGGTTTTTCGAAAAGTTCGTGGACTTCTGTCATATCTTTTTTATTTGACGTCATATGTTATTCAAATTTGGTAGAAATATTTTAACAATAAATCCAAATGATTTGTACTATTTTTTTGATATCACGATTTATTCAAAACTTATCCAGATTTTAAAAATGCAAAAATTGGATCGCGGATAAGATCAAAATTTAGTAAGTTACAAACAATACACTAAATAATCTTTGTAGTCATTTTCTCTGTAAAATGGAGCAAAAACGAAAAGCAGCCTAGACATTCAAATTAAGAATTGCTACATCGATTCGTATTCCAAATTATGGCTTAATAATTTACTTTGATGAAAGGAAATCAACTTGAGAAGATAGGTAGTCCTAATTGAAAACAACAAAAACGATGACGTTATAGAACGTCACAGAGCAGCAGATAACGATGTAATTTTTTGTTTTACCCAGGAAAAATCCTGAATAAACTTTAAAAAATGTTGGAAGAATAAAAATATATGTCAGAAGCGAGTTGTGCATGTGTGTACAAATGGCACAGGGAGTATTTGAGAGACGAGACAGAGACTCTGTATCGGATGAGGACAATCTGTGAAGAAACGGTTTAACTGTAAAAAGCTGAACAAAAACTTTTTTGAACGTCAAGGAATGACAAAGGCGCTGCAGAGTTGCTTTGTGGCAACGCACTTTGAAAAAATTACGCACTTTGAAAAAAATTTTCAAAGTGCGTTAAATTTTGGACACACTCAACGCACTTTGAAAAAATTTTTCAAAGTGCGTCAAGAATGCACATAATAATTTTTTACCATGGAGGCATTTAACGCACTTTGAAAAAAGAGATATGAATGAAAATCAAAATTCTAGACTTAGATTTTAGTAATAGAGGAAATCAAATTGTAATAATTATATCTTTCGAAAAACTTTTTTAAATTTACATGAACTCATTTAACCTCATTGAGAACAAGGAGAAGACGAGTAGAAGGTCTCTCATCCCAACTCTTTTTTTCTTAAACATAGTACATAGCCGTCGGTAGCTAATTGAAAGTTGACCCCACAGGTAAGCCCCAATTTTTAATGCATACATGTATATATTATGTATATCTTTGCAAAATATTTATGTGCCTACATGTAACCCCCCTTTCCGGTACTGATGCCTATGCTACACCCAAATATATGTGTTTACATAACTGGTATGACGTTGAAAACTTTCAATAAATTTAAGTTTACATAAAATGCATGCAAACTTGAAAAAAAATTAATACAGTAATTAAAACCATTTAAGCGAGAAAGAATTTTCTAAGTATGGAAAAATCAAAATCGCTCACTTTCACATCCTGATGTGATCTCTTCACAGAAGACTTATCAAACAGGTTCAATTATTTATCATACCTAAGATTTGCAGGAATATTGACAAATCCATACACAGTTTTTCAAAGTGCGTTAATATGGTCCACATTAACGCACTTTGAAAAGAAAATTTATTTTTTCAAAGTGCGTTGACTTGGTCCCAAAATTTAACGCACTTTGAAAAATTTTTTCAAAGTGCGTAATTTTTCAAAGTGCGTTGTAACAGTGCAGTAATAAAAGAATAAGATATTAAAACCCTGTTAAAGGAAATTATACAGCAAGAGCAATTCTTAAAAAAGAAATATCAAGTACTAGAAAAAGGATTTAATGAGTGGGCATTGAATTATACTGTGTGAAATGAATAGGGATAGTATTTTTAGAAATTCTTGACGCTATATTTGACCTTAAATTGCCGTTAAGTGTGCTCCGCAGGTACAAAACATGTTGATTTTAAAATGAAGTAAATTATTTTCTGTTAAATCAAATGGAATGAAACTTCACACTTCAGCAAAACAAATAGTATCACACATTAATGAAACATTATATTCTGCTTAATTAAATTTCTAGTGACATGTATTTTTTAAAAAATACATCTATAAATTTTACAAGCATATTTTGCTGCCCGACACTCCTATGCATTTGCCAAATCCAGTTAATTTTTTCTCATTTTTTTCTCGTTTGCACAAAACTATTCTATTCACATGCATACAAACACTAAACATTTTGTAACTATGCTTGTCTTATACATATGTGTCCTGCGAAATTTTGAATTCGCTGAAATTGGCCAAACCCTACATCGGGGGTCATGATTTGAACAAATTTAAATATATAACTCGAGATATTTTCATTTAAAAATTTACTAATCAATCAAGGATTGACTGTGGGAAAATTTTAAAAATGTTTCTTATTTATACCCCTGTAAACGTTGAATAATCATAATGGCACTTCATTGTAACTATGATTTATGGATACTCTGTGTCGGGTTTCGTTAAAATTGACCAATTGGTTATGCTTTCACAATCTAGTTTGGACAAACTTAGTTTTGCATCTCTAGATCTTAAACTTGTTAAAATCGTATTATTTTATCTGCAACAAGAAGGACAGAATTTAGGAGAACAAGTTGTTTGATTTCCTCTTACGCTGAAACCAAAATGTATAGGTTGGGTATTAGTGTTTTTGTGTGCTTAAGAAATGTGTTTCATTGCAACTATTTAAATATTTTCACTCTTCAACGCAAGAAAGAGCAATATATGAAAAGTGTTTCAAATGGCCCCTTAAAATGAATATCTTAATTTTACTTTATATATACTTTTAATTTGCATGGCTATACATGTGTCCTTTATTGGTAATTTTCAATCTGATCAGAATGCCTTTAATTTAGAAATATGACATCATAAAGTTAACGTTTTCCCGCCATTTTAGCATCATTTGTATAAAACTGCTTATTTTCAAGCAGTTTTTCTTCCAGAAAATATTGAGCGCAAACTAGAACAAACTTAATATTTTTACCAAAGATGTATCTATACAAGACTTATTACTGACAGAAAAATTTTGCATGTTCCAAGCTGCGCTCTATGTTTTCCATAAGAAAAAATGTCAAGAAAAAGACAATTTTTATCTTGTTTTGGTTGTATTACAAAAAATAGCACCATTTTGACATCGTTTTTAGCCTGTGATTGCATATAAATGTAGAAAAAAATGTATTGGAAATATTCGTATTTTCAATGTTATTTCTTCTGCAAAATAAAAATCAATTATACATATATGAATATCATTCTAAATAGTGTTGATTTTTAGGGGGCTAAAATGACTCTTATCATATATAGTCCTTTGTTGATTTTCTTGAGATGTTATTTTTGCGGTTTCGCTTGGGCATAACATTCAATAGAACACAAATTGCTCAGTGTAATTCTTATATGCAAAGTCTCATTTGTAAGAGTTTTTATTTATTCATTTTATTTATCTTTTTTTGCAGAACACCTGACAATGAATTTTAAACTACTAGCAATACTTATATTCGGAAAAATTTTGCTTGTTATTGGACGCACGTGTCCATTGCCTTGTTCTTGCAAAAACACGCATGTTGACTGCCATGGGAAGAAACTTCGAGTTATACCACAGAATATTCCCACGTCTTCTGATCGCCTTCTTCTTCACCAAAATCATATAGAAAATATTAGTAAAAAAGACTTATGTGTGTTTCCAAACCTTATTGAATTACAGCTACAAAATAATAAAATTAAGTCGATTACGGCTAACACGTTTTCGGGTGAATGTCTTCCAAATATTCAGAGTATTCGACTGGAAAATAACAAAATAAATAGCATTGAACCAAGTGCATTTTCCAGTTTATCTGCACTTAAAAATATAACTTTAACAAACAACAAACTATTTCAATTGCATTCCAATGTGTTTCAAGGCACTTCTTTGACGTTTTTGCATCTTGGAAGTAATGGGCTCATCGAAATTCCAAACCTTCAAATAGAAAGTCTTGAAGTATTAATCTTAGAGGGAAATAAAATACAAAATTGCATTTTCCCAAAAGTCTTTGATACTATGTTCAACTTGACAAGAATTGGTCTGAGCAACAACAAAATTCAACACCTGGGAAGAAATGGATTTGCTAATTTGAAATATTGTAGTGTACGCAAATTAGAACTGGCAAGAAACAACATAACTAAAATTTCCAATGAAAGTTTTTTACCACTGACAACATTGCAATCCCTTAAACTTGGTTGGAATCCATTGACGGATGTTGAATTACCTAATGCTCTATCCAGCTTACGCGATGCGCCCTTAGTCTCTCTTAGCATCCCTAGTATTCATTTAGACGGACACATGCCATTCTCCTCATTGCAGGTATTGGAATCTTTGAACGTATCGACACTTGATATGAGTTTTAATGAAATCAATAATGTTCCGATCATGGCTTTCAAAGCATTGACACAATTAAGAACTTTAGACATCAGTAATTGTGGGATTCGATTTATCTACGAGAACGCTTTCAGTGGTCTACAAAATCTTAACAACCTACTACTAAGCAATAATTATGTGCAAAGCGTGCCACAGAATCTTCCGAAGAATTTACTTTATCTTTATATGACCGGAAATCAAATTGACGTTTTAAAAAACAAGTCTTTCTCGAATTTAGGGCTATTAAGACGTCTTCATTTGGGAAACAACAAAATATTGACGCTTTACGGAGGAGCCTTTTCTGGTCTTGACAGTTTAGAGGAATTACATCTTTATGGAAACCGCATCAACACACTTCTAAAGCGTTTATTTGCACCATTCACTCGTCTTACAAAATTAGAGCCTCAACAAAACAATTTGAAAATGATTCAAAACTCAACAGAAACCTTTTCCACGATGTCCTCTTTGAATGAACTAAATTTGGCTGATAATGGATGTTCCTCTCTTCCTTTGACGTTGTTTTCAAATGTAAATAAATCTTTGCAGAAACTAGAGTTTAAAGGAAATCTACTCGGTAAAATTTTACTAGGTGATATTGATAGTAAATTATTTCGTGGTTTAAAACAATTAGACTTTCTTGATTTGTCTAATAATCAAATACATGATCTATCACCTGGACTATTTAGAGACATGATGAATCTTAAAACCTTACTTCTGAGAGATAACTGGATACCTGGATGGGGAAAAGGTGTATTTAAACAGTGTATTTCTCTCAATTCCTTGGATCTTTCGAATAACGTGATTGCAGTTTTAAATGAAGAAGCCATGGAAGGAATTCGCGCTTTAAAGAGTGTCAACTTCACAAATAATCCCTTTGCATGCACGTGCGATCTGCTGTGGTTTCGAAAATGGATAAATAGCACAAGCACAAAAGTTTTGAGTGTGGAAAACTATCAATGCAATTCCCCTTTAGAATGGAAAGGCAGGTCGCTGCTTTCTTTTGATGAAACCCAAATCGATTGTTTTCTTGTCTCTCGGTCAACTACTATTCTAATCGCTCTTGCCGTTTGCGCAGTAACTAATGTAATTGCTTTGGTTATTTATTGGTATAGGTTGTACATAATGTATTTCTGGTATAGAATGAAGAAACACTTCAGAAAACAGTTTTTGAGACGACACAGGGACTACAATGAAATAATAGATATGACAATGGAGTTTGATGCATTCATTTTGCCTTCGGACAGACCTGAAGATAACAAATGGATCCAGGAGAACCTTTTGCCTGACTTTGATATCGGGACCGAGGAGGACAATTTCCATGGGGCTTACAGGATATACTATGATGAACGTGACACGCTTGGAAATGATTTCAAATTAAAAATATTTATGGATATCATGGAGAAGAGCAGAAAAATTATCATTGTGATAACAAAGAATAAAACATCACAATTGGATGACATTTTGATCATGGAAACGCTTATATTAAAAAGAAATTCAGTCAAAGATATTATTATCATAACTGTAAATGAAATTTCATTAGCAGATGTTCCAAGGCTTCTTCACTCCAAGTTCATAATAGGGGATCATGTTGAATGGAGAGACAACCAAATTGCTAAAACGGTTTTCAAAGAGAAGATGAAGGAAAAGTTAGGATAACCGATCGAAGAGACTGAAAGAGATACAGCTTAAAAAAAAAAACTTTTCAATTTTTAAGTGTATTGAGATGAATGATTTGTTGATTAAATAATGATAAATACAGAATCTTTCTTGTCTCAGATTTTGCATTGGTCTTTATTTGTTGCTATTTGAGAAAAGATGGCAGAATCATTTAATTTCTATAAAATACTTGATTCTGATTGGTTTAAAAATTCTTTTGATACCTGCATCAATAAAATCTAGAGTTCGCTTGCACTAAGCAGCCGGAACTACTTTGACTGTCTTTACATGTATATTTTCCGTTTCCAGATTACTTTTGGAAGAAATATTTAAATAGTTTTACTTTAATAGATATTTTCCCGAATTTCGAAACCTGTCCGTTACATTCCTGACTTATTTCCTACTTTCGTTTCTTTTTTGAATTATCCCCCTTTGCTAATCAAACCAAATCGTCTGCATGACAACAATACAGTTATGGGAAAGAATGAAAGAAATCAGCATATTTACATGTATGTTAAATGAATGCCTTAGAGATGACTGGTATGAACTGTGAAGAAATGTTTTTATGCTACCAAAGCTGGAAAATGCTGTTAATGTGTTAATTCTTAGGAAACGAATGATCGAGAAAAACGACACCGCATGAATGAGGACGGAATTCTTTTAATCTTAAAGAGTTGTAAACAGACACTTTAAGAGTTTACAGCCTTGTCAGGTTGTGATACGTATTTAAACGATTCGATTTGAAATTCAGATGAAAAGAAGCGCAAATGAAATCTAAAATTTTTGTGATAGAACTGTTAGGATATTTGAGTAGCTTCCCTTTACATTTAGGAACTTAAAGGAGAAAATATATACCCACTGGGATATAGCAAAATATGATAAACAACAGGTAAGTTTTTTATGTTAAAGAACTTTCATAATTGTTTGAGAAGATTGGTAATGACACGACAATATTTGAGAACTTGTTTTTTTGTTAGCCCCATAAGTTAGCCATTTTGAATTTCAGCAACGTCACCGTTGTTACGATACATTCATACGCACTGCTTTTGATACGTAAATTTCAGAGTAAAGTGAAAGAAGATTTCATTTTATTAATTTAAAATCATAATTAAATGATAAGAAATGAATGTAATACTTTTTCCTTTGATCGAAGTATCAAAATTTGAACAGAAAACGTTTTCATCAAGGCGCTACACGCATTGCTGACGTTTTCCGTCCAAATTTTTTCTTTGATGCTTAAATCAAAAGAAACAATATTACATTCATTTCTTAAGTTATATACATGTAAATGTTTTTCATTTGTTTCCCTTATTTATACACTTTATCACATTTTTTCCAATTTCCTGAATGACAAGGGGCCCATATGTGACCAGTGATAGGGATGATTTCCTCAATGGCACCTGATCCCACCTTTGATGTTTTGGAGGTCCGTGTTTGCTTGGCTCCTATTTTGTATTGTTTAATGAACTTTTGGTCTTGAAGACTGCTTGTGCATTACCCCCCATATGTTTCTTTCAGTAAATAACAGGTAGGAGTAAAATTTGGCTTTAAAATATTAAATATTTCACACAAACTCCGTTTGATGATATTGAACATGTGTAAATAATTCAATGAATTTTTTTTTATAAATTAGATATTGAATATTCAATATAAATGATTGCGCCTGAATCACATATAATGGAATTTCTTTTTTCCAAGAATTCAAAAATAAAAATGTTAAATTACACACACCAAAATCTACCTTTAATTTGGTCACTCTTTAAAGATTCAATTTGAGTTGGAATGTTTGAATTAAGCTTCCCAATCTCGCTCTGAATGTCTTGGTTATTGGTGAGCAATAATGTGAGCACAAGTGCAACCCCTGCAATCGTAATCGTTGTGATGATAATCCGGAAAAACTTGAAAATTGTCTCCTTGGTTCCATTTCGTTTCAAACCATTCTTAACATAAAAAATGTATGAAAATATATAAATACTAAATAATTTAATCTGAGTATTAAAAACAACAAGACTGACATGATACAAACCTCGTTTTGTCGACTTTCTAGGTCTGCCGACATATAGGTGTGTCCCGATTGCTGGAAATATAGATAACATGATAAAATTAATGATCTTCCTTATAATATAAACCAGTATGCTATTTTAAAACAAAATAAAAATCAACTGTACATGTAATACTCACATTTGAAACTCGAAGTCTATAATCATTGAATATGTTGCCCTAAAATGTATAGGCACCAGTATTTAAACTTATTTGACCAAAATATATCTTCCAGAAATTCCTTTATTTTAATTATTATTATTATTATTAGTTTTAATAAGGATATATTTTTATAACCATGGTTTGTAATTATTTCCACATGTAATTCTGTAAACTAAAATACATGTAGGTCTTGATTAAAAGCCACTTCCGTGTAAAGATTAATACATTTGTTTAATACATGTAAATATGAATACATATTTCTAATTCTAAAAAAATAATTCTCTTAAACATTGATATTAAAGAAAATAAATTTATATATTAAATTTTTTTAAAATTTTATTCACCTTTGGCATTAAGAAAGCCTTGTCACACAATTTTCAAAAACAGAAATATTAATTGAAACGATATCTTACATTTCCAGTAGGAACCCTGGGATTCTGAAGAAAAAAAAATATCCATATAAAACTATGAACAAAAATGTAAAGAAAACAAAACAACAGTTGTCTTTGTGAAAATTAAATCACTAAATTTATGACTCGACTTACAGACACTATAGCTGGTGTTAGTATTCTCCGTTCGTCCGGTAAAATTTGTGTATACTGATGAGGACCATTAACATCTTTAAAAGATCCAGGTGGAAAAAAAATCACTAAGTATTACGTTCATGATTTGCTAAAAATAATTCTCAATAATTAAAGAATAATATCACTTGATTTATATGTACCATTTTGTTTTAAAACTTACTATTGTCATAGAATTGACCACCAGTGTCCTGCAAGGTGTAGATGTCAATGAATGAATTTTCGTATTTAATATTCAATACGGAAAGTATAAAGTAACAAATTCACAAGCTTCTATTCCATTTTAAAATTCACTAAATGATAACTACATCTACATGTACAAAATTAAAAAGAAAAAAGGTTATAATTAATTAAAAATTATTATTTAATGTTGATATAATTTATTAAAAAAAGAAAAAAAAAACGCAATTGTAGAAGTGGTGTCAATCAGGTTTGCATTTTGCAAAATCTTTTGATTTTAAAATTGTCATTGTTTTAGAAGTCAGAAACATCAAGCCATTTTATTTTTCTTCACATTACACAACCATTCCTTACAATGAATTAAATCTTAGGCTTTTAGATATTATAGACAACTATCTTTGCATTTATGGCTAGAACATTTATAAACTCAAAGAAAGGATATATATATTTCAAAAGTACTCACATGTATACTTCTTTGAAATCTTCCATTATTAATTGCCCTATAGAAAAGTTTTATTTTTCTTTTATTGTGAATAAAATCTTGTATAAATAAAATGTGAGATACACACATTAGTTTGATGAACAAGGTATTGTCATCTGCCAATTACGGATATCCAAGTAAAGGAAATAGAATAATGAAATATAATAATAATAACGAACACTATTCAAGCTCAAAAGTCCATTCAACAATATAAAATTGGAGCAGAGCAAACACGGACCTCAAAAACATCAGAGGTAGGATTATGTGTCATGGAGGAGTAAGTATCCCCTGCCGACCGGTCACATCCACCGTGCTCTCCTTGTCATGATAGGGAAATCACGAGAAAATCCGTCGGCATTTTCTCGTACATAGTATGGCGTAACATTTAGTATGAAAAACGTTATTCAGCATTTGACTTAATGATAAATTGTATTTGCTGACAAGGTCAACGTATCGACCATAAAACTCACGGTATGAAGACTATTCTTGTTTCAACAACTCGTTTTTCAATAATTTACCTCGTTTAAAAAATTGTTCATACGTAAAGCATTCTTTTTCGTGTCGAATCAACTAAAAGGTATCAGCCCCGCTTGCAGGTGATGAAGGTATTGATGCGTAAGTAAGGGAGTTGGCGATTGAAAAGTTAAGGTCATCTCGTTTGTCAAAAAGCTCTGTTGCAACCACTATTGAAATAACGACCACTATTGAAATAATTATATCAATAGTGGTTGAGAGTGTATTTCAATAGCAAACATAGGTGATAACCACTATTGAAATACAATCACTATTGAAATAATTATATCACTAGTGGTTGAAAGTGCATTTCAATAACAAACATAGGTAATAACCACTATTGAAATACAACCACTATTGAAATAATTATTTCTTCAGTGGTTGAGAGTGCGTTTCGGTAACAATTATAGGTAATAACCACTATTGAAATACGACCACTATTGAAATAATTATTTCACTAGTGGTTGAGAGTTCATTTCAATAACAAACATAGATAGTAACCACTATTGAAATACGACGACTATTGAAATAATTATCTCAATAGTGGGTGAGATTCATTTCAGTAACAAACAGGTTGCAACCACTATTGGAATAATGTTCACTTTTGAAATAAAGATTTCAATATGGATAAAATCATTGATTTCAATAGTGCTTTAAACAATGAATCCAATATATATTGAAATAATTATTTCAAATAATGTTCAAACTTTTGAAATTGGTAGTATTTCAATAGTGGTTGAAAATTATCAATTTCAATAGTGCTTTGAACAATGAATCCAATATACATTGAAATAATTATTTCAAAAGTAGCTGACTCGTAGTATTTCAATAGTGGTTGAAACCTATGGTTATTATATAGAAATGCACTCTCACCCACT